>NC_061513.1:144794265-144876613 GCF_022539505.1 Lolium rigidum
TCGGCAAGCTCTAAACATGCCTCCATCTTCTGCTTTTCAAAATGGGTACACGGAGTCAGAGTTTCGTTTTGCAGCACCATGGCAACAGAAATGAAAGTTCACAGTAACAGCGACAAAACTACAAATCGTTCATAGGCGTGACCACGTCCCCAATAATAATTTAGGTGTGTCGCAAGCACAATCGGAAATTTACATTTAACCCTAGGATCTTCCCCTGGGAAGCGAGAAATATGTATCCAGAAACTGTTGGTTAAATATGATGGATGTTGCTAACGACCCAAACGATAAAGTAAGCATCATCCTTTGTTCTCCATTGGGGAAATATAATTGCAAACTGAGAGGTTGAGACACTCGCCGTGACCGTGCTGCTGCTTCATACACCCCTTGGCTTCATACATTTCTCTAAACGGGCCAGTCCAGTAGATCGCTGTCAGTTATGGTTTTGTCGGTTTTTGGAAACTTCTAGTAGATCCTTCAGGTCTGTTTTTTTTCAGATTTTCTGGTTTCGTTTGTTTTTTTTTCTCTTTTTCTGTTCATTGTTCTTCTGTTTTCTGTTTTCCAATTTTCGTTTTTTCTCCTTTTCTTTTTCCAGTTTTGTTTTTAAATCCGTTTGTTTTTAAATTCTGAACATTTCTTAAAAAAATTGAACATTTAAAAAATTCTGAACAGCTCTTATCCGCAGTCTTCCATCATGCCCTTAGGCCTTAGCTACATAGGACGTGGCCTGTTTGGGAGGTGGCTAACGGGAGGATTCAAGGGATAGGGGGTTGGGTGAGCGGCAGGGGAGAGGCAGGCGTTCCCCTCCCGCCGTTCCCCATGGTCGACCTAGGGTTTGAGGCGGGCTCATGGAGGGGCAGGCGCCGTCGGCCGAGCTATCCTACGAGGGCGCCGGGAAGGATGAGAGGAGGGCGGGGTAGGGGATAAGGGGAAGGAGACGAGGGGTGGACTCACCGCTGCCCGCCGCCGGCGCTCGCAGTCCAGGTCGCGCGGCGCTCGCGAAGCGGTACAGGAGACAATTCCGAGCGAATTCGCGTATTCGCCAAGCGAGAAAAAGCACTAGGCGGGCGCGGGCCTGGAATTTGCCTCCGTTTCTGGGCTTAAATTCAACACGCACCCAAACGGTGGAATTAGGGGCCCGAATTCCAATTCCCCAATTTTAAGCCTAATTTTATGTCCAAACACAGTGTAAGAAGTTCGTTTGGTATCCATTATTTGGCCTGAAATCCTGAGTAAGATGCAAAAATACCCGACGCCTCTCTAGGCGATTAGGGTTTCATACCTCCGGCGAGGCAATCGTCGGAAGTTGGCCGTGAGATCTGTTGTCCCGTCCCACCAGTTCTCTCACCTGCGCGCGCTCTGTTCGGGCTGACCAAGCGACTGACGTGCTCGGTTTCCCGGCCTTGGCGAGTGGCGGAGGTAGGGTTTCTGGGCGGCGATCGGATGGCGGAAGGGAAAGAGAAGGGCGAGGCAAGCGGGGCATCGAACCTCCCGGGGTCCGTGTCGCCGATCGAGGATCTCTTGAAGAGGCTCAATCTGAAGGGGGAAGATATTGGGGGTTTGTTTGTCGCCAAGGATGAAGTTGCATCGCTAAAGGCGGGATCGCGGTGGATGGCGGTGATGCACCTCCTGACCTCGAAGCCATGCAGTGCGACGTCCCTCAAGAACACCATGAAGTTTGCCTGGGCTCCGGCGCAGGAGGTGACTTTTCGGGATCTAGATCAAGGTAGGTTCTTGGTCTATGTGAATTGCTTGGGCGATTGGCGGAGAATTACGGAGCAGGGACCGTGGCTGTTCCGGGACAATGGGCTGATGATTGAGAAGTTTGATGGTGGATGCAGCGCTATGGAAATTGAGCTGAATCGTATCCACGCCTGGGTACAGATACATGACGTACCAGAACTGTACAGGAAGCAGCATCTAATCTCTGGTGCTGCAGGGAACATTGGCGAGGTGATAGCTGTAGATATGAATGGATCAGGAGGTGACTTTGTCAGGGTCCGTCTATGGCTGGATGTGAGGAAAAAGCTAACCTGCTTTGTGTCTTTCAAACCGGAGGGAGAGGCAGTGGTTGTCATGCGCGTTAAGTTTGAGAAAATCCCTCGTTTCTGCGCTGTCTGTGGTATGCTTGGACATGAACAGGATGAGTGTAGATCTGGGGTGCATACACCGAAGGAGGCCCGTTTTGGCGACTGGTTACTGGTGGACACACCATGGAATCGCACCAAGCTGCGGGGGGTGGATGCCGGTCGCGGGGAGAGGAGGGGTAATCCCTCTCAGAAGCCAGATGCCCCTGGTGGGCGTACTGCGGGATGAGGTGGTCGCGGAAATGCGACTAGAGGCCGTGATGCTAGGCGGGGCCGCGGCGGTGGTCGTGGCGGCCGTGGTGAGAATCTGGTGGAATCGAGGAAGAGGACGTCCGCTGATGCTAACCTGACAGAGGTCAGCCCGACGAAATCTATGCCTGCAGACGCGGGTGCAAGCACAGCCGCCCCATTAACGTTGATGTGGAAGGAACCGGGTGTGATTATCACTGAAAAAGACCACGGCGTTCAGAGATCGCTACTTTTTGAGGAGGGGAAGGATGTCAAAGATTATGCGCCTCAGTCGGGTACCCCACCGCCACCACCGTCTGCGCGTGAGCAGAAGAGGCCGAAGAAACATGCAATAGCGAAAAAGAATGGGAGCGTGACTGCTGAGGCGGCCTCCAAGGCGGAGGACCGCCCGTCCAAATGAGTATCCTGAGCGCAAACTATCGTGGGCTGGGTGGCGACGCGACACTGCGCGAAATCCGTCTCCTGGCGGCTCGTCACTCTCCTTCTGTGCTTTGTGTGTTGGAGACTCAACTGCACAAGGCTCGTGTGGAGGGTTTATCTCGCACTTTAGGTTTTAATAATTGTTTTGCTATTAGTAGTTCGGGCCGCAGTGGCGGCATTGGTGTTTTTTGGAACAATGATGAAATAAAGATGGAAGTTTTACCCTATTCGCAGTATCACATCGATATGATTGTTACGGAGCAGGGGATAGATCCTTGGCGCTTAACCGTTGTTTATGGGGAAGCGCAGGTTCAAGAGCGCCACAAAACGTGGGATATGCTCAAATTTATACGCTCGTCGAATGACCTACCGTGGCTGTGCATCGGTGACTTCAATGAAGTTCTTCTGCGCAGCGAGCATGTGGGTGTCAATGAGCGGAGTTGGTCTCAAATGGATGGGTTTAGAGAAACTGTGGATGTTTGCGGTCTGCGGGACCTAGGGTACCGAGGAGTGCCATGGACGTTCGAGAAAAAGGTGGTTGGCGGCTCATACTGCCGGAGCCGCCTCGACAGAGCGCTTGCTTCGTCACAGTGGTGCTCTAGATACCCGATGGCGGAAGTGGAACATTTGCCGGGGTATGCTACGTCCGATCATCTACCTATTCTCTTACGGCGTGAGCCTATCCCCAGGGCTCGACGAAGAGAAGGGATTTTTAGATATGAGGTAATGTGGGAGACTCATGAAAACTTATCACCAAAGTTGCAGGAGTCTTGGAATGCATCCGTGCCGAGCCATACTACTGCTAACCTGAATAGCAAGCTATCCTCCCTAGCAAGTGACTTAACGTCATGGGGGAAGGAGACATTCGGCAGTGTGCAGCTGCAGATCCGTGTACTGCAGCAAGAGTTGAGCAACCTCAGAAGTAACCCTGCGAGGGTTGAGCCCTCCTTTGAGGACAAGAAGATTGTTGAGCGGCTTGCAGAGGTGCTCCATAGAGAAGAGGTAATGTGGAGGCAGCGATCGCGTGTGCAATGGCTAGCAGAAGGGGATAAGAATACGAGATTTTTCCATCTTCGGGCGAGCCAGAGGAAGAAAAAGAACCGTGTCTCGGAATTGTTAATGTCCGGTGGCACCACAATTACGGATGAGTATGATATGGGGAGAGCTGCCCATGAGTTCTACCATCAACTTTATTCGTCTGAGGAGATATCCGGTCTGGATGAGGTGCTTGAGCATGTGCCTAGGAAAGTCCTACCGGAGATGAATGAGCAGCTGGACAGGCCGTTTTCTGATGAAGAGGTTAAGGCTGCGTTGTTTGAGATGTATCCCACAAAGGCGCCGGGGCCGGATGGATTCCATGCTCACTTTTTTCAGCGCAACTGGGAGGTTTGTGGAGAGGAGGTTACCCGGGCGGTCCTTCGTGTCTTGCGAGACCAAGATAGCCCAGACTGCATTAACAGAACGTTTATTGTCCTGATTCCAAAGGTGGCGTCTCCAAAGGAGCTGGGATAATTTTGCCAGATTAGTCTCTGTAACGTGATTTACAAAATAGCCTCGAAAGGTGGTGGCTAACAGACTAAAGGTTGTGTTACCGGAGATCATCTCTGAGGAGCAGTCAGCCTTTGTTCCAGGGAGGTTGATAACGGATAATATCATCACGGCATATGAGTGTCTCCATTTTATGAAGCGCAACAAGGCGAAGAAGCATCGCTTTTGCGCGCTGAAACTGGATATGCGGAAGGCTTATGACTGGGTTGAGTGGAAATATCTAGAGGAGATTATGCTTAAACTGGGTTTCAGCCGACGGTGGATTATTCTGGTGATGATATTGGTGACCAGTGTATCCTTTTTTATGCTCTTCAATGGAGTGCCACATGAGGAGTTTCGGCCGACTAGGGGCATCCGCCAGGGTGATCCTATTTCCCCCTATTTGTTCTTGTTGGCGGCAGAGGGCCTTTCGTGCCTTTTAAAAAACCATGACCAATTAATACGTCCCAAACGTATCTATAATGTCTTATGTTCCATGCTACTTTTATGATGATACTCACATGTTTTATACACATTATATGTCATATTTATGCATTTTTCGGCACTAACCTATTGACGAGATGCCGAAGAGCCAGTTGCTGTTTTCTGCTGTTTTTGGTTCAGAAATCCTGGTAAGGAAGTATTCTCGGAATTGGACGAAATCAACGCCCAGGGGCCTATTTTGCACGAAGCTTCCAGAAGACCGGAGGGGAGACGAAGTGGAGCCACGGGGCGCCGACACAATAAGGCGGCGCGGCCAAGGGGGGGCCCGCGCCGCCCTAGTGTGTGGCCCCCCTGTCAGGCCTCCGACTCCGCCCTTCCGCCTACTTAAAGCCTCCATCGCGAAACCCCCAGTACCGAGAGCCACGATACGGAAAACCTTCCAGAGACGCCGCCGCCGCCAATCCCATCTCGGGGGATTCAGGAGATCGCCTCCGGCACCCTGCCGGAGAGGGGAATCATCTCCCGGAGGTCTCTTCATCGCCATGATCGCCTCCGGATCGATGTGTGAGTAGTTCACCCCTGGACTATGGGTCCATAGCGGTAGCTAGATGGTCGTCTTCTCCCCATTGTGCTATCATGTTAGATCTTGTGAGCTGCCTATCATGATCAAGATCATCTATTTGTAATCCTTCATGTTGTGTTTGTTGGGATCCGATGAATATTGAATACTATGTCAAGTTGATTATCAATCTATCATATATGTTATTTATGTTCTTGCATGCTCTCCGTTGCTAGTAGAGGCTGCGGCCAAGTTGATACTTGTGACTCCAAGAGGGGGTATTTATGCTCGATAGTGGGTTCATGCCTCCATTAAATGCGGGACAATGACGAGAAAGTTCTAAGGTTGTGGATGTCTTGTTGCCACTAGGGATAAAACATTGATGCTTTGTCTAAGGATATTTGTGTTGATTACATTACACACCATACTTAATGCAATTGTCTGTTGTTTACAACTTAATACTGGAAGGGGTTCGGATGATAACCTGAAGGTGGACTTTTTAGGCATAGATGCATGCTGGATAGCGGTCTATGTACTTTGTCGTAATGCCCTGATTAAATCTCATAGTACTCATCATGATATATGTATGTGCATTGTTATGCCTTCTTTATTTGTCAATTGCCCAACTGTAATTTGTTCACCCAACATACTGCTATCTTATGGGAGAGACACCGCTAGTGAGCTGTGGACCCCGGTCCTATTCTTTACATCTGAAATACAAAGCTGCTGCAATTGTTCTTTCTTGTTCTTCGCAAACAACCATCATCATCCACACTATACATCTAATCCTTTGTTTACGGCAAGCCGGTGAGATTGACAACCTCGCTCGTTACGTTGGGGCAAAGTTACGTGATTGTGTTGTGCAGGTTCCACGTTGGCGCCGGAATCCCCGGTGTTGCGCCGCACTACACTCCTCCGCCATCAACCTTCAACGTGCTTCTTGACTCCTACTGGTTCGATAAACCTTGGTTTCTTACTGAGGGAAACTTGCTGCTGTACGCATCACACCTTCCACTTGGGGTTCCCAACGGGCGTGTGCTTTACGCGTCACCAAGCTAAATTTCTAGCGCCGTTGCCGGGGAACTGAAGAAAAGTTACACCACAAAGATTTCTAACTCCCACGTCAACTACACGCCAGCAGCTAAATTTCTGGCGCCGTTGCCGGGGAGATCAAGACACGCTGCAAGCGGAGTCTCCACTTCCAATCTCTTTACTTTGTTTTTGTCTTGCTTTACTTTATTTACTACTTTGTTTGCTGCATTATATCAAAACACAAAAAAATTAGTTGCTAGTTTTACTTTATTTACTGTCTTGTTCTCCGTATTAAAAACACACAAAAAATTAGTTACTTGCATTTACTTTATTTAGTTTGCTTTATTTACTACTGCTAATATGGGTACTGTTGAGAATACTAAGTTGTGTGATTTCACTAGCACAAATAATAATGATTTCCTATGCACACCTATTGCTCCACCCTGCTACTACGATGAGAATTCTTTGAAATTAAACACTGCTTTCTTGAATCTTGTTATGAGAGAGCAATTTTACGTGTTAGTTACGATGATCTCTGCTGCCCATCTTAATAATTTTGTTGAACTATGTGAAATGCAAAAGTATAAGGATGTAGATGGTGACATTATAAAATTAAAATTGTTTCCTTTCTCTTTAAGAGGAAGAGCTAAAGATTGGTTGCTATCTCTGCCTAGAAATAGTATTGATTCTTGGACTAAATGTAAGGATGCTTTTATTGGTAGATATTATCCTCCGCTAAAATTATATCTTTGAGAAGTAGCATAATGAATTTCAAGCAATTAGATAATGAACATGTTGCTCAAGCATGGGAGAGAATGAAATCTTTGGTAAAAAATTGCCCAACCCATGGACTGACTACTTGGATGATCATCCAAACCTTTTATGCAGGATTGAATTTTTCTTCGCGGAACCTATTGGATTCAGCTGCTGGAGGTACCTTTATGTCCATCACTTTGGGGGCGACAACAAAGCTTCTTGATGATATGATGATAAATTACTCTGAATGGCACACGGAAAGAGCTCCACAAGGAAGAAGGTAAATTCTGTTGAAGAAACCTCCTCCTTGAGTGATAAGATTGATGCTAGTATGTCTATGCTTGTGAATGGTAGATCTAATGTTGATCCTAATAATGTTCCTTTAGCTTCATTGGTTGCCCAAGAAGAACATTTTGATGTGAATTTCATTAAAAATAATAATGCTTATAGGAATAATTTGGGTAACAACTATAGGACATATCCTGCTAGTGGTAATGATCATTCTTACGGTAGATATGAGGAAAAGATGCTAGAAATTGAAAGATCTACTAAGAGCTTTATGCAATCACAATATGAGCAAAATCAATTGTTTACTAAAACTATGAATGAACAATCTACCTTGTTGAAAAGTATAGGAAATCAACTTGAAAATTTGAATATGGGGATTTCGGGTTTGCAAACTAAGATTTCAAATGCTGAAAACTGAATCTCATACCTGTCTGCGTCACAATCCTCTTTAATTAATAAAATGGCTGCTAAACCTGAGGATATCGAAAATAAGATTGTCACTACAGCAAATGCCATCCAAGTTCGAATTAATGAGAATATTAGATTGATGGCTGAATTGCATGCTAGGTGGGAAAGAGAAGAAAATGAAAAACTTGCTAAAGAGAATAATGTAGCTAAAGTTTGGACTATTACCACCACTAGTAATGTTAATGATTCACATGTTGCTACACCTCCTACTATTAATGGTAAAATAATTGGTGTTGGCAATGTTACTACTGCTAGTGCAAAGCGTGCAAAATTGCCTGAAAGCTTGCTAAAGCTGCTGAAATTGATAAAACTGCTGAAATTTTTCAAAATATTGGGGATAATGATCCCATTGCTGTAGATCATAATGGTTTAGACTTTGATGATTGTCACATCTCTGAAGTTATAAAGTTCTTACAAAAGCTTGCTAAAAGTCCCAACGCTAGTGCTATAAATTTGGCCTTTACAAAACATATTACAAATGCTCTCATAAAAGCTAGAGAAGAGAAACTAAAACTTGAAACTTCTATTCCTAGAAAGTTAGAAGGTGGTTGGGAGCCTATCATTAAGATGAGGGTCAATGATTTTGATTGTAATGCTTTATGTGATCTTGGTGGAAGTATTTACGGTATGCCTAAGAAAATTTATGATATGCTTGACTTGCCACCATTGAAGAATTGTTATTTGGATGTTAATCTTGTTGATAATGTTATAAAGAAACCTTTGGGGAGGATTGATAATGTTCGTATTATGGTTAACAATAACCTTGTCCCCGTTGATTTTGTTGTCTTGGATATTGAATGCAATGCATCTTGTCCCATTATATTGGGAAGACCTTTTCTTCGAACTGTTGGTGCCACCATTGATATGAAGGAAGGTAATACTAAATATCAATTTCCTCTCAAGAAAGGTATGGAACACTTCCCTAGAAAGAGAATGAAGTTACCTTATGATTCTATTATTAGAAAAAATTATGATGTTGATGCTTCGTCTCTTGATGTTACTTGATACACACTTTACGCGCCTAGGCTGAAAGGCGTTAAAGAAAGCGCTTATGGGAGACAACCCATTATTTTACTTCGCACTTTATTTTATATTTGAGTCTTGGAAGTTGTTTACTACTGTAGAAACCTCTCCTTATCTTTATTTTATTGCATTGTTGTGCCAAGTAAAGTCTTTGATAGTAAAGCCAATACTAGATTTGGATTGCTGCTGCGAAACAGATTTCTTCGTCATCACGAATTTCGACACGCTCTCTCGTAGGTAGCTCGGAAAATCTGCCAATTTACGTGCGTGATCCTCGGATATGTACACAACTTTCATTCAATTTGGGAATTTTCATATGAGCAAGTCTGGTGCCACTTTAAAATTCTTCTTTACGAACTGTTACTGTTTTGACAGATTACGCTTTTATTTCGCATTGCCTGTTTTGCTATGTTAGATGGATTTCTTTGTTCCATTAACTTTCAGTAGCTTTGAGCAATGTCCAGATGTGTTAAGAATGATTATGTCACCTCTGAATATATGAATTATGCACTGACCCTCTAATGAGTTTGTTTCGAGTTTGGTGTGGAGGAAGTTTTCAAGGGTCAAGAGAGGGGGATGATACAATATGATCAAGAAGAGTGAAAAGTCAAAGCTTGGGGATGCCCCGTGGTTCATCCCTGCATATTTTAAGAAGACTCAAGCGTCTAAGCTTGGGGATGCCCAAGGCATCCCTTCTTCATCGACAACTTATCAGGTTCCTCTAGTGAAACTATATTTTTATTCCGTCACATCTTATGTGCTTTACTTGGAGCGTATGTTTGTTTTTATTTTTGTTTTTGTTTGAATAAATCGGATCCTAGCAATCTTTGTATGGGAGAGAGACACGCTCCGCTGTTTCGTATGAACACATATGTTCTTAGCTTTATCTTTATTGTTCATTGCGAAAGTTGAACTACTTCATTCATTGTTATATGGTTGGAAACGGAAAATGCCGCATGTGGTAAATGGTCTAATGTCTTGAATAATGTGATACTTGGCAATTTTTGTGCTCATATATATCTTGTTTAAGCTCTTGCATCATGTACCTTGTACTCATTAATGAATAACTACATAGAGCTTGTTAAAATTTGGTTTGCATGATTGATCTCTAGAGTCTAGATATTTTACTGGTTGAGGTGTTTGAACAACAAGGAGACAATGTTAAGTCTTATAATAGCTACAATATGTTCATATGTGAGCTTTGATGCACCTTTTATACTTGAGTTTGCTTCAAACAACCTTGCTAGCCTAGCCTTGTATTGAGAGGAATTCTTCTCGTGCATCCAAATCCTTGAGCCAATAACCATGCCATTTGTGTCCACCATACCTACCTACCACATGGTATTTCTCCGCCATTCCAAAGTAAATTACTTGAGTGCTACCTTTAAAATTTCTATTCTTTACCTTTGCAATATATAGCTCATGGGACAAAATAGCTTAAAAACTACCGTGGTGAAGAATATGTACTTATGTGTCTTATTTCTTAGTAAGTTGCTTGTTGAGCGGTAACCATGTTTTCTGGGGACGCCATCAACTCTTTTACCTTTGTTGAATATCATGTGAGTTTCTATGCATGTTCGTCTTGTCTGAAGTAAGGGCGGTTTTCACAATCAAATGGTTTGAGTATGCATACTGTTAGAGAAGAACATTGGGCCGCTAACTAAAGCCATGATTCATGGTGGAAGTTTCAGTATGGACAGCTAATCCTCAATCTCTTATGAGAATAATAACTGTTGTTGAATGCTTATGCATTTAAAAGAGGAGTCCATTATCTGTTGTCTATGTTGTCCCGGTATGGATGTCTAAGTTGAGAATAATCAAAAGCGAGAAATCCAATGCGAGCTTTCTCCTTAGACCTTTGTACAGGCGTCATAGAGGTACCCCTTTGTGACACTTGGTTGAAACATATGCTATGCAATGATAATCCGTGTTAATCCAAGCTAATTAGGACAAGGTGCGAGCACTATTAGTATACTATGCATGAGGCTTGCAACTTATAAGATGTCTTATACATAACTCATATGCTTTATTACTACCGTTGACAAAATTGTTTCTTGTTTTCAAAATGAAAAGCTCTAGCACAAATATAGTAATCAATGCTTCCCTCTGCGAAGGGCCTATCTTCTACTTTATTGTTGAGTCAGTTTGTCTATTCTTTCTATCCCAGAAGCAAACACTTGTATCAACTGTGTGCATTGATTCTTACATGTTTACTTATTGCACTTGTTATATTACTTTGTGTTGACAATTATCCATAAGATATACATGTTGAAGTTGAAAGCAACCGCTGAAACTTTATCTTCCTTTGTGTTGCTTCAATGCCTTTACTTTGAATTTATTGCTTTATGAGTAACTCTTATGCAAGTCTTATTGATGCTTGTCTTGAAAGTATTATTCATGAAAAGTCTTTGTTATATGATTCATTAGTTTACTCATTATCTTCATCATTGCTTCGAATCGCTGCATTCATCTCATATGCTTTACAATAGTATGATCAAGATTATGATAGCATGTCACTTCAGAAATTATCTTTGTTATCGTTTACCTACTCGAGGGCGAGTAGGAACTAAGCTTGGGGATGCTTGATACGTCCCAAACGTATCTATAATTTCTTATGTTCCATGCTACTTTTATGATGATACTCACATGTTTTATACACATTATATGTCATATTTATGCATTTTCCGGCACTAACCTATTGATGAGATGCCGAAGAGCCGATTCTTGTTTTTCTGCTGTTTTTGGTTTCAGAAATCCTAGTAAGGAAATATTCTCGGAATTGGACGAAATCAACGCCCAGGGGCCTATTTTTGCACGAAGCTTCCAGAAGACCGGAGGGGAGACGAAGTGGGGCCACGGGGCGCCGACACAATAAGGCGGCGCGGCCAAGGGGGGGCCCGCGCCGCCCTAGTGTGTGGCCCCCCTGTCAGGCCTCCGACTCCGCCCTTCCGCCTACTTAAAGCCTCCGTCGCGAAACCCCCAGTACCGAGAGCCACGATACGGAAAACCTTCCAGAGACGCCGCCGCCGCCAATCCCATCTCGGAGGATTCAGGAGATCGCCTCCGGCACCCTGCCGGAGAGGGGAATCATCTCCCGGAGGTCTCTTCATCGCCATGATCGCCTCCGGATCGATGTGTGAGTAGTTCACCCCTGGACTATGGGTCCATAGCAGTAGCTAGATGGTCGTCTTCTCCCCATTGTGCTATCATGTTAGATCTTGTGAGCTGCCTATCATGATCAAGATCATCTATTTGTAATCCTTCATGTTGTGTTTGTTGGGATCCGATGAATATTGAATACTATGTCAAGTTGATTATCAATCTATCATATATGTTATTTATGTTCTTGCATGCTCTCCGTTGCTAGTAGAGGCTCGGCCAAGTTGATACTTGTGACTCCAAGAGGGGGTATTTATGCTCGATAGTGGGTTCATGCCTCCATTAAATGCGGGACGGTGACGGAAAGTTCTAAGGTTGTGGATGTGCTTGTTGCCACTAGGGATAAAACATCGATGCTTTGTCTAAGGATATTTGTGTTGATTACATTACGCACCATACTTAATGCAATTGTCACTGTTGTTTACAACTTAATACTGGAAGGGGTTCGGATGATAACTCTGAAGGTGGACTTTTTAGGCATAGATGCATGTCTGGATAGCGGTCTATGTACTTTGTCGTAATGCCCTGATTAAATCTCATAGTACTCATCATGATATATGTATGTGCATTGTTATGCCTTCTTTATTTGTCAATTGCCCAACTGTAATTTGTTCACCCAACATCTGCTATCTTATGGGAGAGACACCGCTAGTGATTTGTGGACCCCGGTCCTATTCTTTACATCTGAAATACAAACTGCTGCAAATGTTCTTTACTGTTCTTCGCAAACAACCATCATCATCCACACTATACATCTAATCCTTTGTTTACGACAAGCCGGTGAGATTGACAACCTCGCTATTACGTTGGGGCAAAGTTCGTGATTGTGTTGTGCGGGTTCCACGTTGGCGCCGGAATCCCTGGTGTTGCGCCGCACTACACTCCTCCGCCATCAACCTTCAACGTGCTTCTTGACTCCTACTGGTTCGATAAACCTTGGTTTCTTACTGAGGGAAACTTGCTGCTGTACGCATCACACCTTCCACTTGGGGTTCCCAACGGGCGTGTGCTTTACGCGTCACCACCAATCATCAGCGCTTAATGGAGTCCAAGTGGCTTCCACAGCCCCGGCTGTGAACCACCTCCTTTTTGCAGATGATAGCCTGCTGTTCTTCAAGGCGAATGCGGAGGGTGCGAGAGAAGTTAATGAGGCGTTGGCGAAATATTGTAATGCCTCAGGACAACGGATGAATACGGACAAATTGTCTATTTTATTCAGTAGAAGGTGTCCGGAGGGTATCAAGGGGGACATCAAAGCGGAGATCGATGTTCAAAGAGAGACGCTGAATGAGAAGTATCTTGGAATGCCAACGGATGTGGGCATATCCAAGAGTGGAGCTTTTAAATACCTGAAAGACAGGGTATGGAAGAAGGTGCTTGGCTGGCTGGAACAACTCTTGTCAGTAGGGCGCAAAGAGATTCTCATAAAATCAGTGGCCCAAGTGATACCGACTTTCTCTATGTCATGCTTTAAGCTACCCAAAGGACTGTGTGAGCATATCAACTCAATGCTTAGAAAGTTCTGGTGGGGCTGCAAGGACGGTGCGCGGAAGACTTGCTGGGTATCATGGGAGAAAATGACCCAGCCGAAATTTGCTGGAGGTTTGGGGTTTAGGGACATCGAGCTCTTCAATCTTGCCTTGCTCGCACGACAGGCTTGGCGGATCCTCCAGGAGCCAGATACTCTGAGTGCACGTGTGCTGAAGGCTGTCTACTTTCCTTCCTCGACCCTCTTGGATGTAGAGCTAGGCGGACATCCTTCGCAGGTTTGGCGTGCTATGGTGGAGGGGCGTGATGCTCTTCGTATTGGCCTGATACGCCGCATTGGTGATGGTAGGTCTACTGATGCCTGGACGGATAATTGGCTGCCGCGGGACGAGCGCCTGATCCCGGTTGCCCCAAAGAAGGATGCGGCACCAAGGCGAGTATGTGACTATATTATTGCCTCTTCGGCGGCTTGGGACTCGGACAAAATTAATGAGTTCTTTCTGCCTATGGATGCGGAGATAATCCAAGGTATTCCGTTGTGCACACAGACTCAAGATGATTTTTGGGCGTGGCACTTCGAGAAGTCAGGCATTTTCTCAGTTCGTTCAGCATCTCGAACTCTTGTGAATGTGAAACGCACGAGGGAGGACTGGATTGAGGAGTGGCCAGGATCTGCGAATGCGGTTTCAGAGGGGAAGTTGTGGACTAAACTTTGGAAGTGCTCTGTTCCGTCAAAAGTTAGTGTGTTTCTTTGGCGTTTGGCTCAATTCTCATTACCTACGGGGGATATTAGACATCATAGAGGTATGGCACCGTCTCCATCCTGCTCGATCTGTGGTATGGAGGATTCTTGGCGTCACTCTTTGATTGATTGCACCATGTCAAGGTGCATATGGTCTCTCTCAACCCCAGTCATAGCGGAACATGTCAGTTTGTCTATCGAGCCGTCTGCTAGGCAGTGGCTGTTCTCTATGTTTGAATCAATGGACCACGATGATTTGACGAGGATGATCGTCACTCTCTGGTCAATCTGGCACACTAGGAGGAAGCTGATCCATGAAGATATTCAGCAGAGTCCGGCGGCGACACATGCCTTTATAGACTCCTTCCTACGTGACTTGGGGAGCACGTCTCCGGAGCCGAAAGAGAAGAAGGGCAGGTCCACTATCAAGCAGGTGAGGGGTTGGCTACCACCGCCTGCTAACATGTGCAAAGTTAATGTGGACGGCGCAATGGCGAGGTCGCAGCAACGGGGTGCGGTTGGTGTCGTGTGCCGTTCGCGCAGTGGCGTCTTCCAGGGTGCGTCTGCAGTGATCTTCGAGGGCATCACCCATCCAGGTTGTTTGGAGTCCCTTGCATGCCGGGAAGGAGTTGCTCTAGCCATCGATCTGAACATGGGCGTGATACGTCTCAAACGTATCTATAATTTCTTATGTTCCATGCTACTTTTATGATGATACTCACATGTTTTATACACACTTTATGTCATTATTATGCATTTTCCGGAACTAACCTATTAACGAGACGCCGAAGTGCCAGTTCCTGTTTTCTGCTGTTTTTGGTTTCAGAAATCCTAGTAAGGAAATATTTTCGGAATTGGACGAAATCAAGGCCCACGATCTTATATTTTCACGAAGCTTCCAAAACACCGAAGATGGATCAGAGGGGAGGCCCAGGGCCCCCACACATGGTGGCGGCGCGGCCAGAGGGGGGGCGCCCCCCTACTGTGTGGGTCCCCTGTGACCCTTCCGACTCCGACTCTTCGCCTATATAAGCCTCCCTGACCTAAATCTTCGACACCAATAAGCCACGATATGAGAAAAGTTCCAGAGCCGCCGCATCGCGAAGCCAAGATTCGGGGGACAGAAGTCTTTGTTCCGGCACGCCGCCGGGATGGGGAAGTGCCCCCGGAAGGCATCTCCATCGACACCACCGCCATCTCCATCAACGCTGCTGTCTCCTATGATGAGGAGGGAGTAGTTCTCCCCCGAGGCTAAGGGCTGTACCGTAGCTATGTGGTTCATCTCTCTCTCCCAGGTGATCTTTATGTGATCATGAGCTTTGTGATCTAGTTGAATATCATCTATGTGCTACTCTAGTGATGTTATTAAAGTATTCTATTCCTCCTTCATGATGTAATGGTGACGAGTGTGTGCATCATGTAGTACTTGGCATAGGTTATGATTGTGATCTCTTGTAGATTATGAAGTTAACTATTACTATGATAGTATTGATGCGATCTATTCCCCCTTTCATAGCTCTGATGGTGACGAGTGTGCATGCTATGTTAGTACTCGGTATAATTGCAATGGTCTATCATGCACTCTAAGGTTATTTAAATATGAACATCGAATGTTGTGGAGCTTGTTAACTCCGGTATTGAGGTGCTCTTGTAGCCCTACACAATGAATGGTGTTTGTCATCCAACAAGAGAGTGTAGAGAAAGTAGTATTTGTTTATTCAGTTATGTGATCAATGTTGAGAGTGTCCACTAGTGAAAGTATGATCCCTAGGCCTTGTTTACACCACAGAGAATTGCCTCCCACACCAGCAAGCTATTTTCTGGCACCGTTTATTTACTGTTCTACTACATGTTCATTTACTGCATCTTTACTTCTTGCAATATTACCACCATCTATACCACCTGTGTTTTACTACCTCTTCGCCGAACTAGTGCACCTATACATCTGACAAGTGTATTAGGTGTGTTGGGGATACAAGAGACTTCTTGTATCGTAATTGCAGGGTTGCTTGAGAGGGATATCTTTGTCCTCTACCTCCCTGAGTTCGATAAACCTTGGGTGATTCACTTAAGGGAAACTTGCTGCTGTTGTACAAACCTCTGCTCTTGGAGGCCCAACACTGTCTACAGGAATAGAAGCGTGCGTAGACATCAGGGCGCCACCATGGTCGCGTCCGACTGTTTGGAGGTGGTGCAGGGATTGCGACAGGGGAAGAACATGGGGCTGTTCAGACACATTCTCCAAGAGACGGAAGCTATGGCTAAGAGTCGAGGGAGGACGAGCTTGTGCCATGAGGGCAGGCGTTTCAATGTCGACGCTCACAAATTAGCTAGGTTAGCTACTACCCTACCTGTGGGTCGCCATGTTTGGTTGGGTACTCACTAGGAAAAAGCTATTCAGTGGCGCACCACTATTCCCCATCAGTGGCGCACTGCTGGTGCGCCACTACTATCACACCACTGCAAAGTTTTAGTAGTGGCGCACTACTGGTGCGCCACAACTACCCTAAGTAACAGTGGCGCACTGCGCCGTGCGCCATTGAAATGTCTGGCGATGCGCCACTATTACTCCAAATGGGTGCGCAACTGTTGTTGAGCAGCAGTGCGCCACTACTCTCAGTTGTTGGTGCGCCACTACCGCCTCCTGGGGTGCGCCACTGTTACCTCGAGCTGGTGCGCTATTGCTAGTTGTCGAGGTGCGCCACTGTTGTATCTCAGACGTGCGCCATTGCTAGTAGCTTCGGTGCGCCACTGCTACTTTCGAAGGGGATCACAGAGTAGTGCGCCACAGGTCCCAGACTAGTGCGCCACTGCTACTTAGTGGTCGTGCGCCACTCAGGGTCCACCAGTGCGCCACTGCTAGTTTTTCGTTTTTATTTTTTGCATTTCTGGCTGGTAGTTGTACAGGTTGTATAGAACAATATAACAACACAAATACACATATAAACAACATCACCGTATATCAATACATAGTTCTTCACATTAGCCTCCATGATTCACAAGATTTCGAATATTAGACGAGTTACGGGGTTACAAAGTCGCAAATGAGCTAGTGGTTACACAAGATCGATCATCTAAAGTACAATCACATAGAAGAGAGCTAGAGTCACTAATAGCACCATCCCGATGATAGTGGTCTTCATCCGGTTCCTCCTCCGCTCCCTCCTCTCTCCCGCCAAATAGCGTGCGTATCTATCTTCGGCCTCCGCTCTAGTGGTGTACCCTTTGTAGTCATTACCGCTAAAACGGTGAACCTGTCTCCGACACTCCTCCCAGTCGTTGTAGACTCCGGGAACCTTGCCCTTGTACACGACATACCACGTCATATCTGCACATATATGAACAAGCCAAAGAAACGTTAGTGCACGCTCATAGATGTTTGCAACGAATAAGAGCAAACTCAAAAACGATCCAAGTTGTATGAACTAAAAGGCATGCCTCATACATTGTTGGTCGGAACAAATATTAACATTTAGGGAAGGGGTCAGTGAAACCAAGTAGGATGCACAAGAGATTGATACTTGTGTCATTGCACCACGTTCACTGACCCCTCCCCCAAGTGTATAGGTGACCAAACATTCTAATCATCGGCATTTTGAGATACTAAAGCAAATGGAATGACAAGGGCCTCATACATTGTTGGTCCAAACAAATATTAACATTTAGGGAAGGAGTTAGTGAGACCAAGTAGGATGCACAAGAGATTGATATTTGTGTCATCGCACCGAGGCTCACTAACGCCTCCCCCAAGTGTAGTGACCACAAAATTTCATCATCGGCCAATGCAATTAAGAAGTGCCAACTCAAATAAGAAACAAGTAGCTAGTATGAACTAAATGGAATGCCTCATACATTATTGGTCGAAACAAATATGAACATCCCGGGATGGCGTTAGTGAGGCCAGGTAGGATGCACAAGAGATTGATATTTGTGCCATCACACCAGGATCACTAGCGACACCCCAGAGTGTACAGTTGACCGAACATTGTAATCATCGGCACTAAAATGAAAGAAAGAGCATATGCCTCATACATTGTTGGTCGGAACAAATATTAACATTTAGGGAAGGGGTCAGTGAAACCAAGAAGGATGCACAAGAGATTGATACTTGTGTCATCGCACCAGGTTCACTGACCCCACCCCCAAGTGTATAGGTGACCAAACATTCTAATCATCGGCATTTTGAGATACCAAAGCAAATGGAATGACAAGGGCCTCATACATTGTTGGTCGAAACAAATATGAACATCCCGGGATGGCGTTAGTGAGGCCGGGTAGGATGCACAAGAGATTAATATTTGTGCCATCACACCAGGCTCACTAGCGACACCCTGGAGTGTACAGTTGACCGAACATTCTAATCATCGGCACTAAAATGGAAGAAAGAGCATATGCCTCATACATTGTTGGTCAAAACAAATATTAACATTCCGTGAAGGAGTCAGCGAGACCAGGTAGGATGCACAAGAGATTGATATTTGTGTCATCACACCAGGCTCGCTGATGCCTTCACGGAGTGTACAGGTGACCAACCATTCTAATCATCGGCATTCCGAAAAACCAAAGCAAATGGAATGACGAGGGCCTCATACATTGTTGGTCAAAACAAATTTTAACATTCGGGGATGGAGTAAGCGAGGCCGGGTAGGATGCACAAGACATGGATATTTGTGCCATCACACCAGGCTCGCTTGCTCCACCCCGAGTGTACAAGTGACCAACCATTCTAATCATCGGCATATGCAAACAAAATTAAGGACCAAATCAAGTGCGGAAAACGACAGAGACATATATATAAGTTCACAAACATAGCCGAACTAGTAATTAAACGGACATGCAAGTAAAGTGCTTGGATAAAGTTTATTACAACACAAGCTCGTCTTTAGTTCACAACTACATAACTAGGCTCGCACATCAAGACTTTCTTGGAGCGTGGATAAAACCGCCGCCTTTCTTCAAGCACATCCATGAGCGGT
Organism: Lolium rigidum; assembly: GCF_022539505.1. NCBI lineage: Eukaryota > Viridiplantae > Streptophyta > Magnoliopsida > Poales > Poaceae > Lolium > Lolium rigidum. Next base: position 144,813,481 of record NC_061513.1, read on the forward strand.
AGTCGTCACCCTCGCATTTGGAGCATTGTGTCTATGTCACCGTTTGACGGCCGATAGCCGGCGTAGAACTCCCCGCGCTTCTAACGACATCTTGATGGATGATTTCACAAAACTCTACTTGGATGCGGAAGAAGTCTTGCTTGATGCCGTCGTCGGGGACCCGCGACAATTTGTTGGCCCGGTCTCGAGATGCTCGGGTAGCGTAAGCTGCTGCTGGTCCCGTATGAACTTATCCATGTGATAGAGGGCGTAGTAGGCATCCTTGTTACTAGAAGGCGGCTTCTTGACGCAGGGAAACTTTGTTTGGTGCTTGAACACATGCTTCCCGTACCTAACATTTGGCCTCTCGCATGTTGCCTTTCGCTTTGACGTAGGCATTGAGAGCATCATCAAGTACGCCCTTGACATTCGTGTAGTCCGTGGTTGACTTACCGTCCGCATCGAGGTATGTGGCCACGGAATGTTTCGGGGTTATGGAGATGAGTGTGCAGGTTTTGTCTCCGCGTAGAACACATAATGTTTAAGAACATGACGATTGAAATCTAAAAAAATCACGAGTTAAGACCGGTACGGTGAGGGGGTGACTTACTCGGGAAATACGAGGCAGGAGGATGTTACACTTCTTCCGGTTCGCTAGAAAGAAGTCTTTGAGGTATCCACTCGCGATCGCCCGGTCTCCGGCGGTGGCCAAGTGGACGGCACGCATGTAGAAGGGGTCGGCTATCGCGATGTCCGGGATGTTGTGTCTAATGATCCGCATCGCCTTGCTGAGCGAGTATAGGCGAATGAAGGTGTAGGGCAGCGGATAACTGTTCAGCATGGAGAAGAGGTCATCATACCGCGGGAAGATCTTCTCCGCGAAGCCACTATCGACAAAGCCATGGCCCGAGGGCACCTTGGCAATATACACTGGGTATCCATGATCTTTCTCCCTGAGACGCCGCTCCTCCATAAACCGAATACCGTCAACCAGAGATCGCATAGGACCGGGTGCAACATCGTACAATCTTTGAATTAGCATCCGCTCACCCGACACATGCACCCTCGCCTCGATATTCTTGGGCACTGGTGGCCCGTCCTGAGCACGGATAGGTGCCGGCTGGGCTGGCGGACTTGTCGTCCTTCTTCTTTCTTTTCCGTCCCTTCGGCTTCATATTTACTGGGACTGCATTCTCCTCTTCGCAAGCCTTCTTCAGTGTGTTAGGACTGATAACACTTCTCACCTCGGCTATCGGCCGAGTCTCGGTGAAGTCGGCAGCTGGAGGCGTCTCCTGAGAACAGAATAGGCGCCGCTTGTTGCAATAGGTTTTCCCCTCGGCGGCAGCTTGAGAGGGTTGGCTACTGAGATCGTAGTCCATCACCCCAAAATCGAAGTTGCGGTCCGGGTTGGCGAACGTCATCGTCCTCGTCCGGACCATCGTTCGGATCTCGTGCCATATGCATGTCCTCGTCGGCTGATGGCGGCACCGTTGGGGTGGTCTTGCCATGGCTTGGCGCCGGCACGGCTTGGGGTGCTGTCCGTGGGGTGGTGTCGCTCGCCCCCAAACGAATCCGGCTCTTTGGCCAAACCATGGACCAATTGAAGCATTGGTGGAGGGTAAGGACCTCATACTTCGTCGGCGCCATGGGGTTGAAAGGGAGGTACCACGTCATCGTAGCCACTAAGCACCCGAACCAGTTGAATCCTATACACGTCGGGTGCCATGGGTACACCGTGTAACTGGCGGTTGCTCGGTTGAACGATTTTGGCCTTGGCAACATCGATCAACTCGCCGTTCACAAAATGCGAGGAGAGTGCATGGGACGTCGGCGGCGGCACCCTGCGGAAAACATGTAGGGCGTTAGGGATGGCTAGCGTAGTCAAAGGCAAGGATATGGAAGTCATCGGAGACGAGGGTTGGTTACCGTGATGGCGTCCAGCTCGGCTAAGGTCGAGGCACCACCGGCGGCGGGCGTGCCACGCGATGGAGTGGCCGCTTGTTGGCGCGGTGCCGGCGGCGTATTATCCGCAGCGACGGGTGCATTGAGCTGAAGTAATGGCGCCGCGGGAGACACCAAGGTTGGCGCCGCGGGAGCCACCAAGGTTGGCGCCGCCGGAGCCACCAAGGTTGGCGCTGCGGGAGCCACCAATGTTGGCGCCGCCGGAGACACCATTGTTGCCGCCTGCGGACTCACCGATGGCTCCACGTTGTGGGAGTTGCTGCCCGTGAAACTGGGAACCGGGGAGGCCCCTTTTTTCCTCCCCTATACCACGCGTCCGGACCGGCAACCAAGGTAGGGATGATGGAGCTAAGCGTCGTGCCCACTTGGTCCTCCACTTGCTGTCGTTGCGTCCTCTCGTTGGGTCTCCACGATATGTTGCACTTGTTGCCGCACTTGCTCCTGGACCAATGTCGGGATATGCGCAACTTGTGCCTTGAGCTGTGCGACCTCCTTCTCATCGATGGTGGCCTTTTTCTCCTTTTTCCCCGACTTATAGTATTCTGACCATTTCATAGAGCATCCTTCGCCGACCACACGACCAGCCGACGTCGGCTTACTCAATGGATCCCTCTTCTTGTGGGCATTCAACGCCCTATTTAAAGGGTTGTCCCAAGGGGCACACTTGCGAGGAGCTCGTGGACCCCGCGCCGCTACTAGCTTCCTTTTCACTTTCCGCAGCAACCTCCTTAGCCTACGGGAGGAACATGCATGAACCATTTAGAAATTTGGATTCATCAATAAGAATGCAACCATAAAGGAGCTAATTAAGCTGGTGCATTCCTTACCAGAAGAGCATCAAACTGCTTCACATCCAGAGTGGTGGTGAGCTCCTTTGTTTCCGGGTCAATACGGTACCGGGCCAGGAGAAAGTTCCTGGTTTGCTTGTTTTTGTATTGCGGGAAGAGGGGCTCGAGGCCGTTCTTCACACGCTCCTCATCCGCGGCGTCCCATTTCGGTTGCGCCACCCTAAAACCGCCAGGACCAAGTTTGTGGGTGCCTAAGTTCAGTTTTCGCATGTCCTTCCCCCACTGACTAGAATCCGACGTTGACTCGCTCACGCACTTGATCTTGAAATCAGCGTAGTCTTCCTCGGTGATCGAGGGATTTGACTCCTTGATCTTCTCGTAACTCTCACCACTATTAATCATTTTCTTCACTCGGTTCCTCCAACTAGCGAGGGCGGTGCTCATCTTCGTGAGGGCGGCATTGTGCACTTTGTTCCGCATGAGACGCTTTTCTGAGCAGTCCACCGGGAACTCGTATCGTTCGTGCAGCTTCTTGAAGAGGAGGGTGCGCAAATTCGCTCGGTCGGGATGCCGAGGTTGTCGGTGTTGATCGAGACCGTGCTCCGGAGGATGCACCCGAGTTGGGCAGCGTAACCTTTGACTAAATCGGGGGCGCCGTTGGAAGCCCGGTGGCGTTCACTTCGGTGAATGCACGCTTCACGGTGCTGAGCACATTCGGGCGACGCTCCCTCCGTAGCTTCTTCGGTGCGCCGGTGTCATCCTCGCCGGCACCATCCGTGGTGTCATCCTCGCCGGCACCATCAGTGGTGTCATCCTCGGCGGCATCGTCCGCTCGGTTCTCTGGATCGGTGCCATCATCCTCGCCGTTGTCGCGGCGAGGTTGTGACTCCATCACCTCCATTTCATCGGTTAGCATCCAGAATGGCTTGCTACCGCTGCCGCCGGCCTCTTCGTTGTTGGCCATGTTCGAACTAAGTAGGAAAAAATGCATAAAGTTAGCACAAGATTTCACGGAAAAATTGGGCATGACCTATGCTAATTTATGGACATATGAGTGCCCCATTTTCGCCGAAACGGAAATGAATCAACATTTCGGCGATAATGGGCAACTCTGTCGATCTCTGCACAAGAAAATGACACCATATACACCAGCTGAGCACCATGGCACATGTACAATTGTTCCTCATATACACCAGCTGAGCACTGATGTCTACGGGTGCTTCTATTCTTGTAGACAGTGTTGGGCCTCCAAGAGCAGAGGTTTGTAGAACAGTAGCAAGTTTCCCTTAAGTGGATCACCCAAGGTTTATCGAACTCAGGGAGGAAGAGGTCAAAGATATCCCTCTCAAGCAACCACTGCAACCACAAAGCAAGAAGTCTCTTGTGTCCCCAACACACCTAATAGGTGCACTAGTTCGGCGAAGAGATAGTGAAATACAGGTGGTATAAATAAGTATGAGCAGTGGCAACGGCACCGAGAAAAGTGCTTTGCCCGGGACGGTAAACAAGCGAGTAGTAACGCAGCAGTAGTAACGCGATAAAAACGAGTAAACAAGCATCGATAGCGGTATTTAGGAACAAGGCCTAGGGATTAGACTTTCACTAGTGGACACTCTCAACTTTGATCACATAACAGAATAGATAAATGCATACTCTACACTCTCTTGTTGGATGATGAACACCACTAATTGCGTAGGATTACACGAACCGTCAATGCCGGAGTTAACAAGCTCCACAATATTCAATGTTCATATTTAAATAACCTTAGAGTGCATGAAAGATCAACACGACTAAACCAAGTACTAACACAGCATGCACACTGTCACCTTCACACTATGTAGGAGGAATAGATCACATCAATACCATCATAGCAATAGTTAACTTCATAATCTACAAGAGATCATAATCATAGCCTACGCCAAGTACTAACACGGATGCACACACTCGTCACCATTACACCGTGCGGGAGGAATAAACTACTTTAATAACATCACTAGAGTAGCAAATGGATAAATTGTGATACAAAACACATTGCAATCATAAAGAGATATAAATAAGCACTTCACTATGCCATTCATAACGAGTGAATAAGTATTACTGTGAAATATAGCCTAAGAGACCCGCATGGTGCACACACTTGTCACCTTTACACACGTGGGACAAGGAGTCTCCGGAGATCACATAAGTAAAACCCACTTGACTAGCATAATGACATCTAGATTACAAGCATCATCATATGAATCTCAATCATGTAAGGCAGCTCATGAGATTATTGTATTGAAGCACATAGGAGAGAGATTAACCACATAGCTACCGGTACAGCCCCGAGCCTCGATGGAGAACTACTCCCTCCTCATGGGAGACAAGCGGCGTTGATGAAGATGGCGGTGGTGTCGATGGAGGAGCCTTCCGGGGCACTTCCCCGTCCCGGCGGCGTGCCGGAACGGAGACTCCTGTCCCCGGATCTTGGCTTCGCGATGGCGGCGGCTCTGGAAGGTTTATCGTACCGTGGCTTTTCCGTATCGAGGTTTTAGGTCAGGGACCTTTAAATAGGCGAAGAGGCGGAGTCGGAGAGGCGACGAGGCGGTGACACACTAGGTGGGCGCGGCCCAGGCCCTGGCCGCGCCACCCTGTCGTCTGGGGCCCATAGGGCCCTCCTCTAGCGGCTCTCGGGTGTTCTGGAAGCTTCGTGGAAAAATAGGATGCTGGGCGTTGATTTCGTCCGATTCCGAGAATATTTCCTTACTAGGATTTCTGGAACCAAAAACAGCAGAAAACGAGAAGCGGCCCTTCGGCATCTCGTCAATAGGTTAGTTCCGGAAAACGCATAAATATGACATATAATGTGTACAAAACATGTAGATATCATCAATAATGTGGCATGGAACATAAGAAATTATCGATACGTCGGAGACGTATCAGCATCCCCAAGCTTAGTTCCTGCTCGTCCGAGCAGGTAAACGATAACAAAGATAATTTCCGGAGTGACATGCCATCATAACCTTGATCATACTATTGTAAGCATATGTAATGAATGCAGCGATCAAAACAATGGTAATGACATGAGTAAACAAGCTGAATCATAAAGCAAAGACTTTTCATGAATAGCACTTTCAAGACAAGCATCAATAAGTCTTGCATAAGAGTTAACTCATAAAGCAATAAATCAAAGTAAAGGTATTGAAGCAACACAAAGGAAGATTAAGTTTCAGCGGTTGCTTTCAACTTATAACATGTATATCTCATGGATAATTGTCAACATAGAGTAATATAACAAGTGCAATATGCAAGTATGTAGGAATCAATGCACAGTTCACACAAGTGTTTGCTTCTTGAGGTGGAAATAAATAGGTGAACTGACTCAACATAAAGGTAAAAGAATGGTCCTTCAAAGAGGAAAGCATCGATTGCTATATTTGTGCTAGAGCTTTGGTTTTTGAAAACATAAAGAGAGCATAGAAGTAAAGTTTTGAGAGGTGTTTGTTGTTGTCAACGAATGGTAGTGGGCACTCTAACTACCTTATCAACCAGACTTTCAAGAGCGGCTCCCATGAAGGACGTTATCTCTACCAGCAAGGTAGATCATCCCTCTTCTCTTTTGTTTACACATGTACTTTAGTTTAGTTTTTCTTTATTTATGGATGACACTCCTCCCAACCTTTTGCTTACACAAGCCATGGCTAACCGAATCCTCGGGTGCCTTCCAACAATCACATACCATGAAGGAGTGTCTATTTGCAAAATTAAGTTGCTTACTGACGAATCAGAGCAAAACATGTGAAGAGAATTATTAATGCAAGTTAATTAGTCGGGCTGGGAACCCCATTGCCAGCTCTTTTGCAAAATTATTGGATAAGCGGATGTGCCACTAGTCCATTGTGAAAGTCTGTCAAAAGTAAATGACAAGATCGAAATATAAAACACCACATACTTCCTCATGAGCTATAAAACATTGACACAAATAAGAGGTGATAAATTTTGAATTATTTAAAGGTAGCACTCAAGCAATTTACTTTGGAATGGCGGAGAAATACCATGTAGTAGGTAGGTATGGTGGACACAAATGGCATAGTGGTTGGCTCAAGGATTTTGGATGCATGAGAAGTATTCCCTCTCGATACAAGGTTTAGGCTAGCAAGGTTATTTGAAACAAACACAAGGATGAACCGGTGCAGCAAAACTCACATAAAAGACATATTGTAAACATTATAAGACTCTACACCGTCTTCCTTGTTGTTCAAACTCAATACTAGAAATTATCTAGACTTTAGAGAGACCAAATATGCAAACCAAATTAGCAAGCTCTAAGTGTTTCTTCATTAATGGGTGCAAAGTATATGATGCAAGAGCTTAAACATGAGCACAACAATTGCCAAGTATCAAATTATTCAAGACATTTTTTCAATTACTACATGTAGCATTTTCTGTTTCCAACGATATAACAATGAACGAAGCAGTTTCAACCTTCGCCATGAACACTAAAAGATAAAGCTAAGAACACATGTGTTCATATGAACCAGCGGAGCGTGTCTCTCTCCCACACAAGCATGTATTTATTCATAGAATGAAAATAACAAAACAAAAATAAAAGCACACAGACGCTCCAAATAAAGTACATAAGATGTGATCGAATAAAAATATAGTTTCAAGAGAAGGAACCTGATAATTTGTCGATGAAGAAGGGGATGCCTTGGGCATCCCCAAGCTTAGATGCTTGAGTCTTCTTGAAATATGCGGGGGTGAACCACCGGGGCATCCCCAAGCTTAGAGCTTTCACTCTTCTTGATCATAGTATATCATCCTCCTCTCTTGACCCTTGAAAACTTCCTCCACACCAAACTCGAAACAACTCATTAGAGGGTTAGTGCACAATAAAAATTAACATGTTCAGAGGTGACACAATCATTCTTAACACTTCTGGACATTGCATAAAGCTACTTGGACATTAATGGATCAAAGAAATTCATCCAACATAGCAAAAGAGGCAATGCGAAATAAAAGGCAGAATCTGTCAAAACAGAACAGTCCGTAAAGATGGATTTTATTGAGGCACCAGACTTGCGCAAATGAAAATGCCCAAATTGAATGAAAGTTGCGTACATATCTGAGGATCACGCACGTAAATTGGCATAATTTTCTGAGCTACCTACGAGAGGGCAGGTCGAAATTCGTGACAGCAAAGAAATCATGCAATCTGCGCAGTAATCCAAATCTAGTATGAACCTTACTATCAAAGACTTTACTTGGCACAACAATGCGATAAAAATAAGATAAGGAGAGGTTGCTACAGTAGTAACAACTTCCAAGACTCAAATATAAAACAAAGTTACTGTAGTAAAATAAACACATGGGTTATCTCCCAAGAAGTTCTTTCTTTATAGCCATTAAGATGGGCTCAGCAGTTTTAATGATGCACTCGCAAGAAATAAGAGTTGAAGCAAAAGAGAGCATCAAGAGGCAAATTCAAAACAAATTTAAGTCTAACATGCTTCCTATGCATAGGAATCTTGTAAATAAACAAGTTCATGAAGAGCAAAGTAACAAGCATAGGAAGATAGAACAGGTGTAGCTTCAAAAATTTCAGCACATAGAGAGGTGTTTTAGTAACATGAAAATTTCTACAACCATATTTTCCTCTCTCATAATAACTTTCAGTAGCATCATGAGCAAACTCAACAATATAACTATCACATAAAGCATTCTTATCATGAGTCTCATGCATAAAATTATTACTACTCCCAACATAAGCATAATCAATTTTATTAGTAATAGTGGGAGCAAATTCAACAAAGTAGCTATCATTATTATTCTCATCATCAAATATAGGAGGCATATTGTAATCATAATCAAATTTATCCTCCATAACAGGTGGTACTAAAAGACTACTATCATTATAATCATCATAAATAGGAGGCAAAGCATCATCAAAGTAAATTTTCTCCTCAATGCTTGGGGGACTAAAAAGATCATGATCATCAGAACCAGCTTCCCCAAGCTTAGAACTTTCTATATCATTAGCAACAATGGTATTCAAAGTGTTCATGCTAATATGTTCCATGGGTTTTTAAATTTTCGCATCAAACCATCCATGTCTTAAATCAGGAAATAGAATAAGAAGCTCATTGTTGTCCATTATGCCAAACTAGTGTAAACAAGAAACAAAAAGATGCAATTGCAGGATCTAAAGGAAATAGCTTCGAGCACACACACAACGGCAACGAGAAAATTACTTTACCGGGACCGGAGTATGAGTGCCTTTTACCTTTCCTCCCCGGCAACGGCGCCGTGAAAATATCTTGATGTCTACGGGTGCTTCTATTCTTGTAGACGAGTGTTGGGCCTCCAAGAGCAGAGGTTTGTAGAACAAGTAGCAAGTTTCCCTTAAGTGGATCACCCAAGGTTTATCGAACTCGGGGAGGAAGAGGTCAAAGATATCCCTCTCAAGCAACCCCGCAACCACAAAGCAAGAAGTCTCTTGTGTCCCCAACACACCTAATAGGTGCACTAGTTCGGCGAAGAGATAGTGAAATACAGGTGGTATAAATAAGTATGAGCAAGTGGCAACGGCACCGTAAAAGTGCTTTGCCCAGGACAAGTAAACAAGCGATAGTAACGCAGCAGTAGTAACGCGATGAAAACAAGTAAACAAGCAGCGATAGCGATATTTAGGAACAAGGCCTAGGGATTAGACTTTCACTAGTGGACACTCTCAACTTTGATCACATAACGAGAATAGATAAATGCATACTCTACACTCTCTTGTTGGATGATGAACACCACTAATTGCGTAGGATTACACGAACCCTCAATGCCGGAGTTAACAAGCTCCACAATATTCAATGTTCATATTTAAATAACCTTAGAGTGCATGAAAGATCAACACGACTAAACCAAGTACTAACACAGCATGCACACTGTCACCTTCACACTATGTAGGAGGAATAGATCACATCAATACCATCATAGCAATAGTTAACTTCATAATCTACAAGAGATCATAATCATAGCCTACGCCAAGTACTAACACGGATGCACACACTGTCACCATTACACCGTGCGGGAGGAATAAACTACTTTAATAACATCACTAGAGTAGCACATGGATAAATTGTGATACAAAACACATTGCAATCATAAAGAGATATAAATAAGCACTTCACTATGCCATTCATAACAGTGAATAAGTATTCTGTGAAATATAGCCTAAGAGACCCACACGGTGCACACACTCGTCACCTTTACACACGTGGGACAAGGAGTCTCCGGAGATCACATAAGTAAAACCCACTTGACTAGCATAATGACATCTAGATTACAAGCATCATCATATGAATCTCAATCATGTAAGGCAGCTCATGAGATTATTGTATTGAAGCACATAGGAGAGAGATTAACCACATAGCTACCGGTACAGCCCCGAGCCTCGATGGAGAACTACTCCCTCCTCATGGGAGACAGAGCAGCGTTGATGAAGATGGCGGTGGTGTCGATGGAGGAGCCTTCCGGGGGCACTTCCCCGTCCCGGCGGCGTGCCGGAACAGAGACTCCTGTCCCCCAGATCTTGGCTTCGCGATGGCGGCGGCTCTGGAAGGTTTATCGTACCGTGGCTTTTCCGTATCGAGGTTTTAGGTCAGGGACCTTTAAATAGGCGAAGAGGTGGAGTCGGAGAGGCGACGAGGCGGTGACACACTAGGGGGCGCGGCCACGGCCCCGGCCGCGCCACCTCGTCGTCCGGGGCCCACGAGGGCCTCCTCCGGCGGCTCTCGGGTGTTCCGGAAGCTTCGTGGAAAAATAGGATGCTCGGGCGTTGATTTCGTCCGATTCCGAGAATATTTCCTTACTAGGATTTCTGGAACCAAAAACAGCAGAAAACGGGAACTGGCCCTTCGGCATCTCGTCAATAGGTTAGTTCCGAAAAACGCATAAATATGACATATAATGTGTACAAAACATGTAGATATCATCAATAATGTGGCATGGAACATAAGAAATTATCGATACGTCGGAGACGTATCAAGCACCATGGCACATGTACAAGAATATGACACCATATACACCAGCTGAGCACCAACAGCAAGCAGCAGCAGCTAGCAGCAGCAGCAACAGCAGCTAGTAGCAGCTAGTAGCAGCAGCAGCTAGCAGCATGCATCAACAGCAAGCAGCAGCAAGCTAGCAGCAGCAGCTAGCAGCATGCATCAACAGCTAGCAGCAGCAACTATCTAGCAGCAGGCATCAACAACAAGCAGCAGCTAGCATCTAGCAGCATGCTCACCGTGAGTCGCGTGGAGTCACTGAGAGGCGAGGTGTTGCTCCGGGTCGAGGAAGATATGGCAGCGACGGTCAGGTGCTGAAGTTCCGAGGGCTGTGAAAGAATGACAATATGGTAAGAAAATGAATGACAATATGGTAAGTTCCAGGGCTGTGAAAGAATGACAATATGGCAGCTACCTGTCTGCAAGTGCGGCGGCGGTCCTCCGCGGCGGCGTCAGCGGTCGAGGGCGGCGCAGCGTGCTTCTCCAGCTGCTGCTCCAAGGTGCGCGTGGAGGTCAGGGCGGCGCGGCGTGCAACAACTAGTGCTGTAAACATCAAAATGAACACTGTGAGCATCAACCCTTCACTCTGATCCCAAATTATATGCATTTGAATGGAAAAATAGTAACAAATCAGTATAAAATGTGAACTTCAAGAACCTAGCAGCAGCAGTAATCAACCTAGCAACCTAGCAGCAGCAGCAAGCAAAAAATACCCAATTTTACAGCCCTAGAGCAGCAGCAAGCAAAAAATACCCAATTTTACAGCCCTAGCAGCAGCAACAAGCAAGCAAGCAACCTAGCAGCAGCAACAGCAAGCAAACAACCTAGCAAGCACATAGCAGCAGCAAGCTAGGACTCTTGTCTCACATACAGCCAAAGCAGATTTAAAATTTCAGTCCAACAACTTAACTCACAAATAGCCAGAGCACTAGGCTAAAATGATCAACTATCTAATGCATACATAGTACAATAGAATTTCATTGAAGATAGAGTCGGCAATATCAGATACATAATAGTCCGTAGCTTAAAATCACTAGATATCTACTAGAGCAGCGAAATACAGACACAGAACTAGATATGAACAAGCCCACATTCAAGTATGGTTTCACCTTTTCCTCATATTTTCTTATAGTGGAATACAAGTTCAATAATCATTAGCTATTCAGGATTTTCGTAATGTAATGTTATTTATTACACAACGCAGTCATATGTTCACTCAATACTGCTTGATATATCAATGTAAAATACCTTAAACGAGAGAAATATATTGACCATCTTTCTCCTCATCTTGAATTTTTGGGTAAATTGGTTGGTGCATTCAAATTTTTCAGCTCGCTAAACCTACTACATATTTACCATGAAGTTCTTTGATCAGCCAAATTTTCAAACCACTAAACCTATCTGTCAAGAGAGAACATTTACAAATTTCCATTTCAACGAGAGAACATTTCCAAATTTTCAAACCACTAAACCTACTCGTCAAGAGAGAACATTTCCAAATTTCCATTTCAACAGAGAACATTTCCAAATTTTCAAACCACTAAACCTACTGTCAACAGAGAACATTTCGAAATTTTCATTTCCAAATTTTTAGAGAACATTAGCTAGTAGCTAGTTGCTAATTAACAGAGAACATTTCCATCATGAGCAGCAGCAAGCAGTAATATTAAAAATCCATCATGAGCAACGAGAAATATTAAAAATCTAGCAAGCAACAACACCTAGCGACAGCAAGCAGCGGCAAGCAAGCACCTAGCAAGCAGCAACACCTAGCAGCAGCAAGCAGCGGCAGCAAGCACCTAGCAAGCAGCGGCACCGGGGGCTTGCATGAGGATGAGGAGGAGGAGGGGCATCGGGGGTACCTTGGCGATGATGATGATGCAGAGGAGGGCGCAGCGAGTATGGCGAGTCTGGTGGCTTCAGAGAGAGGCACCGGCGGAGAGGGAGTGGTGAATGGGGAGAGGCGCCCGCCGGTGGGAGGAGGGGAATCAAGGGGATCTGGCCGCCGGTGGGAGGAGGGGAATCGAGGGGATCTGGGCGTCGGTGACGATGCAGAGGAGGGCGTCGCCGGGGTGGCGAGGAGAGGAGGGCGTCGCCGGGGGTGTGGTCGCTCGTGTCGCCGGGGAGGTGGCGTCGGAGAGGAGGCGGTGGTGCGTGGGGAGGTAGAGGGACGGCGGCGTCGCGAGGCAGTTTGAACCAGAGGTGGGATGTGGTCGGGACGGGGGAAGAAAGGGGAAATTTCACTAAGTCCCCTGATGCCTTAGCAATAGCGCACCTCTCGGGGTGCGTCACTATGAGGCTTAGCAATGGCGCACCTCTAGGGGTGCGCCACCGCTCTTTATGTCCGGGTCAAAAGAATAACGCGGGGGGATTGACATATCCCGCTTAGTACCGCACTGGCTCTGTCCCTGGTTGGTTTGTGCCAAACCCCTGCCGGCCAGGTTTGAACCCTGGCGGCCCCAATTTTTTCCTTTTCTTTTTAAATTGATTTAACACTATAATAAACATCCAAAATAGCATAATACACCAAAATAAAAGGCATAAATAATTATAATTATGTAGAATATTTAAAATACTATAGAATCTAGAAAATATCCAAAAATATAAATTATATGTCTATTTTGATCGGTACAATGTGTAGATTAACAATATGACATCCATTATTCATACAACAAAATGATACATAATTATCTTTTCACAATCTTCTTGCCCTTCTTTCTCGCGGTTGAATAATTTAGCCCTGGAACTCCTTGACTTCTTCTCTTGAATGGACGGCCTTTAGGTAGGGTGGTCCTGCTTCTTCTTGTTGTGTATGGTTCTTCATCATCGTCGTCGTCATCTTCCATCTTCGGATCGCCGTACTGGTCAAAGTCTAGCTCGTTGGCGGCTCCATCCATTCCGATGATGCTCCTTTTGCCTCTCCTCACGACAACACGGCTGGGCTTTTGCGGGTCGGTAATGAAGAAGCATTGGTCCACTTGGGAAGCTAGTACCCATGGCTCATATTTCGCGGTGACCTTTGCGCCCGCTGTCTTGGATTTGGCTTAGGGTATAACCATGGTGGTGAAATGCCGGTCTTCTTTTATGACGTTCTTGGCCCACCTGACACGGAACATCGGCACATTCTCTCCGGCGTAGCTCAGCTCCCGGATCTCCTCGATCTTTCGTAGTATCTCTCGCTTGACGTCACCGGTGTAGGACTCCATCGTTACCCCGGAGTTCGATAATCGCTCTTCATGTCCTTTTCCTCGGTGTAGAATGTGTAGCCGTTGATATCGTACGCCCGAAACGTCATCGGGTTGTGTTCGGCGCCCTGTGACAAGGCGAATATGAGTTTTTCTTCCGCAGAAGAATCCTCGTCTATAGGGTACGTCGGCATCTTGTCCTTGAACCACCGCGTGAAGGTTGAGTTGTGCTCTTTGATTATATCTCCGTCCGTCCTCTCGTTGGCCCCGATCACCGTACGTCTTTGCGATGAAGGTTTTGTGCTCTACCACCCAAGGATCGACCACGTCTATGTGTTGTAGCGCGAATAGGTTTGCTCTTTCAAAGTCGGCGATTCGACCCTTGAAGTCGACATGCATTTCGCGGCTACCGTCGCGGTGACCCCATCCAGCGAGCTTCCCGAGATGCTCGTTTACGGGCAGGCCAACGGGGTTCTCGATTTCTAGATAACTCGTGCGGAAGGAGATGCACTCTTCGGTCAGAAAGCCCTTGGCTATGCTTCCGTCCGGACGTGCCCCGTTGCGAACGTACCCTTTGATGACACCATTCATCCTTTCGAACGGCATCATGCTCGTGCGAGAACGTCGGCCCCGGTTGGATGATATCCTCCACGATATGTACCGGCGGATGCACCATAACGTCGAAGAATGCGGGCGGGAAGTACATCTCAAGCTCGCACGATATCACCACGATCTCTTCCTCGTAGACTTCTAAGTTGCCTCACGCCAACAGTACTTCCAAGAGATGACGTCGAAAAAGTTGCATAGGCCGAAAAGCGTTTCACGGACGTGCGCGTCCATGATCCCACGGATTGCAACCGGAAGTATCCGCGTCATCGAGCACGTGACAAGTCGTGAGACTTCATCCCGCTGAACCTCTGCTTCGCTTTGTCTAGGTACCTGCTTATCTTCCCCGTGTAACCGTAAGGAAGTTTTACTCCTAGGAGACAGTCGAAAAACTGCTCGATCTCCTTCTGACTTAGAGTGAAGCACGCGGGGGGGGGGGGCAGTAATATTCAATCTTTTTGGCATTTTTGCCCTTGCGACGACTTTGCGTGTCCTCCGCCTCATCATCGTCATCGTCATCATCATCATCATCATTAGGGCGTCCCGCGTGAAGCTCCTCCCTGATCCCAATTGATTGCAAGTCGTACCTTGCTTTCGGCCCATCTTTGGTCTTCTCTCGGCATGTTGAGGAGGGTACCAAGCAGACTCTCGCACACGTTCTTCGTGATGTGCATGACATCAAGGTTGTGAGGCACACGGAGGATCTTCCGATACGGCAAGTCCCGGAAAACGGACCTCGTCTTCCATACCTTAAGCGGCGGCTCCGGCGCCTTTCGCTTCTTTCCGGCGGTGGGCACTCTTTCCAATTTTTCAATAGCTCGTCTATTTGCTCGCCGCTTCTCGTACGTGGCCGTCTTCGGGGTTCGTCTTGACCATCGAACAGATCCTTGCGTTTCCTCCATGCGTCGTCCTCGCGAAGCCACCTTCGATGTCCCATGAACACCGTTTTCGAGGACCCGGGATCTCTATCTAGCTGGTGGTACGTTGTGTCGTCCATGCACCTTACGCATGCATTGAATCCGTGGACCACCTGCCCCGCGACATATCGTAACCGAGAAAGTCGTGCACCATCGTGAGCAGTGCGGCTCTCATAGGGAAATATTCTTCCGCGGCGGCGTCCCACGTATTGGCAGGCGTGTCCCATAGCGTGGCTAGCTCCTCTTTCAGAAGCCCCATATACCGATTGATGTCGTTCCCTGGTTGTTTCGGCCCTTCAATTAGCATACTCATTTGAATGTACTTCCTCTTCATGCACAACCGGGGGGGAGGTTGTAAATCCACACAAACACGGGCCGGGTGCTATGCGTGCTCGCTCCGGCTGCCAAACGGATTGACTCCATCGGTGCTCGCGCCCAGCCTTATGTTCCTAGGATCGTCCCCAAATTCTGGGTACTCGAGGTTCAACGCATTCCACTGGCTAGCATCCGAAGGGTGTCTCAACATCCTGTCCTTTTTCTTTTTGTCCGGATCATCCGCGTCATCTTCTCCCTTCCTCATCTCCGCGTGCCAGCGCATTAGCTCTGCTTGCTTAGGATCCGCGAAATACCGCTGCAGACGAGGAGTGATCGGAAAGTACCACACCACCTTCCGAGGAGCTTTCTTCCCCTTCTTGTACCGACTGACGCCGCACACCGGACATATGGTACACGCCGCGTGCTCGTTCCGATAAATGATGCAATCGTTCAAGCACACATGATATTTCACATGCGGTAAATCCGGAGGACACACGATTTTCTTGGCCTCCTCGATACTAGTCGGACACGTGTTACCTTTGGGAAGACGTTCGTGCCGAGAATGACATGTTGTCGTTGAAGGATGTGTCGGTCATTTTGTGCTTTACCTTCATCTCCAGAGCCATGAGCGCTACTTTCGGGCGGGTATCCTCCGGCCTGCATCCTTCATACAATGGAGTAACCGCGTCTACCTCCAGTTGATCCATCTTGGCTTTCTCTCGGGCGGCAGCTCTTGCGTTACTCGTCTGCTTGAGAAGCAGCTCTTGAAGATAGGGTCCTGCACCCAGTCCATCGATGATGGTCCATCGTCTTCATCTTCATGATCGTCATGATGACCTCCATCTTGATCTTCCTCATCATCAGGTCCCGGATCTCCTACATTGTGATCATGATCATCTCCGGGATCTTCTACATCCTGATCATGTCCGAGATCTTCTACATCCCGATCACCTCCTTCCTTATTTCTTGTTGAAATCCCATGGACAAATTCATAATCATCTTCGTCGCCTTCCCACCGATAGCCATCCATGAAACCACACACAAGAAGGTGGTCCCGCACCATATCGGCTTTAGGGTCCATAAGGCTCGTCACTTGCATCTTCGACACGGACATCTTATCTCCTTTTGGTTATTTCTAATCATCTCGGCCGTCGCGGCTTTCAAAAACCTAGCCACAACGCCTTCG
The DNA here is from genome assembly GCF_022539505.1 of Lolium rigidum. Lineage (NCBI taxonomy): Eukaryota > Viridiplantae > Streptophyta > Magnoliopsida > Poales > Poaceae > Lolium > Lolium rigidum. The sequence goes on from NC_061513.1 coordinate 144,830,452, forward strand.
CTCATCATGCGGACCATGGTCGCCTGCGGGTATAGAGAAAATTGATATCTTAGCATACCAAAAGAAAATTTTGGCATGACCTTCCCTAAAAATAGGACATATGTATATGCGTAGTATGCCCACTATTCGCCGAAACGGAATGAATCAACATTTCGGCAAAATATTGGCAACTCCATCGCATTTCACATCCCTGCAAACAAACACATGCAACACATGTGTGGATCGGAGGCTTTGCATATACAACACATGTGGAGGCTTCGCATACAACACACATGCACGTGAGACGCTTTTCCCGCGCGCATGCGCACAACACATGAGCTTCGCATAACATATGTGCACACACACGTGTGTGTGCAAGACGATCGGAACCGGTCACACACAAAGCATAAAACCAACAAAGTTACCGATACGGCGAGACCTAGAGTGTTGGATGAGGTAAAAAGTTGAGATTGAGTAGGGTATTGAGCTAAGAAAGCTTCACCATTACTTACCTATGAAGAAAATTAAGTTTACCAACTTAATTTTGGTGAATGAAGAGGTGAAAATGAGGTGGGAAGGAGGGGCAACACGACCAGATCCAGATTTGGTGGGAGGTGGTGGTGGAAGAGTGTTTGGGGAAAGTGGGTGGCACATGTGAGTGGAGGGTGAAAAGCAGGAAATGGTCCCAGGTTAGCAGTGGCGCACCACATAGCCGTGCGCCACTGCTAGGGTGACATAGCAATGGCGCACTGCTAAGTGGTGCGCCACTGCTACGCCTCTCATCTCTAAAGGGGCTCTGGCCACCCCCTAGCAGTGGCGCACCTAATGACATGCGCCATAGGTAACCTATGTAGCAGTGGCGCACCACTGCAGTGCGCCATTGCTAAGCCTATCATCTATAAACGGGCTCTGGACACCTCCTAGCAGTGGCGCACCTCTCCAACGTGCGCCATAGGTAAGGAATGTAGCAGTGGCGCACCCCGGAGACGTGCGCCACTACTAGGTTGGGGGAGGAGCTGGCCTCCTGTCACCACTTACTTATGGCGCACCACAATCAAGGTGTGCCACTACTACTTTTGTAACAGTGGCCCACCGTTTTGTGGTGCGCCACTGCTAAGTAGTAGTGGCGCACGGCAGTCATGGTGCGCCACTGATGGCAGTCTTACGGCTAGGCCTTTTCCTAGTAGTGACTCCTCCAGAGGGGTTAAATCTTCCTGTAGACATTGTTCCAATTGTTGAATAAATGGTTGGAGCTTGGCTCAAAAAAAAACTTTGGCCTGAAATCCTGGAATTCATTTTGAATTTCATAGGTGGGTTGTTTGGTTGCCACAGAATTAGACCATCATTTTATTTAGGAAACCCAGCAAAATGACGTCATGGGTAAACACGATTCCAAGCCGAGATCTATCATTTGTGTTTCTCTATGGAAGCCATTTACAAATTCAATATTGAATTCTGCTATCATTTGCAATTCCTGTGACAAGTGTCCATTTCTGAAATTACAATGTAAATGAAATGAATACATTTACTCATTTCAAAATGCTACAAACAAAATGAAAACCTAGCTTCCAAACGACTTCTAAGGGTATTTTGAATTTGGTTATGAAAGTTAGAGAGCATGTAAACACACATCTTGTAAACACCTAATTTTTCTTTTTGAGTTTTTTAACACTTACAATTTAAATTTTGAAGAGTGGTATCAAATAAGGTGGGGTATGTTCTCGGATTGATCCTAAACGTCTACTAATTCGTAATTATTCATTCACTTCGTTTCCTAATTATGTGCCGCACTTATCAAAAGGTTTTGCGTCATTTATTAATGTAACAAAGGCGTTTTAGTATCCATGTCGTACAATAGGGCGCAACCCTAAGCGTTGAAAGAAGAAAAAAACCGTATTTGCACTTTCCCTCATTGTAGTTATTCTTGGTGGCTTTTATTGCTGCTTCAGCAGAGCATAGCGATTAGACGTGTGACTTGGTGTTTAAAACTACTAGGCCCAAGTGCGCTATTGTAGTGGTGGAATGGGCAATCATAAATTTCTCAACAATATCATTTCTCTATAATATTGTACAACGGAAAATGTTTGTGCTCTAAATTTATGTTGCTCATGTAATTTCGTTAGTGCCTCCAAATGTCAAATTTAGAAGAATGTTAATCGAGAATAAGTAGGTTGCGCTACCACATGTCGACACTAAGTTCGTGTGAAAAATGTCTGAATTAGGCTTGTTTTCGTTAAATCTATGTATACATATATGATGAATGGACAAATGGTGTTTTGTATCTAGAAACTACAAGTACCACCAAAATTAAGATCTTTATGTGATTTCTCCATAAAAAGGTAATTATTATTAAGGATAACTTAGCAGAACAAAATTCACATGGTTGCAAGAAATGTGTTTTTTTGTGAGTCCAAGGAGTCCATCAACCATCTTTTTTCGATTATCCTTTTGCTTGCCTTGTTTGGAGAGTTATTTATTTTACTTTCAAGTTGTATGGCTACCCATCGGAACTGCAAATGATCCTATCTTTCTTCCGAAGACATAGCGAGCGCATATGAATTCTGGATGCACTCGTCTGGAGACGGTTGCACGGGCTATCTACAACAAGAGTGATTGTTGGCTTTCTGGAAGATTACAATATTCATATGCATTTCATCTTATTTTATTTCCACTGGTTAATCTTTGTGAGCACCTTCTGTGACCCTTGAGCTGTAAAACAACGAATTCTGAAATGTTGAATACAAGCGGTAGTATGCATCAATTGATGGAAAGGACCAAGCTATTCTCCTTATTTCAAAAAGAACATATGTATGAGTAAAACAATCTCAATCATAGAGGACGAATTTACTGAGGTTGTTAGTGACATAAGTCCTACCGGTTGTACGAAAATCTATGCTAACTGGATTAGTTAATTAGTGCACGGGTTTTTATTCCAGAAACAGTCGGGAACACTTGTTTATGGCAAGGTGCATCAAGCATATTGCAAGTGAGCTTGTAAAGCAATCAAACTGTATGTATACAATATGCCGAATGCATTACAATTTATTATTAGTTGGTGTTTTTTATTAGCAATGCTATTTCAATACCAAGTACAAAGCTTACTCATGTTGGTAACTTGTATTGACCCAATATAACTCAAAAAATGCACATTTCAGTAAAACCACCAAAGAATCTTACCGACAATTCTCCTTACACTATGAAACTTCAGTTTTTGTTCTAGATGTTTCTATAAATGCTAACCTACTAATATACTAAAAAATATTAAGATATTTTTAGACCATATGGTTTAGAGATCTCTACCATAAATTTGTATAAGTATTTAAGGTTTTCTCAACTTGAGAGTAATGAAACGAATAATGTTACAAAATCGATTTAAATATTGCACAATGGAAGCGTATATTCTATATACATACAATAAAAGTGGATATCAAACAAAAAATTAAATAGTATTTATAAACTTTACTACGTGGTTTACCTTGTAAAATAACTAACAAAAATTTATACTCGCTAAGACCATAGCATTCTACAAGCAAGTCCAAAGTATAAGAGTTTAGTGTAAAATTATATCTATTTTAGTTTTTTCCAGGTCCTAATTATGCTAGGGCTGGCCCTCCCTACAAGTAATAAGATTGTTTTTCTTGCTACCACACATTTTGCATTTTAGTAGGGACATCCCTCAAAACAGTGAAATATCAAGTTATTGCTAGCCTTTATAATAGTCACTCGGGATGAGATTTGCCAGGTTTGTGCAAGATAGATTTCAGGTGTGCACATGCTGGAAAAATCCACTGGAATTCTCCCTAGCTTTTGCAAAACACACGTCGTAGTCCACATTCCTTTTGTTGTCACCCTCAGCACCTCCTTGACGCATCCACCTTCTTTTCTAGTTGTTGGTGGTTACACCGGGTCCCGAGGATGGAAGTGAGGACTCCCTGCGACCATACATAGCCGGATGATTGGTGTCAAACTGACGCAAGGGTTGCGATAACCGAACGGATCGTAAAGTTCCAACTATTGGGATGGTGGCATTAAGTAATTCTAGTTGGTCTTGGCAAACTTAGCATTGGTCAGTAGCAACATTATTTTGAGGCTTAAGTAGAAAAGAGACAAGTACATGTAGATACACTATTCCATTATCTTTCTTTCTTGTTGGCTCATAAGTTTAATATTCTTAAGATTGAATCGTTTGTACTTCCAAGGAAGATTGCATGATTGTTTTCTATCACATGTATATTTATTTGTTTTACTCAACTCGTATGCTTGCTACCCAACTTTTCTAGCCAAAGACATGTACTGAGAGGGAATGCTTCTCGTGCATCCAAACCATGAACCAAAAACTCATGTCATTTGTGTCCACCATATCTACCTATATGTGGTATTTCACTGTCACTCCAAAGTGAATTGCTTATGTGCTACCTTTAAATCTTCAAAAATTACTACATGTTTTGTGTTTTGTTCTTAGCTCATGAGGAAGTATTGAATGGTTTATTGTCTTTTCAGGATTTTATTTCGCGACTAGCATGAATAATATGTTAAGTCCTTAATATTGCAAAAGAGCAAGGCGCTGGGTGCCCATCCCAAACAAAATATAAAATAAACAAATAAACAAACCGCATATTATGTACTGGAGAGATCCTAAATAATGGTGTGCAATGGAGAATTACATGGGAGTCGCTCTTGAGGTCACGATATGAAAGGATGATAGATTGTTCAATGCCATTCGTTGACATAGACATGCATACCTCTCAAAAAATATATTTTCAACACTCCTATTGCATTTAAAACAAAAAGCTCTAGCACATGAGTAATCTTGCTTCCCTCTGCACATGGCCTTTCTTTTACTTTTATGTTGAGTCAGTAAACCTATTTCCCTCTACCTCAAGCAAGCATTTGAGTTGTTGTGATCCAACCATTTATATATGTTGATACATTCAATCCTCTCTTTTATTCTTCCTTGTGTAGCACAATGATTTAATTTGAATGAATATAACTCTAAAAGCTATCTATGATTGTAAAGAGATTGTAATGATTGAGCATGTGATTTCTGCAATAAGATCTAATATAAAGACTCTGCTCGAAAGATAAGTACAATCTGTTAATTGTTCTCTGACCAAGAACAAAAGCTTGCCATCATCAATTATGATTTCCACCATGCACCTCTATTTAGTGATTCCTTACTCATTGCAAGTTGAATTATATAAGAAAAAGTTGCTGCCTATAATGATTTGTGTATTGGTAAGTATGATGTGTCGTGTCCATATTTTGTTTATCGACACTTCACTCCATAAACCTATGGTCTGGTTTACTAAGTTCAGTTTCGCTTGGGGACAAGCGAGGTCTAAGCTTGGGGGAGTTGATACGTCCAATTTGCATCACTATTCTATATCATAATTTACTGTTATTCATTGATATATTTCATATTTAGAAGTGATACTTATGTTATTCCATCTATTTTTGCATGTTTGATGATTATTGGAGAATTAACCGCCGGAGCCAGGAATCTGCTGAAAAGGGGCCGACAACACACCATATTTCTGAAGACCAACAATTCCCAGCAAAGATACAGAAAATCCTATTTTTTCCAGATGACAGAGGAAGCCAGAAGGGGAGGCCGGGATGGGCCAGGGGGCTCCAAACCACCCCTAGGCGCGGGCCCACCCTAGGCCGCGCCTAGGCATGCTCTGGGCACCCTGGCCCACTTCTGACGATGCCCCCTCGCGTATTTCAACCCCTCGGGAAGCCTAAGATCGGGGCAGTGAGCAGAGAAATATTCCGCTGTCGCTACGGGGCGGAGAACTAGAGAGAGAGAAAAGCTCTTCGGCATGCTGAAATCTGCCGGGGAAATTCCTTTCCGGAGAGGGGAGATGGTCGCCATCGTCACCGTCATCGAGCTGGACTTCATCGGGATCATCATCACCATCATCTCCACCACCAGCACCATCATCACCGCCGTCTCCACGCCGTCCCGCTGTAACATCTTGGGTTTGATACTTGTCTAGTTCATAGGGGAAACTTTCCCGGTGTTGATTACTCCTTGTAGTTGATGCTATTGAGTGAAGCCATTGAATTAAGGTTTATGTCCAGATTGTAATTCATCACTCAACATCACCTCTGATTATGATCCATATGATGTCTCGTGAGTAGTTCGTTTAGTTCTTGAGGACATGGGAGAAGTTATGTTGTTAGTAGTGGAACTATGTTGAGTAATATGCAATGATTTGATATTTAATTTGTGGTGCTATTCTTCTAGTGGTGTCATGTGAACGTCGACTACATGATACTTCACCTTTATGGGCCTACGGAAATGCATCGTGTATTTGGCTACTAATTGTGGAGTTGCGGGAGCGACAGAAACCCAAACCCCCGTTAGGAAACCGGTGCACGAGGGTGTGTAGGATCTCAAAGTTTAAGGATGTGATTAGATTTATCTTAATTACTTTATTGTAGTTGCGGGTGCTTGCAAGAGGTATAATCACAAGTATGTACTAGTTCAAGTATGGGGTAGTGCATTAGCATAGATTCACTCACACAACACTTACCAAACCATTGAAGATTATTCAGCTATGTGAAGCGAAAGCACTTGACGCAATTCCCGTGTGTCCTCAGAAACGTTTGGTCATCATAAGAACAACAACCGGCTTGTCCTTTGCTATAGAAAGGATTGGGCCACTCGCTGCGATTATTATTATTGTATTTTATTTACTCGTACTTTATTTATCTGCAATATCAAATACCCCTGCAAACCTGTTTGTTAGTGTTTACAGTGAATCCTCGATCAAAACTGCTCGTCAACACCTTCTGCTCCTTGTTGGGTTCGACACTCTTATTTATCGAAAGTACTACGATACACCCCCTATACTTGTGGGTCATCAAGGAGCAATCGACCATTTTGGCTCAAACAACCTAGAGATACAAGCGCTGGAGGCAGTTGTATTGATGCATAAGTTTTTTCAAAATAGTTCTTCCACAATTTATTTTACATCTCAAGAAAATAGTTCTCCTAGAGACAAACTTTTTCGCCAATAACTTATTTTCTTAAAAATCATAAAAAAACATACACAGAGTAATCTACATATTTATAAAATTGTATTTTTTATTTAGAGTGCAACCTATTCAAAAATAAGAAATTTGGCCCTATTTCCACAATTTTGAATTTGCTTTTCGAGCCGCTGATGCATGGTTTTTTTATGCAACATGCAAAAGTCGATATTATGCAAAAAAGAAAAATTAAGGTAAAGAAGATCTACATGTATGATTCTTTTTCTGTGTTGTTTCAATGTGAAGAATAACTGTACTCTCTCTGGTTCTAAGTAATAACCCAAAAATGAATGTCCTTGGCAATTATATTGAACCGTAGGAAGTATATTATTTTGATGCACCGCTGAACTTGGCGAAGTAAACAAAGATGTTGAGCCCCTCAAAAATCCACTTCACCCAAGTAAACCACATTTTAGCACATGATTGTAAACTGTATTTTCCTTTTATACGTGCAAAACTCTTGGGTTAGCCCATTGCAGTGAGCCCATTTTATTTATTTTCCCAATCATAAGTTTCTATTTATAGTTTAAAATAGTGGGCTAATTTAGTCGCGATACTTTCAGAAGCTAAGAAAGATTATAGCCGGGCTATAGTGGAGGTGGTGTTTTGGCACATAGGTGCATATGAACGTATTACATAAAATGCAGAAAAAACAAAAAAAATGTCAAAAAATTCTGAGATAAAATTTCGCGTGTACATATGGACATCCTATATTCGTACACAAGTTTTTGGGGGAAACGGCATTTTATGTGGTTTATATAAAAAGACAAAAAATGTCATGTGAATAGTCATGTTTTGAACATTAAAATTTGTTTTCTTACACGAGATAATTTTCCTTTTTTCCCGAAAACATGTGTGCGAACATAAAATGTCTATATGTTAGTGCGCAATTTTATTTCAGAATTCTTTGATATTTCAAAATGTGTTTTCACATAGTGGGTTCATATACACCCATGAGCCGAAATGAATATCCCGGCTATAGTGGGCTAATCCATTTAACTTTTTCAAAAAGAAATAGGGGAAATTTCAATTATCTTGCCAAAAAAAAGAGAAAAACTAAAGCCCATTCAACTATTCAACGCAAACAAATATTAAACTATTCAGCTCACAAGTTTTATTGAATCAGTGAACAGAAATTTAGAAAACATGAAATAAAGAAGAGAAGAGAAGAGAAATTCAGAAAAGAGTGATTTCGGCAGCTAAATTAGAGACTAATTAGAAGCTATAAATAGGGCGCTATAGCTGGCTATCAACGAGTTTTCTCATTTAACATATAAATGATATAGATCGGTTATTTAAAACTTTGGTTCTATCTCAGAAAAGAACTTGCAGTCCTGACATCACCAGCCGTTGCAGCTTTCAAGCTTTTCATAAAGAGTTAATTCCATTTTGCAACGGCTACTTGAGCTCTTATGACACTTTGTAATTCAAAAAATCTTGAACATATAATTTCACATGGCATCGCCAGATTTTTGTTATGCCATCAAGCGAATTTTTTTCTAACGTGAAACACGGGGACACGTAGCTACCCGAATCTATTGCATCCCAACTCCCAACTCCCAACTCGATTAGATGGGAGTATCTTGTTGATCTACTCAAAAGAAGGGGTTTCCCATGCCGTTATCTCAATTGGATTGTGGCATTGCTTACCACATCTACTTCTAGGGCCATACTCAATGGCTTGGCCGGCTCTCCAATATCTCATGGCCGCGGTTTGCGTCAAGGAGACCCGCTATCCCCGCTTCTCTTTGTCATTGCCATAGACCCCCTCCACAAATCTTGGAAGAAGCAACGACGATTGGCCTCCTCCATAGGCTCCGTGGTCGCGGGGCCATTTAAGGACTTCACTTTACGCAGATGATGCGGCGGTTTTTGTGGCGTCAATAAAAGAGGATATCCAAAATTTAGCAATGATTCTTGAGAAGTTTGGGGATGTTACCAGTTTGTGCACTAACTTCCAAAAAAACTCCGTCGTCCCCATTCGTTGCCCTCACATAGACCTCAACGATGTTCTTGCGGGCATCCCCATGACACGCACTTCCTTCCCTTTGAAGTACTTGGGGCTACCTCTATCGGTTTGGTGCCTCAAGAGGTAGACTTTCAACACCTTGAAGACAAATGTGCCAGCAAGCTTCCGACTTGGAATGGAATACTTGACACCACCGCCGGTCGTGCGGCCTTGGTGAAGTCCGTTATTGCCTCTCAAGCTATATACTACATGACTCCACTTGTGATACCACCGGGAACCATAAAATTCATCAACAATATAGAGAGAGCCTTTCTTTGGTCCGCTAAAGACACAACGACCGGTGCAAAATGCAAATTCAATTGGGAGTCGGTGTGCCGCCCGAAAAAACTTGGTGGCTTTGGGGTGCTTAATATGGATAGGTTTGCGACGGCGCTTAGACTTCGTTGGCCATGGCTTGAGTGGAAAGACCCCACAAATTTGGGTGCGATCCGGGAACCCTTGCAACGAGAAGGATATGGATATTTTCTATGCCGCAACGACTATCACGCTTGGTAATTGGCGTAAAGCTCCTTTTTGGCATTCCCCATGGCTGCATGGGAGGAAGCCACCTCTCATCTTTGAGATATCTAAGAGGAAGAATTGGAAGGTTCACCAAGCTTTGCGTGAAAACAATTGGGTGACGAAAATCAACTTGGAGAAAGTAAGAACTTCGAGCAACTTAGGCAATTCGTTGAGCTTTGGGGACTTTTGGACAGCGTCCATCTACGAGAGGATGTGGAGGATGATATTGTTTGGAGGCTCACGGCCAATGGTGAATACACTTCAAAGACGGCTTATGAGATTCAATTCTTGGGCTCCATCGCCTCCAACATGAACAAAATGGTGTGGAAGATTTGGGCACCACCAAAGGTTAAATTCTTCGCTTGGCTTGCTACACAAAATAATATTTGGACGGCGGATCACTTGCAAAACCGTGGTTGGCCTAATTGTGATCGGTGTCCGCTTTGCAAGCAAACTCTTGAGACCGTTGATCATCTATTCATCCATTGCCGGTTCTCTATCCGCCTTTGGGACGCTATCAAGGGGTGGATTGGCATCCCCACCATACATCAGAGGCAATGGACGGGTCTTTCTATCTTTGCTTGGTGGAAGATGATGGCGGGCGGCACTTCGCCGGATAGGAAAGCCATCTCCTCGCTTACCTTGTTGGTCACTTGGGAGATATGGAATGAGCGCAACGCGAGGATTTTCCGCAACAAGCAAGCACCGTTGCATGTTGTTCTAGATAGAGTTAAGAGTGAAGCCCAGTTGTGGGTAACCGCGGGTACGAGGCATTTGGGCAACATTATGCCGGGAGATTAATTCGTTGTAATAATAATAACTTTTATATTCATGTAAAACTCCTTGCTTAATCAATAGATTGGGGTAAACCTTTTGCCCCCGTTTCAAAAAAAAAAACTCCCAACTCCCAAGTGCGTCGCCAATTGCAGGCAGTGGCGGAGCCAACAGGGTGGAAGGGTGGGGCTCGCCCCACCCTAAGATTTAGCCCAACCCATATGTCTTATGTAGAAAATAAGGAAAAAAATAAAAAAGCCCGGCCCAAGTAAGGTCTGCCCCACCCTAAAAAAATGGGCTGGATACGCCACTAATTTGCAGGCCATGCAGTATGGCCATAGCCTCTGCCATCTCCACATTGTGAACCATCATCAGCAGGTGGTTACTAGATTCAACGCAGAAGCCATTTGAATCTAGAATAATAGCTCATGTCGATCCGCTTTTTAGTTTCATCATGAAAGATAGGCATCGGTATTCAGCTTTACCAATCATGCCGAGGTTTTTGTCCAACCATGTCACCGGATGCCCTTCTACTTTCTTGATCTGGCTACCCCCAATAATTAGTCACGATGACTGTGACTGTGATCGCCGTTGCCGTGCTATGTGACGATTGCGGCTTCTTCTCTGAGATATCATCGACGCTCCCACCAAATATACCAAGTTCCAATTGTGAACATGGTCTGCAGCTCCCACTGCCTACCACCGGCGATTTCTTTCGCCAGGACAAATCAAATATTGTAGTGTCAACTAGCCAAAATAATCGACTGAGATAGCTTCTTTTACGAATTCTTCGATCCCAAGTGATTTAAAACTGTCGCTGCTCTATCACATTCAAGTAGCTCATATCTGCTATCTTCAGCTCCCCGGGAGTGAATAGTGTTAACGTCTATGTAGAGAGAGAGAGAGAGGAATTACCTTCTCCCAGTGAGGAGGAACCTGAGAGCGTCGACATGGTAGCGACTAGCGACGACGGTGGCGTGGGTGATGTAGTGGTGGCGGCGGTGCTTCCCGGCATACGCTAACCCTAGATCGGTAAGAAGGTGTCGGTTGGGCGAGCAGCGCGTCGGTCAACCTCGTACTGCTTGCGTCCGGCCCCAACCTGTCTTTATAGAGCGGCGACAGGGGCCCACCAACCAGGGTTAAGGTTGGGCGCTCCCGATCATGGCGTAGTCAAAGTTCGCGGCGAGCCATTGGGCTGAGGCGCGTGGAGATCATCCTAACATTCTCTCCCCTTGATCTCAACTTTACTTTTAATTTTTTACTTTACTCGTTTCATCACGGATCAGTACATAGAGCACGTTTCCTCGTCACAGCTTAATTGTGATATAATCAGACAGCTACAATATACTTCTCTGTTTTGAAATAAATTCTTTTTCTTTTGGCCTCTCATGATCGAGGAATGGAAAGGCTGTCCCTTAATCCATGCTGGCTAAGTGTTCCTTGAACAAATTGCGTGGTAAGCCTTTCGTTAGCGGATCCGCAACCATATCCTTTGTCCTTATATGCTCGAGACTTATAGTGTGATCATGGATCTTGTGTTTCGCAACATAATACTTTACCTCAATTAGTTTCGTAGCATTACTCGACTTGTTGTTATGAGCATAAAATACCGTGGACTGATTGTCGCAATACATTTTTGGTGGTTTGTCAATACAATCTACAACTTTCAAGTCGGGTATAAATTTATTTAACCATAATGTCTACCATGTGGCTTCATAACATGTTATAAATTCTGCATACATCATGAATGATGCAACTATTGACTGTTTGGACTTCTCCACGAAATACACATCTCCTTTGATCCTTTGTACACGCGGCATGAAGGTACCCCTTTGCGATACCTGGTTGAAACATGTGTGTTGAAAAGTCTTGGTAACCCGGAGCTGAGTACCAAGAGGTGTAGTACTTAGCAATCAAGAAAATGAGGCAACATTTACTCATAAGAGGTCAAACACATGACACATAGATATCTTCTTACATGAGATGCATGGTACCCCATCCTTATTATTATTGTTGACATGAATTGCTGCTTGTGACGGTAAAGCACACGTCCGTTGGGAACCCCAAGAGGAAGGTATGATGAGTACAGCAGCGAGTTTTCCCTCAGTAAGAAACCAAGGTTATCGAACTAGTAGGAGATGAAGATCATGTGAAGGTTGTTGGTGAAGGAGTGTAGTGCGGCGCAACACCAGGGATTCCGGTGCCAACGTGGAACCTGCACAACACAATCAAAATACTTTGCCCCAACTTAACAGTGAGGTTGTCAATCTCACCGGTTTGCTGAAAACAAAGGATTAAACGTATGGTGTGGAAAATGATGTTTGCTTGCAGTAAACAAAAGAGAACAATGATTGCAGTAGGTTGTATTTCAGATGTAAAAGAATGGACCGGGGTCCACAGTTCACTAGTGGTGTCTCTCCAATAAGATAAATAACATGCTGGGTAAACAAATTACAGTTGGACAATTGACAAATAGAGAGGGCATAACAATGCACATACATATCATGATGACTACTATGAGATTTACTTAGGGCATTACGACAAAGAACATAGACCGCCATCCAGCATGCATCTATGCCTAAAAAGTCCACCTTCGGGTTAGCATCCGCACCCCTTCCGAGTATTAAGTTGCAAACAACAGACAATTGCATTAAGTACTGCGCGTAATGTAAACAATACAAATATCCTTAGACAAAGCATTGATGTTTTATCCCTAGTGGCAACACCACATCCACAACCTTAGAACTTTCTGTCACTATCCCAGATTCAATGGAGGCATGAACCCACTATCTAGCATAAATACTCCCTCTTGGAGTTACAAGTATCAACTTGGCCAGAGGCTCTACTAGCAACGGAGAGCATGCAAGATCATAAATAACATATATGATAGATCAATAATCAACTTGACATAGTATTCCATATTCATCGGATCCCAACAAACACAACATGTAGCATTACAAATAGATGATCTTGATCATGATAGACAGCTCACAAGATCTAAACATGATGGCATAATAAGAGAAGACAACCATCTACTACTGCTATGGACCCATAGTCCAAGGATGAACTACTCACGCATCAATCCGGAGGCGGGCATGGTGATGTAGAGCCCTCCGGTGATGATTCCCCTCTCCGGCAGGGTGCCGGAGGAGATCTTCTGAACCCCCCGAGATGGGTTTGACGGCGGCGGCGTCTCTGGAACTGTTCTCGTATTTTGGCTCTCGGTGCTAGGGTTTTCGGGGACGAAGGAATAAATAGGCGAAGGGGCAGCGTCGGGGGAGCCAGGGGGCTCCCTCCCCATATGTCGGCGCGGGAGGGCCCACTGCCGCGCCGCCCTATGGTGTGGGCCCCCTGCTGGCCTTCCTCGACTCTTCTTCGGACTTCTGGAACACTCCGTGGAAAATAGGGCCGTGGGCTTTTGTTTCGTCCAATTCGGAGAATATTTGTAAACCAACTTTTCTGAAATCAAAAACAGCAGAAAACAGGAACTGACACTGTGGCATCTTGTTAATAGGTTAGTCCCAGAAAATGCATAAAAACATTATAAAGTGTGAATAAAACATGTAGGTATTGTCATAAACTAGCATGGAACATAAGAAATTATAGATACGTTGGAGATGTATCAATTGCATATCTCAAAACCTTGTTTTATTCTCTCTACCTTTTGTTTTGTTTGAGATTTAGCACATATATTCTGTGCATACTTTGTTGTGTTCAAGAGTCAAAATAAAAATATTCAAGAAAAGAGAGGACAATGAGTCTTCCAACAATTCTATATGATTCTCCTAAGCATGCTTTATGATTCATACTACTTATCATTCATATTTCTTACAATTTATTGATGTCTACGCACGCTTCTATTCCTGTAGACAGTGTTGGGCCTCCAAGAGCAGAGGTTCGTAGAACAGCAGCAAGTTTCCCTGAAGTGAATCACCCAAGGTTTATCGAACTCAGGGAGGTAGAGGTCAAAGATATCCCTCTCAAGCAACCCTGCAATTAAGATACAAGAAGTCTCTTGTGTCCCCAACACACCTAATACACTTGTCGGATGTATAGGTGCACTAGTTCGGCGAAGAGATAGTGAAATACAAGTAATATGGATGATTATAAGTAGTAATTGCAATCTGAAATAAAAATGGCAGCAATCGAACATGTAGCGAACTTGTTGGAAACGGTGTTTCAATGCTTAGAAACAAGGCCTAGGGATCATACTTTCACTAGTGGACACTCTCAACAATGATCACATAATTGAATAAATAAATGTTACTCTCAAACACTCTCTTGTTGGATAACAAACACCATTCATTGTGTAGGGCTGCAAAAGCACACCTCAAGCTGGAGTAAACAAGCTCCACAACGTCATAAAGGAATCACACACGATGCGCACACTGTCACCATCACACCGTGGAGAGTGACTCCGGAGTTCATATTAAAGTAACCTCTAGAGTGCATAATAGACAAGAGTAACATCTACATATTCAACTAGATTACAAAGCTCATGATCACATAAAGATCACACCATGGGAGAGAGAGATGAACCACATAACTACCGGTAGAGCCCTCAGCCTCGGGGGAGAACTACTCCCTCCTCATCATGATAGACAGCAATGGCGATGAAGATGGCGATGGAGTCGATGGAGATGGATTCCGGGGGCACTTCCCCGTCCCGGCGGCGTGCCGGAACAGAGACTTCTGTCCCCCGAACTTGGCTTCGCGATGGCGGTGGCTACGTAACTTTTCGTGGAATATGACTTGACTTCTTAGGGTTTTGGCATCTGGGAGAATATATAGGCGAAGAGGCAGCATCGGGGGAGCCAGGGGGTGGGCTCCCCACACCTGGGCGCGCCAGGAGGTGGGGCCGCGCCGCCCTATGGGGTAGCCCCCCTGCTGGCCGTCTCCGACTCTTCTTCGATGTTCTGGAACCCTCCGTGGAAAATAGGGTCGTGGGCTTTTGTTTCGTCCAATTCCGAGAATATTTCCTGTGTAGGATTTCTGAAACCAAAAACAGCAAAAAACAGTAACTGGCGCTTCGGCATCTTGCTAATAGGTTAGTACCGTAAAATGCATGAAAATGGTATAAAGTATGAATAAAACATGTAGGTATTGTCATAAAACTAGCATGGAACATAAGAAATTATAGATACGTTGGAGACGTATCAAGCATCCCCAAGCTTAGTTCCTACTCGCCCTCGAGTAGGTAAACGATAAAAAGAATAATTTCTGAAGTGACATGCTACCAACATGATCTTGATCAATACTATTGTAAAGCATATGAGATGAATGAAGTGACTCAAAGCAATGGTCTATAGTTTACTAACAAATAGATAATGACTAAACAACTGAATCATATGGCAAAAACTTTTCATGAATAGTACTTTCAAGACAAGCATCAAAAAGTCTTGCATAAGAGTTAACTCATAAAGTAATAGATTCTTAATAAAAGGTTTTGAAACAACACAAAGGAAGATTTAAGTTTCAGCAGTTGCTTTCAACTTTCAACATGTATATCTCATGGATAATTGTCAATACAAAGTAATATGATGAGTGCAATAAGCAAGCATGTAAGAATCAATGCACACAGTTGACACAAGTGTTTGCTTCTAAGATAGAAATAAGTAGGTAAACTGACTCAACATAAAGTAAAAGAAAGGCCCTTCGCGAGAGGAAGCGGGGATTAAATCATGTGCTAGAGCTTTTCAAGTTTTGAAATCATATAGAGAGCATAAAAGTAAAGTTTTGAGAGGTGTTTGTTGTTGTCAACGAATGATAGTGGGCACTCTAACCCCCTTGTCAAACAGACTTCCAAAGAGCGGCTCCCATGAAGGACGTTATCTCTACTAGCAAGGTAGATCATCCCTCTTCTCTTTTGTTTACACATGTACTTTAGTTTTATTTATGGATGACACTCCTCCCAACCTTTTTCTTTCACAAGCCATGGCTAACCGAATCCTCGGGTGCCTTCCAAAATTTCACATACCATGGAGGAGTGTCTATTTGCAAAATTAAGTTGCTTATCGATGAATCGAGGGCAAAACATGTGAAGGGAATTATTAATGAAAGTTAATTAATTGGGGCTGGGAACCCCGTTGCCCACTCTTTTTGCAAAATTATTGGATAAGCGGATGTGCCACTAGTCCATTGGTGAAAGTCTGCCCAACAAGATTGAAAGATAAAACACCACATACTTCCTCATGAGCTATAAAACATTGACACAAATAAGGAGTAATAAAGTTTGAATTGTTTAAAGGTAGCACATGAAGTATTTACTTGGAATGGCAGAAAAATACCACATAGTAGGTAGTTATGGTGGACACAAATGGCATGGGTTTGGTTTAAGGTTTTGGATGCACGAGAAGCATTCCCTCTCAGTACAAGGCTTTGGCTAGCAAGGTTGTTTGAAGCAAACACAAGTATGAACCGGTACATCAAAACTTACATAAGAACATATTGCAAGCATTATAAGACTCTACACTGTCTTCCTTGTTGCTCAAACACTTTACCAGCAAATATCTAGACCTTAGAGAGACCAATCATGCAAACCAAATTTCAACAAGCTCTACGGTAGTTCTCCACTAATAGGTTTAAACTACATGATGCAAGAGCTTAAACATGATCTACTTGAGAGCTTGATGACCCACAAGTATAGGGGATCGCAACAGTCTTCGAGGGAAGTATTACCCAATTTATTGATTCGACACAAGGGGAGACAAAGAACACTGAAAGCCTTAACAGCGGAGTTGTCAATTCAGCTGCACCTGGAAACAGACTTGCTCGCAAGAGTTTATCGATAGTAACGAGTTTTATAGCAATGGCGGTAGTGAAATAACGACGACGGAGTAACAAAGACAGCAGTAGTGATTTTAGTAAACGAGCAGGATTAAAATACTGTAGGCACGGGGATGGATGACGGGCGTTGCATGGATGAGAGAAACTCATGTAACAATCATAGCAGGGCATTTGCAGATAATAATAAAACGGTATCCAAGTACTAATCAATCAATAGGCATGTGTTCCAATTATAGTCGTACGTGCTCGCAATGAGAAACTTGCACAACATCTTTTGCCCTACCAGCCGGTGGCAGCCGGGCCTCAAGGGAAACTACTGAATATTAAGGTACTCCTTTTAATAGAGTACCGGAGCAAAGCATTAACACTCCGTGAACACATGTGATCCTCACATCGCTACCATTCCCTCCGGTTGTCCCGATTTACGTCACTTCGGGGCCATTGGTTCCGGACGGCGACATGTGTATACAACTTGCGAGGTAAGACCATAAACAATGAATATCATGATGGAATAATAACATGTTCAGATCTGAGATCATGGCACTCGGGCCCTAGTGACAAGCATTAAGCATAACAAGTTGCAACAATATCATAAAAGTACCATCTACGGACACTAGGCACTATGCCCTAACAATCTTATGCTATTACATGACCAATCTCATCCAATCCCTACCATCCTCTTCGGCCTACAGCGGGGGAATTACTCACACATGGATGGGGGAATCATGGTTGGTTGATGGAGAGGCGTTGGCGGTGATGGCGGTGATGATCTCCTCCAATTCCCCGTCCCGGCGGAGTGCCAGAACGGAGACTTCTGGCTCCCGCGACGGAGTTTCACGATGTGGCGCCGTTCTGGAGGGTTTCTGGCGATTTTGACTTCTCTCCGTGCGTTTTTAGGTCGAGGCGAATAAGTAGTCCGAAGGAGGGCGTCGGAGGCCAGCCGAGGGGGCCACACCATAGGGCCGCGCGGGCCCTCCCTAGGCCGCGCCGCCTTATGGTGTGGGGCCCTCGGGCCTCCACTTGATTTGTCCTTCTGGCTCCGTCATTATTCTGGGAAAATAGGGCCTTCCATCAAAATCCCGAGGTTTTTCCTGAAAGTTGGATTTCTGCACAAAAATGAGACACCAGAACAGTTCTGCTGAAAACAGCGTTAGTCCGTGTTAGTTGCATCCAAAATACACAAATTAGAGGCAAAACAATAGCAAAAGTGTTCGGGAAAGTAGATACGTTTTGGACGTATCAACTCCCCCAAGCTTAGCTTATTGCTTGTCCTCAAGCAATTCAGTTAACAACTGAGCGATAAAAGAACTTTCACGAACACATTTGCTCATATGATGTATATATTCTCATGATATGGCTAATACTTGAGAAGTTCATAATAAGGTACATGCAAATAAGATCATCTAACAGCTATGTCAATCATGAAGAGGTACCAACAATTAATAATAAGCATCATGAATCATGTATATAGGCGGGATTGCAATGTTCATAAGAGAGTATGATAAAGTGGTATCTCGCTTGCCTGTATTTGATTGGCAAAACATAAATGCCCGGGCACCTGCGGAGTTCATAGAAAGACTAGAAGTAGTGATTGTCAAAGATAAAAGCATCAAAGTTATACCACAATCAATCATATTTTGAGACAAGCATATTATACTAAGAATGACGAGTTGTGCTCTCAAGAAAGTGCTCAAAGAAAGGATGGAGACACAACATAAAAGTAAAAGATTGACCCTTCACGGAGGGAAGCGAGGGATTAACATGCGCTAGAGCTTTTCATTTGTAAAGCGGGAGTAAAATTATTTTGAGAGGTGTTTGTTGTTGTCAACGAATGGTAATGGGTACACCAACTACCTCGCCAACCGGACTTTCAAGAGCGGCTCCCATGAATTATTTGCATGTTTATGTGGCACTCCTTCCAACCTTTCTTACACAAACCATGGCTAACCGAATCCTCGGGTGCACTGCCAACAATCACATACCATGAAGGAGTGCCTTTTTAGTTTAGTTTTATTATGATGATGACACTCCCCCAACCTTTGCTTACACAAGCCATGGCTAACCGAATCCTTCGGGTGCCAGTCCAACAATCACAAACCATGGAGGAGTGTCTATTTAAGTTAATTAATTCGGGATCTGGGAATCCCATTGCCAGCTCTTTTTGCAAAATTATTGGATAAGCGGATGTGCCACTATTCCATATGAGAGTCCGTCAAAAGTAAATGACAAGGTTGAAAGCTAAACACCACATACTTCCTCATGAGCTATGAAACATTAACACAAATTAAGAAGCATTTTGAAGGTTTTAAAGGTAGCGCATGAGAATTTACTTGGAATGGTTTGAAATGCCATGCATAGGTATTTATGGTGGACACTCTGGAATAACTTGGTTTTCATGTGTTTGGAGGCACGAGCAGCGTTCCCGCTCAGTACAAATGGAGGCTAGAAAAATACTAGGGAGCGACAAATCAAGAGAGCAATAACTGTCATAATCATGCTTGCGGCAAAATAAATTAACTGAGGCATAAAAGTGATACAAGAACTCTGAAGCAATGTAAATCATTGAGGCTTAATTGACTCTTGTTCAGTCATATGCATGCGTGAGCATGTGCCAAGTTAATTCAAACGAATTATTCAGAGGAGGATACCACAATGCCATACTTACTTATGAATAAAACAATGCAAGCAAACATCCATGACATGCTACTCATATTAATAAATTGGAGCTAATCATGAGAGATCATGAACTACTAGACTTTCTTAAATAACATATACTTCACATGAACCAACTAAGCATGCTCACATGGATGAGTATATGTACAAAAATGAAAACAAATAGAGTTCATACCGGCCTCTCACCACAATCGGATTGTCGTAGATCGTCATTATTGCCTTTTCACTTGTGTAGCTTGGATAATATGAAATGAAAACCACGCTCCAGCCACCGAAGACCATTGAACTCATGATGAACTTTACAAACCAAAGAAGAACAGCAAATATTTTTGGTGTTTTCGAATTTGAGAACAAGAACAAAAGGAAACAAGCAAACAAAGCAAAATCTTTTTGGGTTTTCTTATAGCAAACTAGCAATAGCAAATAAAGCGAAACAAATGCAAGAAACCAAGATAAACAAATAATGAAGAGAAACAACAGAAATATTTTTGGTATTTTGTGTTTTAGGAAAGAAACAAAATGAAAGCAAGAAATAGCAAACTAAAAGAAACACAGAAAAGCGAGATGGCAGAAATCTGCCAAAACCTGACAGCAGTACAGAAATCGATTTTTACAAAAATCTTACGTTGCTCATTTCAAAAAGTGTTCAGCTAATGAAAGTTAGATAACAACCTGGGGAACATGCACAAAAATTGGCTTCGCAAAATACTGTTCTGACTGTGCGCACGAATTTTTACGGTAACAGTCCAGAATCTGTTTTCAGGCAGCACTTCCCCAAATATCATCTTCCTCTCATTAGAAAACCACTCAAAGAGACTAAACAAGTATGTACAAGTATCCAGCAACCATAATATGCAAAGAATGAGTGATGCCGGTATACCTCCCCCCAAGCTTAGGCTTTTGGCCTAAGTGGAGTTCAACCCCATCGAGGGCCTGGGTTCCACGCCGGTGGATCATACGTGGAGTAGTCATAATAAGGTACCGATGCGAGAAGAAAAGCGTGGGGGTTCCTCATACCCAGCTTGTGGATGCGAAGAGCTTGCTGCATCGGATGACGAGTCGAGGTGTTCCTCGACCTCATCCGTGTTGTCTCGTGCACAATGGCTTCCTCCCTCGATGTATGCGTTAACCGCACTTTCCGTGACTGACCAATCCTCCCTGGAATCAAGGTTAAACAGAGAAGGTGCAGGCAATCCTACTAATTTTTCAACTTTCTTAGTCCTTGTCCAAGATTTCTTGTAAAATGTTATTCTATAAGATAGGTTCCCTAAATTAGACGAACCAGAAAGAAATTCATGCTTAATCATGGAAGCCATGTCAAGTTTCTCCATGGGAAGCGGAATATCAAGATGGTGAGGTCCCACATTATGCATAGCTAATAAACGAGAGGCGATGAGACCCCCACAAATTCCTCCTTTCTCACAGTTAATGGCAAGTCTGTTGGCTATCAAAGCTCCCAAGTTATAAGTCCTATTACCTTGTAATGCAGCAGCTAGAAAAGCTAGATCCGGGATAGTTACTTTACCTCCATTCTTTCTCGCTAGAACGCACTTGGTAATGAAATAAGCGAAGTAACGAATAGCTGGGAAATGAATACTACTGATTTTACCATCGTCCTCCGAGAAGCTCCTCCCATGACAAATCATCTTGAAAAGGTCCAAGAGCTCTTGCGGCGATCCCTTTATCTTCTCGCATGATCCCCATTGCGGCACTCTGATTGCTGCACAAAAATCACTGAATGGCAAGTTGACAGTTTTATTATAAATTTTGTACTGAACCATGGGGTTAGATCGTGACCAATTGAATTTAAAATCTTTCACTACTGACATAGTCAGTTTCACATATTGGCATGGTTCCCCATCAACAAAATCATCCAATCCTGCACGAGAGATTAAATTTTGGACGTCTGCAAGATCCCTGCACTTCTCATGAAATCCGCACACGGATAGTAAGTGGGATATACTCCTTCTTCTCGGTGAACTCTCATGACCTGTGGCACCTCCAACTCATGTTGGTTGAGTTGGTGCCTACCTCCTTCCATTTTCTGAAATTTTCAACAAACAATATAAAACTTGATTTGGTGACATATAATTGAGGAAAACTACCATAGAAACTTGCTAGAGTACTAATCATGCATCAAAACTAGTTTCTACCACTTAGAACAAGCATGCAAGCTCACTAAACATGTTACCTACAGCAGCAAAATATTCAAGGTATACTCAACCAAACAAAATTCTATTTGGATAATCGAAGGAGTCACATACCGGAGAGCAAATGTGCCAAATTTCAAACAGAAATCTGGGCTGAGCAAAGAGATCGAAAAATCCTGAGCTCTTGAGCAAAAACGCGAGTGAGAGAAAGTTGGTTCGAGTTTTTCGGGAGAGAGAAGGTGCTGGGAGAAAGAGATGATGTAGTGGGGCAAGGAGGGGCCCACCACAGGGTGGCGCGCCCCCCTTGCTGGCCGCGCCGGCCTGTGGTGTGGCACCCTGTGGTGTGGCACCCTGTGGTGCCCCACAGGTCATCCTCTGGTGCTCCCAGGTGCCTCGTCGAAAAATAGGACCAACGGTATAATTTTCGCGAATTTTTGAAAACTTTGAAAAATGCACATTTCTGGGTATTAAGTTTATTATTGCTGGCCGGGAAATTTTTTGAAATCTCTAATCAACTAAGAAACTTTGCAAATTAAAAATGCTACAGCAACTAAAGCAAGTGGAGGAAGAAAGAGATGTTGTTTACCTCCTCTATGCATATAAAAGGTATTTGTTAACAAGGTTGATCAAGTCTTGCCACCAAATAAATTTTACATAGCATATGAAGAAATAAACCTCAAATCAATCATGTTACCTTGAATTGTATTGATATGGATCCAATCACAAGAGTTTGATATTCTTCTTTAGGCTCATATATAGGACAATCGATGGTTCCCACTTTGATAGTTCTCACATGAGAAATAGTATTAACTCCGCACGCTTTTTCAATCCTCTTGGGGAAATAGACGGTGTGTTCCTTATCATCAACATTGAAAGTAACCTTTCCTTTATTTCAATCAATAACAGCCCCTGCGGTGTTAAGAAAAGGTCTCCCAAGAATAATAGACATATTATCATCTTCAGGCATTTCCAACACAACAAAATCGAGTTAATATCAAGCGGTTATTAGTAACTTGAACAGGAACATCCTCACATATACCAACGGGAATAGCGAGTAGATTTATCAGCCATTTGCAAAGATATATCAGTAGGTATCAATTTGTCTAAGTAAAGTCTCTTATAAAGAGAAATAGGCATAACACTAACACCGGCGCCCAAGTCACATATAGCAGTTTTAACATAATTATTCTTAATAGAACAAGGAATAGTAGGTATACCTGGGTCGCCCAACTTCTTTGGAACTTTGCCATTGAAAGAGTAATTAGCAAGCATAGTGGAAATTTCCTCATTGGGGATTTTCCTTTTGTTAGTAACAATATCTTTCATATACTTTGAATAAGGAGGCAATTTAATAGCATCGATCAAAGGTATTTGCAAGAATAAAGGTTTCATCCAATCACAAAATTTATTATAGTGTTCTTCTTCCTTTGATTTTAATTTCTTAGCAGGAAAAGGCATTTGCTTTTGCACCCAAGGTTCTCTTTCATTACCATGTTTCTCGGCAATAAAATCATCTTTAGTATACTTTTTATTTTTAGCATGCTTTTCGGGTTCTTTTTCAACCTCTTCTTTATCGGGAGTATCATTCTTATCATTATCTTTATCATGTTCATTACCACTTTCGGTTTCAGCATCGAAATAGAAATACTATTAGGATCATTAACGAGGTTCGAGAGGATTCTACAACATTTTTATGTTTCTTTTTCTTTTTCTTAGATGGAGCTCTAGGTTCAATGCGTTGAGAATGTTGTTCAATTCTTTTGGGATGCCCTTCAGGATATAGAGGATCCTGGGTAGAGACACCACCTCTAGTTGTTACTTCATAAGCATGTTTTTCTTTAGAATTATTTCCTAACAAGTCATTTTGCACTTTAGTGAGTTGATCAATTTGAGTTTGAACCATATGAAAATGTTTAACAAGCATCTTAACATCATTGGAGGTTCTCTCCACAATATCATGCAATTGACTAATAGCTTGAGAATTTTCCATTAGATGATTCTCTACTCTCATATTAAAATTTTCTTGCTTAACAATATAATTATCAAACTCATCTAAGCATTGCGCGAGAGGTTTTGAATACGGAATATCTTCCCTAGTAAAGCGTTGAATGGAATTTACCTCAATCATGGATGAAGGGGGAATTATCTCACATATATCTTCTATTGGAGGTAGATTCTTCACATCTTAAGATTTAATACCTTTCTCCTTGAGAGACTTATTGGCTTCCCTCATATCTTCATCATTCAATTTAATTAAACCCCTCTTCTTCACTATTGGCGTTGGAGTTGGTTCGGGCGTAGTCCGATCATCATAATTCCGGCCTATTTTAGCCAATAATTCTTCGGCGTACGTGCGGAGTTCTTTTCCGAAAACACAACCGAGCACAACTATCCAGGTATGCCCTAGACTCAATGGTTAGTCCACTATAAAATATATCAAGTAAATCATGCTTTTCCAAATCATGGTCGGGCAGAGCTCTAATAAGAGAGCAAAATCTCGCCCAAGCCTCGGGCAATTTCTCTTCATCTCCACGATCAAAATTATAAACTCTCCGCAAAGCGACATGTTGAGCACTAGCAGGAAAGTATTTCCGGAAGAAAACGAGCAAGCAATTCTTTTGGACTTTTAATAGAACTAGGTGGCAAACTATTATACCAAGTTTTAGCGTCATCCTTTAATGAGAATGGAAAGATTTTAGCAACAAAGTAAGTACGCTTCTTAACATCATCAGAAAACAAGCTACTCAAAGTATATAACTCAGTCATGTGTTCAACAGCACTTTCTTTTTCAGTACCACAAAAAGGTGTTTTCTCAACAATAGCTATATGAGATAGATCAAGAGAAAAATCATAATCTTTATCCCTAATGTTTATAGGAGATGTGGCAAATTTAGGATCGAGAGACAGTTTATATCTAACGGTATGTTACGCAAGCAACTTTTTAATTTTTCTTGCATCGGTAGTAGCATGGCATTTTTCAATAAAATCATCATCAAGTTCCACATAATCTTCATCAAGATCATCACTAGAGTATTCAAGTTCGGGTGAATTAACGAGTGTAGTAACATCAGGAGTTTCAGCATTTTCAATTTGTCTAGACCTAGCAATTTTAGCATCTAGAAAAGATCCCAATGAACCACTATCATCAAGCACAGCAGAAATATTATCGGTATTATGAGAGTTTTCAGATTCAGCAGAAGTACCAGCATTTGAAGCATGTGGCGGTGAAACAAGTTTATCAATCACAGATGGTGAATCAAGAGCAGCAGAGGTACTCAGAGTTGTACCTTTTCTTGTAGTGGATGGTAATATGGCGACCTTAGTATCGCGAGGTTTACCCATGATGGAGAATTTGCAGCGAACAATATCAATCCAAGTGAACTTCCAAATAAAGCTATGCTCCACGGCAACGGCGCCAGAAAATAGTCTTGATGACCCACAAGTATAGGGGATCGCAACAGTCTTCGAGGGAAGTATTACCCAATTTATTGATTCGACACAAGGGGAGACAAAGAACACTTGAAAGCCTTAACAGCGGAGTTGTCAATTCAGCTGCACCCGGAAACAGACTTGCTCGCCAGAGTTTATCAGTAGTAACGAGTTTTATAGCAATGGCGGTAGTGAAATAACAGCGACGAGTAACAAAGACAGCGAGTAGTGATTTTAGTAAACAGCAGGATTAAAATACCGTAGGCACGGGGATGGATGACGGGCGTTGCATGGATGAGAGAAACTCATGTAACAATCATAGCAGGGCATTTGCGAGATAATAATAAAACGGTATCCAAGTACTAATCAATCAATAGGCATGTGTTCCAATTATAGTCGTACGTGCTCGCAATGAGAAACTTGCACAACATCTTTTGTCCTACCAGCCGGTGGCAGCCGGGCCTCAAGGGAAACTACTTGGATATTAAGGTACTCCTTTTAATAGAGTACCGGAGCAAAGCATTAACACTCCGTGAACACATGTGATCCTCACATCGCTACCATTCCCTCCGGTTGTCCCGATTTACGTCACTTCGGGGCCATTGGTTCCGGACGGCGACATGTGTATACAACTTGCGGGTAAGACCATAAACAATGAATATCATGATGGAATAATAACATGTTCAGATCTGAGATCATGGCACTCGGGCCCTAGTGACAAGCATTAAGCATAACAAGTTGCAACAATATCATAAAAGTACCATCTACGGACACTAGGCACTATGCCCTAACAATCTTATGCTATTACATGACCAATCTCATCCAATCCCTACCATCCCCTTCGGCCTACAGCGGGGGAATTACTCACACATGGATGGGGGAATCATGGCTGGTTGATGGAGAGGCGTTGGCGGTGATGGCGGTGATAATCTCCTCCAATTCCCCGTCCCGGCGGAGTGCCAGAACGGAGACTTCTGGCTCCCGCGACGGAGTTTCGCGATGTGGCGGCGTTCTGGAGGGTTTCTGGCGATTTCGACTTCTCTCCGTGCGTTTTTAGGTCAAGGCGAATAAGTAGTCCGAAGGAGGGCGTCGGAGGCCAGCCGAGGGGGCCACACCATAGGGCCGCGCGGGCCCTCCCTAGGCCGCGCCGCCTTATGGTGTGGGGCCCTCGGGCCTCCACTTGATTTGTCCTTCTGGCTCCGTCATTATTCTGGGAGAATAGGGCCTTCCGTCAAAATCCCGAGGTTTTTCCTGAAAGTTGGATTTCTGCACAAAAACGAGACACCGGAACAGTTCTGCTGAAAACAGCGTTAGTCCGTGTTAGTTGCATCCAAAATACACAAATTAGAGGCAAAACAATAGCAAAAGTGTTCGGGAAAGTAGATACGTTTTGGACGTATCAGAGCTCAAAATAATTGCCAAATATCAAATTATTCAAGACAATATACCAACTACCACATGAAGCATTTTCTATTTCCAACCAAATAGCAAGAAACTCTCAAAACAAATATAAGTGAAGTAAGAGAGTACTTACTATAAAATAACTAATAGCTCTGAACAAGAGATACATGAAAACCAAGAGCTAGAAGCTACACAGTGCGAAAACTGAATACTCAACAAATATAAGTGAAGAATAGGATTATTCAAATGAAAAAGTGGAGCGTGTCTCTCTCCCAAACAAGATAGATAGGATCCAATTTATTCATAGAACTAGGATAACAAAACGAAAATAAAAGCACACAGACGCTCCAAGTAAAGCACATAAGATGTGACAGAATTAAAATATAGTTTCACTAGAGGTGACCTGATAAGTTGTTGATGAAAAGGGGGATGCCTTGGGCATCCCCAAGCTTAGACGTTTGAGTCTTCTTGAGATATGCAGGGATGAATCACGGGGGCATCTGATGACGCGTAAAGCACACGCCCGTTGGGAACCCCAAGTGGAAGGTGTGATGCGTACAGCAGCAAGTTTCCCTTAGTAAGAAACCAAGGTTTATCGAACCAGTAGGAGCCAAGAAGCACGTTGAAGGTTGATGGCGAGGAGTGTAGTGCGGCGCAACACCAGAGATTCCGGCGCCAACGTGGAACCTGCACAACACAATCACAGAACTTTGCCCCAACGTAACAGCGAGGTTGTCAATCTCACCGGCTTGCTCGTAAACAAAGGATTAGATGTATAGTGTGGATGATGATGGTTGTTTGCGAAGAACGAGTAAAGAACAATTGCAGCAGTTTGTATTTCGGATGTAAAGAATAGGACCGGGGTCCACAGTTCACTAGCGGTGTCTCTCCCATAAGATAGCGAGATGTTGGGTGAACAAATTACGGTTGGGCAATTGACAAATAAAGAAGGCATAACAATGCACATACATATATCATGATGAGTACTATGAGATTTAATCAGGGCATTACGACAAAGTACATAGACCGCTATCCAGCATGCATCTATGCCTAAAAAGTCCACCTTCAGGTTATCATCCGAACCCCTTCCAGTATTTAGTTGTAAAAAACAGACAATTGCATTATGTATGGTGCGTAATGTAATCAACACAAATATCCTTAGACAAAGCATCGATGTTTTCTCCCTAGTGGCAACAGCACATCCACAACCTTAGAACTTCCTGTCACTGTCGCAGATTTAATGGAGGCATGAACCCACTATCGAGCATAAATACTCCCTCTTGGAGTCACAAGTATCAACTTGGCCAGAGCCTCTACTAGCAACGGAGAGCATGCAAGAACATAAATAACATATATGATAGATTGATAATCAACTTGACATAGTATTCAATATCCATCGGATCCCAAAAAACACAACATGAAGGATTACAAATAGATGATCTTGATCATGATAGGCAGCTCACAAGATCTAACATAATAGCACAATGGGGAGAAGACGACCATCTAGCTACTGCTATGGACCCATAGTCCAGGGGTGAACTACTCACACATCGATCCGGAGGCGATCATGGCGATGAAGAGACCTCCGGGAGATGATTCCCCTCTCCGGCAGGGTGCCGGAGGCGATCTCCTGAATCCCCCGAGATGGGATTGGCGGCGGCGGCGTCTCTGTAAGGTTTTCCATATCGTGGCTGTCGGTACTGGGGGTTTCGCGACGGAGGCTTTAAGTAGGCGGAAGGCCGGAGTCGGGAGAGTCACGGGGGCCCCACACGCTAGGGCCGCGCGGGCCCCCCTTAGGCCGCGCCGCCCTAGTGTGGCGGCGCCCCGTGGCCCCACTTCGTCTCCCCTCCGGTCTTCTGGAAGCTTCGTGCAAAAATAGGACCCCGGGCGTTGATTTCGTCCAATTTCGAGAATATTTCCTTACTAGGATTTCTGAAACCAAAAACAACGGAAAACAGACAATCGGCTCTTCGGCATCTCGTCAATAGGTTAGTGCCAGAAAATGCATAAATATGACATATAATGTGTATAAAACATGTGAGTATCATCATAAAAGTAGCATGGAACATAAGAAATTATAGATACGTTTGGGACGTATCAACATCCCCAAGCTTAGACTTTTCACTCTTCTTGATCATATTATATCATCCTCCTCTCTTGATCCTTGAAAACTTCCTTCACACCAAACTTAAAGCAATCTCATTAAAGGGTTAGTGCATAATCAAAAATTCACATGTTCAGCAAGGACACAATCATTCCCAACACTTCTGAACATTACCCAAGGTTACTGAAATTTAATGGAGCAAAGAAACCCGCTCAAACACAGTAAAAGAGGCAATGCGAAATAAAGGCAGAATCTGTCAAAACAGAATAGTCCGTAAAGAATAGTCCGTAAAGATGAATTTTTTCGAGGCACCTAACATGCTCAGATGAAAAAGCTCCAGTTGAATGAAAATTGCGTACATATCGTAGAATTACTCATGAATTTTTTCAAGATTTTACGATTTTTCTACAGAGAGAACAACTCAAATTCGTGACAGCTACAAATCTGTTCCTGCGCAGAAATCCAAATCTAGTATGAACTTTCTATCAAAGACTTTACTTGGCACAAAACGAAATAAACATGATAAGTAGAGGTTGCTACAGTAGTATCAACTTCCAAGACACAACAAAAACAGTAGCAAAATAAAAACATGGGTTATCTCCCAAGAAGTGCTTTCTTTATAGCCATTAAGATGGGCTCAGTAATTTTAATGATGCTCTCGCAAGAAATAAGAGTTGAAGCAAAAGAGAGCATCAAAAGCAAATAAGAAACACTTTTAAGTCTAACCCACTTCCTATGAAAAGGAATCTTGTAAATAAACAAGTCATGTAAGCATAATGCAATAAGCATAGGAAAACAAGACAAGCGCAACTTCAAGATTTTCAGCAAAAAGCGAGGTGTTTTAGTAACATGAAAATCCCTACAACCATATTGTCCTCTCTCATAAAGATTTTCAGTAGCATCATGAACAAACTCAACAATATAACCATCACATGAAACATTCTTATCATGATCCACATGCATATAAGTATCATTATTCTCCCCACAAGCATAATCAATTTTATTAGTAATAGTGGGAGTAAAAGTATCACATCCATCATTATAATCATCATAAATTGGAGGCATAGAATAATCATAATGAATTTTATCCTCAATAGTAGATGGACTGAAAATATCACAATCACCGTAACGAACTTGAATATGATAGACAAGCTGTATATTAGAGAGTTTGTTTTGGGTAATCCCTCCATAACTATGACAAGTTTCATGAGGAGGACTGTAATTATAACCTATGTCATAGTATTCTTTATAATAATTGTCAAAGATTGGAGGCATAGTGTCATCATAAGAAATAGAATAGTTATCTTCCAAAGTGTGTTCATCTGTAAACATACCATCATTGTTACTAGAAGGAGATGTATCAAACATATAATCATCAGTAGCAAAAGGATTTTCAAACACCTCATCCCCAAGCTTAGAGCTTTCTATATCATCATGGGAAGAAACATGGATAGTACTAATACTATGGCAATTATTAACATCATCATTTTCAGAATTAGTGTCCCAGCGATCTTCAATATCAAAAGAAGTGTGCTTTTCCCAATCATGATAACTAATATAAATAACATGCATTGGTTCATCATCAAGTTCAGAATCATCGAATTCAGAATTATAAGTATCAATTGTAATAGGAGCAACAAGTTTGGGAGAAGATACCGTTTCCTCTCTCCTTTTACTCCTCTTCTTCTTCTTCTTCGTTCCCTTCTTCTTCTTCTTCTTCTTCTTCTTTTCCTCTTTAGGAGGGAGAGGCTTGAAAAGAAGCTTCTCCACATAACCTGGTTTATTATTAGAAACAATAGAAGAAACTTGGGAGGATACCTCTCTTTCATTAATAAGAACAAAACACATATTAGTCCTGTCATATTTTGGTAAAGTCCCATCCTTTATAACACTTTGTATGTAGGTGTTGGCATGGCAATTATTAACACAATAGAGATAACATCCATGCAACACACTATTCATATCAAGATCACTCATATCTAACAAAGAAATTTTTCTTGATAACTCTTCACACCCCAAAAATAAAGTAAGTTCATCATGCTGATTAGGAGTGATCATGTTATCACAATATAGACTTGAAGTACTCATTAAATTCGAAATACTATCTTCATGACCAGAATATTGAAAATTAAAATAACCCACTTCATAGCAAAGTTCACAAATAAAAGGATGGATGTCACAAACTTTTTCACCAAGATCTTTTAGAGCCTTGTACCACATTCTAGTTTTTTAATTCCTATGATGGATACAATATTTATCTTGGATTTGATTAATTCCACAAGGTCTATGCATTCCACAAAAATTAACATGCTTATAAGAAATAGTATTTTCAGAAGTTTGGGCATGTTTATTGCAATCATTGACAACAATTTCATTTTCCATGCAAGTGTCTTTGAAAGGTTCATGATACACGTCCCAATTTTCTTTAGGAACATTAATATGAGAAGCAAAGGTTCTACAACAATCAACAATAAGCTTTTGAAAACCAGCAGTTCCAATGAAAGACTTAATGCATTCATATTCATAGTTTATACCTGATTCTTTACCTTTGTCGTTCTCCCAATCTTCAGTATTGCGTTGAATTATTTCAAGAAGATCCCATCTAGCTTCAACCTCCTTGCTTGTGAAAGATCCCTCCAAACAGGCATCTAGGTAGTCCTTGTGGTGTCCTAAAAGCCTTGCATAAAAATTATTAATAATAATATTACGGGGGAGCTCATGAATAGGACATTTGAGCATTAGTGACTTCAATCTCCCCCATGCTTGGGAAATACTCTCTCCATCACGAGGATAAAAGTTATAAATGTAATTCCTATCAACATGGATTTCATGAGGAGGATAAAATTTAGAATAAAAGAGAGGTACAATTTCCTCCCAACCAATAGATCGACCATTCTGCAGCATCTTATACCATTCCGCAGCTCTGCCCTTCAGAGATATAGAGAATAGCTTCCTCTTAACTTGGTCCTTTGAAATACCTGCACTCTCGAACAACTCGCATAATTCATGTATAAAGAGTAAATGATCACTAGGATGGACAGTCCCATCTCCAAAATAGCAAATTTTCTCCCCTAAAGTTGGGAGGCTAAAAAGATCATAAAAACTAGCTTCCCCAAGCTTAGACTTTTCCATAGCATTAGCAGTAATTATGTTCATAATAATAACGTTGCTACTAACATGCAAATAAGGTTCCATAGGTTTTTTAATTTTCGCATCAAACAATTCATGTTTTAACTCAGGAAAAAGATTAAAAAGCTCACTAATTTTTTGTTGTTGTTTTCCATTATGCCTAAGTAGTGAAAAATAAAAACAAGAAACAAAAAGATATAATTGCAGAATCTAAAGGAAATAACTTCGAGCACTCACACACCGGCAACAGTGCTAGGAAATAGCTTAGTAGTCGGAGGATGTGAATACCTTTTACCTTACCTCCCCGGCAACGGCGCCAAAAAATAGCTTGATTTCTACGCACGCTTCTATTCCTATAGACAGTGTTGGGCCCCCAAGAGCAGAGGTTCGTAGAACAGTAGCAAGTTTCCCTTAAGTGAATCACCCAAGGTTTATCGAACTCAGGGAGGTAGAGGTCAAAGATATCCCTCTCAAGCAACCCTGCAATTAAGATACAAGAAGTCTCTTGTGTCCCCAACACACCTAATACACTTAAGGTATAGGTGCACTAGTTCGGCGAAGAGATAGTGAAATACAAGTAATATGGATGATTATAAGTAGTAATTGCAATCTGAAATAAAAATGGCAGCAAGCGAACATGTAGCAGAACTTGTTGGAAACGGTGTTTCAATGCTTAGAAACAAGGCCTAGGGATCATACTTTCACTAGTGGACACTCTCAACAATGATCACATAATTGAATAAATAAATGCTACTCTCAAACACTCTCTTGTTGGATAACAAACACCATTCATTGTGTAGGGCTGCAAAAGCACACCTCAAGCCGGAGTAAACAAGCTCCACAACGTCATAAAGGAATCACACACGATGCGCACACTGTCACCATCACACCGTGGAGAGTGACTCCGGAGTTCATATTAAAGTAACCTCTATAGTGCATAATAGACAAGAGTAACATCTACATATTCAACTAGATTACAAAGCTCATGATCACATAAAGATCACACCATGGGAGAGAGAGATGAACCACATAGCTACTGGTAGAGTCCTCAGCCTCGGGGGAGAACTAATCCCTCCTCATCATGAGAGACATCAACGGTGATGAAGATGGCGATGGAGTCGATAGAGATGGATTCTGGGGGCACTTCCCCGTCCCGGCGGCGTGCCGAAACAGAGACTTCTGTCCCCCGAACTTGGCTTCGCGATGGCGGCGGCTACGTAACTTTTCGTGGATTATGACTTGACTTCTTAGGGTTTTCGCATCTGGGAGAATATATAGGCGAAGAGGCAGCGTCGGGGGAGCCAGGGGGTGGGCTCCCCACACCTGGGCGCGCCAGGAGGTGGGGCCGCGCCGCCCTATGGGGTGCCCCCCTGCTGGCCGCCTCCGACTCTTCTTCGATGTTCTGGAACCCTCCGTGGAAAATAGGGCCGTGGGCTTTTGTTTCGTCCAATTCCGAGAATATTTCCTGTGTAGGATTTCTGAAATAAAAAACAGCAGAAAACAGGAACTGGCGCTTCGGCATCTTGTTAATAGGTTAGTACCGGAAAATGCATAAAAATGGTATAAAGTATGAATAAAACATGTAGGTATTGTCATAAAACTAGCATGGAACATAAGAAATTATATATACGTTGGAGACGTATCAGTTATTTACTATTATGTATGATTTGTAGAATGTAAGAGTTATCACTTTATGAGTTCATATTACTTATTGTCATTCTTTATTGACTGAACCTTGTGATACTCTGCATAATTATTTATAAGTTATATATAATAAACTCTAAAGTTCATGTTAGTTTTATCATCTTTATGCTCGGGAGGAGCATAGGTTATGTTTGGGGATGTTGATGCATGTAAAATGCATACATGAACTTTGTTCTTTATCATATTGAATTCCCACATATTTGCAACATATATGATGATAATACCTTGTTTTACATTGATTTATGGAAATTTACCAATCAAATGAAGCTCGGTGATCACATGGGTACGTGAGCTCGCATCCGTGAAGCGACACGTGTCTAACGTCGTTAGTTCTCCCGTGAGGTTGATAGTTCTATTATTCTATTAGAAAAGGAAAATTTCACCCACTCATTCCTTTGATCCCTATCCTGACCCCCGTCCTACACATGTTATTCCTCTACACATCTCCAACAATGGAATTGAGAGGAGGTGCCCTCAGCCGAGCAAATGGCGACCATCT
Organism: Lolium rigidum; assembly: GCF_022539505.1. Taxonomy (NCBI): domain Eukaryota; kingdom Viridiplantae; phylum Streptophyta; class Magnoliopsida; order Poales; family Poaceae; genus Lolium; species Lolium rigidum. The sequence continues at coordinate 144,864,648 of NC_061513.1, forward strand.
TCTGCGACTCCGGCGTGTCGAGCGCGATCGTCTTCTGCAAGTCCGGGCTCGTCGAGGGCGGCCGTCTTCTCTGATGCCTCCTACCTTGGACGCCGCCCTCCCAAGCTCAATATCCGCCCTCCTCAAACTCGACCACCGCAAATCTGGCCGGCCACGCCCGTGCACGTTGCAGCCCCTGCTGCACGCGCGCCCGCAAGCTCCGACCCTGCGCAACCTCGAGCCTCCCATCTTCCTGGCTACTCCGCCGCCAAGAGCCACACGAGGCCGCCCAACAACTTCCGGCGTCCCCTCGTTCCTTGGCCCTCTCCATCCTTGGCCACGACGGGATCAAATAGGGTCAGCTGAGTGATACGTCTCAAACGTATCTATAATTTCTTATGTTCCATGCTACTTTTATGATGATACTTACATGTTTTATACACACTTTACATCGTTTTGATGCGTTTTCCGGAACTAACCTATTGATGAGATGCCGAAGTGCCAGTTCCTATTTTCTGCTGTTTTTGGTTTCAGTAATCCTAGTAAGGAAATATTCTCGGAATCGGACGAAATCAACGCCCAGCACCTTATTTTTCCCGGAAGGTTCCAGAGCATCGAAGAAGTACCGGAGAGGAGCCAGGGGGGCCCCACACGCCAGGGCGGCGCGGCCAAGGGGTGGGGCGCGCCCCCCTAGTGTGTGGGCCCACCAGGCCCCCTCCGAGGCTGCCCTTCCGCCTACTTAAGGTCTCTGTCGCGAAAACCCTACACGGATTGACGAAACCCGAGAAAACCTTCCAGAGCCGCCGCCATCGCGAAACTCCAATTCGGGGGACAGAAGTCTCTGTTCCGGCACCCTGCCGGGACGGGGAATTGCCCCCGGAGTCATCTCCACCTCCGTCTCCACCGCCATCTTCACCGCCATCGATGTCTCCATGATGAGGAGGGAGTAATTCACCCCCGGGGCTGAGGGCTCTGCTGTAGCTATGTGGTTCATCTCTCTCTTTGTGATCTAGTTGTCTATGTGCTACTCTAGTGATGTTATTAAAGTAGGCTATTCCTCCTCCATGATGTAATGGTGATAGTGTGTGCATCGTGTAGTACTTGGCGTAGTTTATGATTGTGATCTCTTGTAGATTATGAAGTTAACTATTACTATGATGGTATTGATGCAATTTATTCCCCCTTTCATAGTCTGTCGGTGACGGTGTGCATGCTATGTTAGTTCTCGGTGTGATTGCGTTGGTCTATCATGCACTCTAAGGTTATTTAAATATGAACATTGAATGTTGTGGAGCTTGTTAACTCCGGCATTGAGGTGCTCTTGTAGCCCTACGCAATTAGTGGTGTTCATCATCCAACAAAAGAGTGTAGAGTGGTTTTATTATGTGATCAATGTTGAGAGTGTCCACTAGTGAAAGTATGATCCCTAGGCGTTGCTTCTAAGCATCGAATCTCCGTTTATTTATCGTTCGTTGCATGTTTACTCGCTGCCATATTTTATTCAGATTGTTATTACCACTCATATCCATCCATATTACTTGTATTTCACTATCTCTTCGCCGAACTAGTGCACCTATACATCCGACAAGTGTATTAGGTGTGTTGGGGACACAAGAGACTTCTTGTATCGTGATTGCAGGGTTGCTTGAGAGGGATATCTTTGACCTCTTCCTCCCCGAGTTCGATAAACCTTGGGTGATCCACTTAAGGGAAACTTGCTGCTGTTCTACAAACCTCTGCTCTTGGAGGCCCAACACTGTCTACAAGAATAGAAGCACCCGTAGACATCAAGCACTTTTCTGGCGCCGTTGCCGGGAGGAAAGGTAAAAGGCACTCATACTCCGGTCCCAGGTAACTAAGTACTTTTCTGTTGCCATTGTGTGTGTGCTCGAAGCTATTTCCTTTAGATCCTGCAATTGCATCTTTGTTTCTTGTTTTTATTTTTCACTAGTTAGGCATAATGGAAAACAACAATGAGCTTTTTAATCTATTTCCTGAGTTAAGATATGAATTGTTTGATGCGAAAATTAAAAAACCTATGGAACCTTATCTGCATGATAGTAGCAATGTTATTAGTATGAATGCAATTACTGCTAATGCTATGGAAAAGTCTAAGCTTGGGGAAGCTAGTTTATATAAAAATAATCTTTTTTGCTCCTCAGCTTTGGAAGAAATATTTTGCCCTGATAATGCTTTATCTCCCATATGCGATAACTCTAATGATGCTCCACCTGCTGAAAGTATTCCGTTTAAAATACCTATGAGAATTATTGAACGTGTTATGGATAACCGCTATGAAGGGGATGGAACTGTCCATCCTGGAGATCATTTACTGTTTTTGCATGAATTATGCGGGTTATTCAAGTGTGCAGGTATCTCTATGGATGAAGTGAAGAAGAAACTATTCTCTATGTCGCTGTCTGGTAAAGCGGCGCATTGGTACAAACTGCTGAAGGATGGGCATTCTCTTGATTGGAAGGATATTGTGCCTCTATTTTACTCTAAATTCTATCCACCAAGTGAAATTCACAAAGACCGGAACCGCATATATAATTTCTGGCCTCATGATGGAGAGAGTATTGCCCAAGCATGGGGGAGATTGAAGTCTTTAATGCTCAAATGCCCAATCATGAGCTTCCTGGTAATATCATCATTGATAATTTCTATGCAAGACTTTCTTTTCAAGATAAAACCTTGCTGGATAATACTTGTTCTGGATCATTTACACGCAATGAAGAAGAGTTTAAAAGGGACCTTCTTGATCGGATTCAGGAGAACACTGAAGGATGGGAGAACAACAAAGGTAAAGAGTCAGGTATAAATTATGATTATGAATGCATTGAAACTTTTATGGATACTGATAAAATTCGAAGTATGAGTGCTACTTATGGTCTTGACTCTCAAGTTGTTGCAATAAAGTTTTTGCCTCTCATTTTGAATTGCCTAGGAAGAATTTTGATAAGTATCATGAACCTTTTAAAGACACTTGCATGAAGGATGAAACTGTTATTAATGATTGCAATAAACATGCCCAAACTTCTGTTTCTTATAAGCATGTTAATTTTTGTGGAATGCATAGACCCTGTGGAATTAATCAAATCGAAGATGAATATTGTATCCACCATATGAATGAAAAAACTAGAAAGTGGTCTAGGGCTCTAGATGATCTTGGTAAAAAAGTTTGTGCCAGCTATCCTTTTATTTGTGAACTTTGTCATGAAGTGGGTCATTTTAATTTTCAATGCTCCTCCAATTATAATCCGCACCCCATGAGTGCTGCAAATTTGTATTGTAATGATGAAATTACTCTTAATCAGCATGATGAACTTACTTTATTTTTGTGGTGTGAAGAGTTATCAAGAAAAATCTCTTTGTTACATATGAGTGATCTTGATATTGATGATGTCCTGCGTGGGTGTTTTTCTTATTGCATTGATAATTGCCATACAAATACTTACATACAAAATATTTTAGAAGATGACACTTTGCCAAAATATGATAGGACCGCTGTCTGTTTTGAACTTATTAATGAAAAGGAGGAATCCTCCCAAGTTTCTTCTATTGTTTCTGGAAACAGATCAGGTTATGTGGAGGAGCCCCTCATCAAGCCTCTCCCCGCTAAAGAAGGGAACGAGGAGAAAGAAAAGAAGAAGAAGAAGGGAACGAAGAAGAAGAAGAAGAAGAAGAAGGGGAATAACTACTATATTAATCCTTAACAAGCATCTTTTTTCACAGAATTTTGGGTTTTTTTTTGGAGTCCATGGTTTGCTGACACGTATTTTTTACTACATCAGCGTTTTTCCTGTGTAATGTTTAGGCGTTGTCTAGCACTTTTAGATAGTTTGAAAGTACCTATATAATTCCTTTCGTCTTCCTTCCGGGTGTGGCTGTAGTGAATGTATAGGAACAATCCAAAGTCCGCCGCCTCGTGGAAGCCCGCGTCCTCCCGTTCCCATCGCTGGGTGGAAGAGATCTATTTGGACTCAGTCGTCCGTTCAAAGCGGTGGGCATGGCCTACCACGGAGAAAACTATGCCATCTTCCTCTCTATCCCCAATTCGCTGCCAACTCCTCCCCAATCCCGCCGCTTAGGAAAAAATCCTCATCTTTGGCGTCTACTTGCTCCCTCCAAGTTGGTCTCCTCCTCTCCTTCCCTCGCCGCCGTGTTGTGCCCCGAGGCACCACGCTACCCTCCGGCTGCGCGTCCAATCGCCCGAGGAACTTGTGCTGCTTCCTCTCGCGACGCCGCCGGACGAGACCACCAGCGCAACACAGTGCACAGGCGGTGTGGCGCGGCCGAGGACGCCGTTTTCGAGCGCATGCAGCGGGAGATGTGAGCTTGAAGAGGTGGTTCCCCGGGGAACACAGCGGCGCATCGCGCCATCGCCGATCTGCGCCATAGGATCTTCGCGGTGACGCGGAGGCGGCGATGGCGAGATGCTTGGCCTTGCGGGAGAGGGATTCGTGGCTGAACCCAAAGTCGGCAACACCCTCCACCGAGCGGAACACGTCGTCTAGCTCCAGCACGCGAAGATGTGCTCCCTGTAGGCACCAGGCGATGGGGAGAGCAAACTGCATGTCGAGGTGAGCTGCGCTCGCGCGTCCTGCCACCATGCATGCAGCAGGCCGATAGACTTTGTTCAAAAATACTGCAGGTCTCCTGCTAGCCTCCATGACCTTCAACTTTGTGTAAGTCATAGTTTCAGAAAACCACCGTCAATTTGCAGGGGATGGTTTGACATCTGGAGTTGCCGATTTGATGCATTTTCCGTCCAGTTTATACAAGAACCTGGGATTTTTATTCTGAATTTGCTATCCGGGATCACAAGTGTCAAATCTATGTGTGGTTCAGGAAATCACTCGAATATAATAGCAAATGTCTACACTCTACACTGAAGCTTTTATACATGTTGATGATTTTGATGTGGGTCTTTGAATGGTTAGATTTACTTAGCCTTTTTTAGTGTAGAACAACAGTTTCAATGCCATTCTTTGTTGATAAAAAAAAATTACCTGATTTTTCTAGATTCTAATGTCAGGATTTCTATGCTAGGAAAAATAGCCTTCAATACAATTCAGTATAAGTTTATGCACTATTTGTTGGTTGCCGCAGCAAATAAGAAGGTTCACACCATTCAAGTTAAGTTGAGAACAGATAAAACATGTGCTCCTTTTCTCATTATCTGAGTAGCTGAAGAAGTTGAGAAGCTTGAACTTGCTCCTTTCTCATTATCTTCCAGTTTGTATTATATGTGACCTGAATTATTTATGCACAAAATGGATTATGATAAATTTTACTACATGGGTGCATACATAGATTTGTTGGTTCCTTTGATGTATATATCACTGATTTTTTATTCTTCCTTGATACACATGTTACAAAGTTATTTCCATGTGTTTTCTAGACAACATGTTCTGGGAGTGGTTCATATATGTATGACATCCACTCATGTGTTACTGGCAGGTTACAGATTGCTGAACTTTTCTGATTTCTTCCTTCTGCTTGGTTGAAGCAGAGATACAAGTAACCTCAGGATTATGGTTCAGTGTATTGGTTTTGAGAATGGACATATTAACAGATACAAACAACTGGCCAATAACCTGAATATACATAGTGGGTGTGAACTTCTAATTCACAACAACAACAAATTGCAAATTTAGACTATCCTAAAAACTGAGCAAGATTCTCTTCATGTTTGCGGGACCTTCAGGACGGCGGTAGCAGCATGACTGAACCAAAAAGCTCAAGAAGGCTGACAAGAATTGCCAGAGGTACTGGACGGCACGGCTGGTGTCATCTTGGAAATACCTTTTGTAATCATTGGTCTACTTGAGTGTGATCATCCAGCATCAGGTCCGACTTCTTCTCTGCTAATTATTTGTACCTTAAGATTGCAATTTGCTGAAACAACTTCTGTTCCGAGAGAGAAGATATGATCGTCACAGTACCTTCATTTGGATGTGTGTTATCTGGTTCGCATGTTGGTCGTGTGATATTTGTACTGAATTTGGACATGCAATGTTTTATTGGCTGGCAACACCACAACATAGGAATTGTATTTGCTCCTATCTACGTATCCCCTGGCCTGGTATTTTCATTTGCATAAACTCTGGCATTAGAAGTGATTCTTATAGCAAAAGGTGGCATACACTTGATTCTTATACCAGTTAACTATACTGCAAAAGTGCAGGTACCACACATATTCATTAATGGCCTTGCCGTGCGCTTCATATTGCTAACCACTTGAATTCCTCATCAACCTATCTGTTGCTGGGTTTTCCTTTGTAGCTTTTGGTACCCATGCGTTTCATTTTATTTTGTAACACGCCAGACTTGTTTTACCTGAACTATGACGAGCACTTAAAACATACTTAACTCAGGGAATTAAACAGCAAAGACATATTTTTCTAAGCAAGATATAAAACTTATATATTGGAGAAATCATTATAAGCGACCGCAATGTCTTTATTTTAATGATAGCCTTTGAGGTGGTCAAATTATTGTTCTTATTCTTGCTTGCGAACTTGCATACACTTAATGGATCACTCTCTTTATACTGCACCGATTTATTTTCATTCCATACTCTCCTTCAGTCTGCACATGTTCACTCATAAACTGTGGACATGTATTGGACATTGTGTTTCTCAGTTGATGCAATTGTCCATCTTCTATGACCAACCATATATTGAATCATATTCTCATAGATCTCTCATTAATTAAGTATAGTGTTGTTTCCTTTGCACATTCCTCAATAATTTGCCACTTCATTGTTAGTTAAATGTTTCCACCTGAGACACCTACTGTTTCCCAATTTTCAGTTAGTATATTTCCAAATTAACCTAAGTTTAGATTATATCTTGCGTATAGTTGTTCTAATTCAACCATTAGATCCGTTCAAAATTATGATTTTGCGCATTGGCAAGAAAACCTTCTGCACCATTCATTCTCACTTATGCATGATTAGCTGATAGAAAATGATGTCTGACACCTCAATCACGAGATGAGCTTTGCTGAACTGTAGGTGTCAGGAAATATCAAATACATAAGGAGGGCAAAACATGGACCTAACAGCTGGAAGTCTTTACAGAGGGCAACCATAGATAAAAGCTACGGAGCCGTTTTGGAATACTCCTTCTGTGAAGATTGAATATTCTCCTTGGATATTACTTTGCCACATTATATCTAACAAGCAGTTTGCATAGTTGTTAGGCTTTATTGACATGTATTAGAAGATAGTGTCTCTGAGGTTTGATGGTAGATATTTAGTGTTTCTTCACAAAATCTTATAAGTTCAAATTCAGTTCGGTGGGGCATTTGCATAATGGGATTAAGGAGGAGTATATAATAGGATCAAGAAATTGATCGTGTGCCTTGATATTAGTGTTTCTGCACAGTTTGGTGGGATATTTGCTCAATGGGATTAAGGAGGAGTATCTAATTGGTCAAGGAATTGACCACGTGGTGTTTCCAGTAATCTCATAAGATTATAAAGCACTATGAATAACCAAAAGTTAACAGTAATATATTCATACCATATGTAACTTCAGAATTATTTTTAGTGGACGTCCCAAGTTGTTGGGATGATCACTCTTAAGACGGCAGCCTCGACTTTTGCCCAAAGTGTTGTCTCTGCCCTAATTCTCTCTACTACCAGGGAACTGAAGGCTGATGTTTGTCGAAGATGTGGACATTGCGATGTTTACAAACCAACAAGTTGTCAGCAGCGTTGCCGACGCATGCCCTTGTGCATGGATTTTGGTGTGGCTCGCATGGCCTTGATCCACCAGTCGCTAAGTGAGGCTTTGTCTTCAAGCCTTCAGGTGGTATGCATATTAGTCGTAGCCAAGAGAGCGTCTCATGCCACACTTGCCTCCAGAAGGGGCAAAAAAAACAATCAACTAGAATCCACAAAACATTTATCACCACCAAAAATTGCCATCAAAACACCCTGTCTATTAGTTCCAATCCAGTAACACTCTTCCACTACTCAATTTCCCAAACCATTAAATATCCAGTCAAAACCATATAAAATCCCATACCTATACTCAAGACTCAAATATCAATCTCATATATACAAAATTCCAGTATATGCATTATCTTAAAAAATTGTTTGAACAACAAAAAACTTACTACTTCTATCAATTCAAGAACATTTTTAAATCGTATAACACAGTCGGCGCGGCGTGCCGCCGCGCCATCCATTGCTAGTAAAGAGAAAGAGGTAACGGCATATCCCCGCGTGTGTGAGATAACGATAGGTAACCGTAAGTATGTTGCTCCTAATGATTATTATGATAATGAATCTGAGTACAATGATCTTCCTATGCCCTTTACCTACATTAGTGATCATGATTTGAAAGAGCACACTACTTTTGATATTGGAAATCTCTGGGAAACTAATTCTGAAAATGATGATGTTAATAATTGCCATAGTATCAGTACTATCCATGCTTCCTCCCATAATGATATAGAAAGCTCTAAGCTTGGGGATGAGGTGTTTGAAAATCCTTTTGCTACCGATCATTATATGTTTGATACATCTCCTTCTAGTAACAACGATGGTATGGTCACAGATGAACATACTGTGAAAGATAACTATTCCATTTCTTATGATGACACTATGCCTCCAATCTTTGATGATTATTATAAATAATGCTATGATATAGGTTATAACTATCCTTATGAAACTTGTCATAGTTATGATTGGATTGCTAAAAACAATTCCCTTAGTATGCAACTTGTTTACCATGTTCAAATTCTTGATAATAATCTTGCTCCAATTACTATTAATGAGAAGAAATCTCCTTATGCCAAAATTAATGATACCTTTATGCATATGAACCATGATAAGAATGTTTTAAGTGATGATTATATTGTGGATTTCATCAATGATGCTACTGAAAGTTATTATGAGAGAGGGAAATATGGTTATATGCATCTTAATAATATTAAGTTTCCCCTCTCTATGTTGAGAATCTTGAAGTTACTCATGTTTTATCTTCCTATGCTTGTCACTTTGTTCTTCATGAATTCATTTGTGTACGAGATTCCTATGCATAGGAAGTGGGTTAGGCTTAAATGTGTTTTGAACTTGCTTTTTGATGCTCTCTTTTGCTTCAACTCTTATGTCTTGTGAGTGCATCATTAAAATTGCTGAGCCCATCTTAATGGCTCTAAAGAAAGCACTTCTTGGGAGATAACCCATGTCTTTATTTTACTACAACACTTTTTTTTATATTTGTGTCTTGGAAGTTGTTACTACTGTAGCAACCTCTCCTTATCTTTATTTTATTGCATTGTTGTGCCAAGTAAAGTCTTTGATAGTAAAGTCAATACTAGATTTGGATTACTGCGTAGAAACAGATTTCTTGCTGTCACGAATTTGGGTATGATTCTCTGTAGGTAACTCAGAAAAATCTGCCAATTTACGTGAGTGATCCTCAGATATGTACGCAACTTTCATTCAATTTGGGCATTTTCATCTGAGCAAGTCTGGTGCCTCTTTAAAATTCGTCTTTACGGACTGTTCTGTTTTGACAGATTCTGCCTTTTATTTCGCACTGCCTCTTTCGCTGTGTTGGACGGATTTCTTTGTTCCATTAACTTCCAGTAGCTTTGTGCAATGTCCAGAAGTGTTAAGAATGATTGTGTCACCTCTGAACATGTGAATTTTCGATTATGCACTAACCCTCTAATGAGTTTGTTTTGAGTTTGGTGTGGAGGAAGTTTTCAAGGGTCAAGAGAGGAGGATGATATACTATGATCAAGAAGAGTGAAGAGTCTAAGCTTGGGGATGCCCCGTGGTTCATCCCTGCATATTTTAAGAAGACTCAAGCATCTAAGCTTGGGGATGCCCAAGGCATCCCCTTCTTCATCGACAACTTATCAGGTCACCTCTAGTGAAACTATATTTTTATTCCGTCACATCTTATGTACTTTACTTGGAGCGTCTGTGTGCTTTTATTTTTGTTTGTGTTTGAATAAAATATGATCCATCATGCTTGTGTGGGAGAGAGACACGCTCCGCTGTTTCGTATGAACAAATATGTTCTTAGCTTTATCTTTAATGTTCACTGCGAAATTTGAACTATTTCATTCATTGTTATATGGTTGGAAACGGAAAATGCCGCATGTGGTAAACGGTATAATGTCTTGAATAATGTGATACTTGGCAATTGTTGTGCTCATATAGATCATGTTTAAGCTCTTGCATCATGTACCTTGTACTCATTAATTAATGAATAACTACATAGAGCTTGTTAAAATTTGGTTTGCATGATTGATCTCTAGAGTCTAGATATTTTCTGGTTGAGGTGTTTGAACAACAAGGAGACAATGTAAAGTCTTATAATAGCTACAATATGTTCATATGTGAGCTTTGCTGCACCTTTTATACTTGAGTTTGCTTCAAACAACCTTGCTAGCCTAGCCTTGTATTGAGAGGAATTCTTCTCGTGCATCCAAATCCTTGAGCCAATAACCATGCCATTTGTGTCCACCATACCTACCTACCACATGGTATTTCTCCGTCATTCCAAAGTACATTACTTGAGTGCTACCTTTAAAATTCTATTCTTTGTCTTTGCAATATATAGCTCATGGGACAAATAGCCTTAAAAACTATTGTGGTGAAGAATATGTACTTATGTGTCTTATTTCTTAATAAGTTGCTTGTTGAGCGGTAACCATGTTTCTGGGGACGCCATCAACTTTTACCTTTGTTGAATATCATGTGAGTTGTTATGCATGTTCGTCTTATCTGAAGTAAGGGAGATTTTCATGATCAAATGGTTTGAGTATGCATACTGTTAGAGAAGAACATTGGGCCGCTAACTAAAGCCATGATTCATGGTGGAAGTTTCAGCTTGGACAATTAATCCTCAATCTCTTATGAGAATATTAACTCGTTGTTGAATGCTTATGCATTAAAGAGGAGTCCATTATCTCGTTGTCTATGTTGTCCCGGTATGGATGTCTAAGTTGAGAATAATCAAAAGCGAGAAATCCAATGCGAGCTTTCTCCTTAGACCTTTGTACATGCGGCATAGAGGTACCCCTTTGTGACACTTGGTTGAAACATATGCTATGCAATGATAATCCGTGTTAATCCAAGCTAATTAGGACAAGGTGCGAGCACTATTAGTATACTATGCATGAGGCTTGCAACTTATAAGATATATTATACATAACACATATGCTTTATTACTACCGTTGACAAAATTGTTTCTTGTTTTCAAAATGAAAAGCTCTAGCACAAATATAGTAATCAATGCTTCCTCTCGCGAAGGGCCTATCTTCTACTTTATTGTTGAGTCAGTTTGCCTATTCTTTCTATCTTAGAAGCAAACACTTGTATCAACTGTGTGCATTGATTCTTACATGTTTACTTATTGCACTTGTTATATTGCTTTATGTTGACAATTATACATGAGATAAATATGTTGAAGTTGAAAGCAACCGCTGAAACTTATATCTTCCTTTGTGTTGCTTCAATACCTTTACTTTGAATTTATTGCTTTATGAGTAACTCTTATGCAAGTCTTATTGATGCTTGTCTTGAAAGTATTATTCATGAAAAGTCTTTGCTATATGATTCATTTGTTTACTCATTATCTTCATCATTGCTTCGAATCGCTGCATTCATCTCATATGCTTTATAATAGTATTGATCAAGATTATGATAGCATGTCACTTAAGAAATTATCTTTGTTATCGTTTACCTACTCGAGGGCGAGTTGGAACTAAGCTTGGGGATGCTTGATACGTCTCAAACGTATCTATAATTTCTTATGTTCCATGCTACTTTTATGATGATACTTACATGTTTTATACACACTTTACATCGTTTTGATGCGTTTTCTGGAACTAACCTATTGATGAGATGCCGAAGTGCCAGTTCCTGTTTTCTGCTATTTTTGGTTTCAGAAATCCTAGTAAGGAAATATTCTCGGAATCGGACGAAATCAACGCCAACGACCTTATTTTTC
>NC_061513.1:144876713-144908533 GCF_022539505.1 Lolium rigidum
TCTAAAAAAGCTTCTTTGTGCTTATAAATACGCTACCCTCCCTCCCTCCGCCAGTTCCTCCGCCCGATCCCCTTCCTCTCCCCACCCGACGATCGCCCCCGCTCGTCCCACCGCGGTGGGCGATCGCTCCTCTCCTCCGCGCGCGCGATTCCTGAGGCGAGGCGAACCACACCAGATTCCGCCCGCCGGCCGGCTCACCTCCCCGCTTCGCCGATCGGATCGCGTGCTCCATGAGGTGACCATCTGCCAAATTCCCTCTCCGCGATTTATTCGCGCTGGACTGCGTTGGGTTGTCCGGACGGCTGCGCCTCCATGCGTGGAAGCTAGGACAAAGGAATTGGATTCCTTGGGCGACTGCGATTTCTTTAGGAACGGCGGAGTAGGCAGCTATAATGATTTATGAATGGCACAGCTCGCAAATTTTGTTTGTAATTTGGTGGTAGAGCGAGCACAAGACTGCATGCCCATTCAGTTTGTTTTGCTCCGTATCGTTGATGATTTTCGCGTCTAAGGTTAGTAGCGACTATAATTTAGAAACTATTGGATTTGTCTAATCTGCTCAGCTTTACCTGCTCGTGCATTTGGTTTTGGGGGAAGGGGTGGTGGTTGGTGGGCGTTGAGATGCGCTTATGTTGTGTGTTTAGGTGGCACTACGATGCTTCTCCTATTCTTAATGTGCAATTTCCTCTCCATATTTTAAAATGGGACAGCATGTGCATGCGGTTAATGCAGAGAATTCTGCTCAGAAATGTGGGAATCTTGATTTCGTTGATAGGCACGAATATCTTACCGGGGCACTTTTGTGTGGTTGGGTCATTAATGGGGTTTGGGATGTTGCACCTGCAAACTTTTTGCGAGGTTGGTAGTTGTTTGGTTGGGCGTTTGGAATTCTGGTTACTTTTTTGGCTAGTGTGGAAGTTGTGTTAGTTGCAATGACCCTCTCTGGATTTAAGGAGTTGATTTTGTAAACATGTAGGATAATATATGATTTTGTGTTCTGCTCTGGTAGTCTGCTTGAGCTGGTAATATAGCCCCAGGTACGATAGCAGGTGTTGGACAGTTGAAGAATACTTTTAGAAAAATGAGTTTTCTTGTTAATTTGTGATTAGTATTCTGGTTGTTGTTTTATGATGTGATGTTAGTTGCTCGTAGGTGTTTTCTTAATGCCAATTGCATTATTTGCCATTACCATGATACATTCAGTTTTTGGTGGTGCGACCCAGACGGCCAGGCATGAGTTAGTTCTCCAGCATATGGCATTCTGGGGTTTCCTTGGGCACGAAATAGTAATTAATCTGACTGATGGATTTTCAGTATATTCAAATAGATGAATGATATTATCTTCCTTTTTGGTCCATTACATTCTCTTCTGTATATCCAGCTTCAAGAATTATGCATTGTATGAGAATTGCTCCCTTTTACATTGCTAACGCCAGTTTGAACTGTTGGTGCATCCCGATACTGTGTTTTCTTCATTATTTCAGCTTCATCGCTCCGATAGTTTTAAAATTTTGAATTCAGAAATTAATACCTTTAGTAATTGTTGTTTCATTTAAACTTCTGAAACAACCATTTTTAGATACATTTTTGGTGATATCATATTTATGTTGAGAGTAATTGAGTGTTGTGCATAGTTTTTCTAAGTCAAATAAATATGTAGTAATTATAAAAAAGAATAGTTCCGTGGAATCTGCTCTCTTGCATGAAGCAGTTTGCAGGGCATGAAATTGTCTTGTACTCCCTCCGTTCCCATGCTTATGGCGTAAAACGAAATTCAGTTTTTCGTCAAAGAAACAAGGCGCGAACAACGTTTGGTGCTGTTTTGGAGCTGTTCGTACAAAATTGCCCTCCTTTATTCGTGTCGCAGTTGAACCAAATCCTGCTCTTTTCCTTTGTCTTCCACATGCAGCGCCGCTTTTTCCCTCGATAGACAGTTACGCGTGCATATTTCTCTTCTTGATGTGGTCCTGCAGTTAATGCGTCCAATAGGTTAGCCGTGCATGCATGTTTAATTGGTTGTGCATGTTTCAACATCTCACGCGGGAATTGATGTCAGAGAAAGGAAGGGCGTAGGAAGCGGGGGCGAGGCTCTTCCACTCGGGAATTGATGTCAGAGAAAGGAAGGGCATAGGAAGCGAGGGCGAGGCTCTTCCACTATGCACCTGCTAATTAGGGGTAAAACGGACCACACGTATTGAACCACACTCTCTAATCGATGCGCTAAGAAGTATACGCCCTAAGCATCAGAACGGAGGGAGTATTGTAGCAATGATAGGATGTCTGTGGGATTAAGTGCTGAATTGTGCTGGTTAACCTGCGGTAAGGAATTAAACCACATAGCCGAACTGGTGATGGGTGGGAGGTTGTATGATTTTCTGTCATAACTTTTTCTTCTAATTTTGTATTCTTTCATAAAAATACAATTGTAAAAATATAATGTCTTACTATTTTTAAAATATGAAGTTTGAGATAGAATATGGGAGTATCTTGATCGATCTGTTATTATCCCTTGAGAAGTACAAAGAACAGCAATCATTTTCCACCCAAAACTTTAGGGATTCTTTGGCAGAGATGTGAATGCTGATGCATACATTGTCACCGCATGTAAGAGACATATGCAGGCTGTTCACTTTTTTTTTATATGGTCATAGCTCATCTGCTGTTTTCGTTCATTAGAAATATCATAGACCATTATGGCTGTCAATAGATGGAAACACCTATGCCTATATAGTCATTGGATCTTGCCTTTGTCTTATTTTTCCTTAAAAGTTCATACTTATACTACATAATATGTCATGTGTATTTCTTGTTAGTGTCAAACTTACAGATGAAATTAAAAAAGACTTCCGTTTGATCATTTGTGTTAGGAACTACATGGTTAAAATAATTTTTACCCATTCTTTCGAAGTGGCCATCTTCTGTCTCACGCCCTTCCTTGTTTTACCTATAGACGACATCCACCGACCTTTGTTTGGAAGTAAATGGTTAAGCGAGAAAAGTTACTTTCTTTAATGTAGATCATGAAGAATTTTTTTTGGGAGATTTTCCTTTGGTAAATCTCCTTAGTAATGGCATATTGCTTCATTCAGAAGGAGTATGAGTGAGCATGTCAAATGGGAGTGCCAAGGGCAAAAGAATTATCCTTTTTAGACCTACTGGCCTGCCAACGATATGGGCATTTATGCCCTTGAATTGGTAAGCCCTTTGTGGAAGTATCAGCCTCTCGGGAAATGGCCTTGCAATTACTCGAAGTGGGAAGTAGCCACTTATGCTACATTAGTCCATGTCTAGCTTTCACCCTCATTGAAGCAGAATTTTGTTCTCCATGACGACAACTGTGCATGTATGTTTATTGACAGGTCATTTCTTTCTCATTGTGTGCGAATAACATATTTGGCATTTAATAATGCTCTTGAGTTAAATGATTTCACAGCTCTAATGGATTTGATCACAGAATCCAGTCTTTTAGCTTTCCTGATATATTTTTTCAGCCAGTATTATGTAGACTGACTGGAAAACTACTCTATGAATGGTTAGATAAAAAATCAGATGAAAAATTAAACAACTGTGAATAATTGGGGTATGTATGAATATGCATTATGCCATGCTAGGTTACTTCAGTAGGATACAGTCTGCACAGTTCATTGTGATGGGTTGCTGTAAGCAATAAATAATGATCTGGTGCAATTGTATGATAAATTATATTGCAATGCTACTTCAAACACATATTTCCTACATGAGAGAAGTCGAAATGACTTAATCTTGTGCTGTTGGCCTATAAGCCAAAACTTTAGGGATGCCATGGTCAAGACTAATTACCTTGCTTACTTATCTTCACTCCATGCTTGTGTGCAACATCTTCTGTAATGAACTTCGCTAATCATTCAAAATAATCTTCTTTAGTTTATCTGTAACATTTCTTTTATGTTACCACACAAGTTTGAGAATATGCAACTTCTACTATGTAATTTCCAAGCTTCTCATATTTGACATTGTGACCTAATAAATGTGCACTATAAAACTTTTTTTTTTTCATTCTAACATGGTTTCTAATTTGTTTTCAGGAAGAGGTGACGATAAAGCATAGTTGTTGACTTAGCTTGCAGTGGTTCTTTCTTGAAGCTAAGCCAAATATTAATTGGCGTTATGGCATATCGAATGGTATGTGCTCCACAAGTCATTGATCTCGAATCTGAGCGAGGGCATCCTCATGTTCATTCTGAAAATTTAATTCGCAATGGAAGTGATTTGTCCGACCAAAGTGGTCAACATGCTGTCAGAGTTGTAGGAAATGCTGCGAACGTTGGTCTCCCTGATATGCAGGGTTACTACAATATGAGCATGAATCATCCACATCAACCTGTTCATAATTCTCCCCCGAATTTAGGTGTTGATTCAGGTCTTGTCCTCCCATCAAGTATGTACAACCCCTGCATGTCAACATCTATGAACAGATATGTCTCTCATGCTCATAGCTTTGGATTGCCTTTAAACCAAGCTGTCTCAGGAAGTATGGGTGAGAGTACCAGAAATGAAAATGTTGGCGGAAGCGAAACTGCTAGAGGATTCATCAAAAGGAAAAATGTTGCAGCTGCTGGAAGTTGTCATTTTGTTAATGGATTTGCAAGCTCAAGTTCATCCTCTCATGCATCTCAGAATCCTACACATAGGCCATGGGATCCTTCTTTTGAATCAAATGTTTTCCATAATGTCACACAATTCAACCCATCGGAGTACCAAAGTCGCAGCACTTGGCCATCCGTGGAGGGATCTTCCATTACTGGAACCAGTGGGTTCAACTCAATGGCTGCTCACCCAGAATCAGCACAGCATGGTAATTATACATTTCATCAATCAAGTCACCCAAGTCAGTGCTTTCAACCTGCCACCAATGCATGGGTTTCCCAGTCTGCAAATGGTATTGCTGAAGGAGTACCACATTGGGCATACATCAATACAATAACTAATGTTCCAGGTATGTGAGCAACTAATGGAACAGAACTCACTTTCCTAGTGATAACGAAGACAGATTCAGAAAAAGTTATACTTTATAGGGATACAAGTCCTTGTTCAATGCATCTTTTAGTTTGTGCATTGATGGCTAAACTAGTAGTTTAGCTTTATATGTTAAGAGTTTCAGAAGGCTAGGAAAATGGTCCCACCTACAAAATGAAATGTGGATACACAGCACAGATGTACAATTGGTAACATTTTCCTTTCAGCAGTCAGATTTGCCCATTCAGGGACAATAACTGGTATCATTTTGCTTCCAGCAGGCAGATTTGCACATCCAGGGGCCACAGAAATAGTGAATGGAGGCTTTCATGAATATCAGAATGGCCCTTCAACCATTTCCCAAGGGGCTTTACCTTATTTTCATCAACACGCTGTGCATAGCATGCAAGCTCATAATCCGCTGGATCATACACGAATGCAAATCCCGTACCAACAATGCCACAATAATGGCGTGTTACATAGTGGGATAAATCATTCTGGAAACCGGCTCCACTTGGGTCCAAGAACACCAGTTCTCTTCTCTAATTCTGAGCTGTCTTTTGGGCCTCCACAACATCCATTCCTGGTGAATCCAGTTAATCATAGGAATGTAAGAATTCTGCCAACTCTGTTTAGTCTGTAATTCACTTTATGCCTACCATTTGGTCCATTTCTGGTATTCAAATATCAAACAACTTAACTGTTAGGGTTGCCATTTGCTTTGTCTTCTGTAATGTGATATCTCTAGTACGTTCTTTAACTTTGTGGGTAATCTTGGTAACTCTTCTACGAGTTTTGCATATTC
Organism: Lolium rigidum; assembly: GCF_022539505.1. Lineage (NCBI taxonomy): Eukaryota > Viridiplantae > Streptophyta > Magnoliopsida > Poales > Poaceae > Lolium > Lolium rigidum. Next base: position 144,882,514 of record NC_061513.1, read on the forward strand.
TGGACTTGTGCTTTAGTGTGTTTGTACCTTAATGCCTTTGATGTGCCAAGTTATGAAATGTTGCATCTTACAACCTGGAAAATTTTACCGACTTCTAAATGGGTGATGTCCTTCAAAGGATGTTCAGATATAGCTGAAAGCTGCCAGACTTTGAGTTATCTTGTTCTGGAAATGTTATCAAAGTTTTAATATTCTTGGGGATTTCTTATTGAGCTGCTTTAAGCCATATGTTGTTTACTAGATCCGTAAGTTATTTTCTTTGATACTTCTTGTGTTGTATGAATCCTGCAGGCCTACAAGTTTCTCACATTTGAAATAGCCTCATGCTATCTTTTGTTGCTTTTATTTCTGGACAATGGGAGGACAGCTATCTATGCATTTTGACTTCATATTTTTTACCATCCTGCCGCAAATTATTTGTTACTTATGTTACCATGTTTTACATGTACCCTTCTTATGTAATCAATCTCTTCCGTCGACTGTATGTAATAAAAGCTGAACATGTCCTGAATACCTGCATGATCACATATAACCTTAATGGAATTGACTGGTGGGTTCTCTGCTGATTGTTTCAGCAGATGAAGTCTTAATTTGAAATCCATTTGGGCAGTCTTCTTTAGAATGCTGAATATTTAGAATCCCCTGCTCTTTTTATGTTAAGGATGAGATGTGATGTGTAAGGTTCTTGGCTTATCATTTTACTGGGGATAGCGACTTAACTTTAAGTCCAGTTGTCCAACCTGCGTTAGGATGTAGACCTTTTGTAAATCCTCCATTTTTGTTTCTGTTAAGGACGTATATGATGCACATTCATATAACTATTGGTTGGCGCTGCAGCAGCGTGGTACAATGATGGATTTTTCGAGATTGTATGAGGTGTCAAGTGTTGTAGATGAGCATAGCGATATGCGACTAGATATAGACAGCATGACCTATGAGGTATGTAAAGCTCAGTCAACGTCTTTGACTTAACATTGCATAATATGTTTCATCTGATTTAATCTTTTATTTCCATTACAGGAGCTTTTAGCATTAGAAGAGCACATCGGAGACGTCAATACAGGTCTGGCAAAAAGCCACATCGTAGATAAATTGAAGACTAGCTTATATGTGCCAGGAACATCCTGCATGTCTCATCAGTCATCTGAGTCTTCCGCAGAAAATGAGGCGTGCATAATATGCCAGGTCCTTCACTTTCACCGTATAATTTGTTACCTCATCAAGTAAATTTTCAGTTGTTCTAAACTATGCATGCCATCAAATCTATGCTGAATTGTCAAATCGCATGCTTAACGACCTTGATCACTTGAACTTGGCCTGCTCACGGTAGTCTTGTGCCAATGTTGAGAACGCATCGAATCAATTCCAGTTTATAGTTCTGAAGAAGTGTGTTCCCATTGCATCTTGCAGGAAGAGTACAGGGCTGCGGACTGTATTGGAACCCTGGATTGTGGTCACAGATACCATGCGGAGTGCGTAAAACACTGGCTTGCGGTAAAGAACCTATGCCCCATCTGCAAGACAACAGCTCTGTGTGCGGGTAGAAGAAGCGGATAACGAGCAGGAACAAACTTACCAAGTAATTTGCTTCCGACAAAAAAACATTCAACTCAATTTTGTACATAAAGAAGCGGTAGACCATTCTGCTACCTGTAATTTGTTGTTCGCTTATTGTGATTGGGGGAGTAACTCAGCTTCCTGAAACTGTACAGCCATAACATTGATCGTTCTATTCAAATGTAGAAATGTTTAAAGTGACGGTACATGTGTATCTAAAAGGAAGTCTAATAGTGGCCTGTCCAGAAACTGAACTGTACATATATCTATTGGTTATTCCCAAACAAACAGAAACATGTGTTCTTCTGTACTGCTGTACATATTACAAAACCCCTCAGGAGCAGTTGAATGCTGGCTAGTCGTGCTTTGGGTATTCGCCTTCTGTTGATCTGAATTGCGTCGATTGCCCCCGGACAACAATGTTTCTGATATGCTAATCCTGATTAAACAACGTTGCGCTGAACATGAGAGATTATGGTGTTGTCTGCCAGTTTTTCTTCCTGTGGAGTCATGCTGTCATGGTGATACTTCAGTGGCTGCAACGTGCAAATAGAAGACTTCCACTAAAACTATAGTTAATGTGGTTGTAATTTTTTTGTATAGTTATAATGCACCGTGCTTCCCCAAATGTTTCTTGCTGCAAGAATCTTGCTTGAAGGATCAGCGCACCCATCCCAAAGCCTCCATTTTTATTAGAACTCTGCACCCATCCCCAGCAAAACGATGAGACGTGAAGACCAGTCGTGCCAACTGCCCAATGAGCACACGAAAATGAAAGGAGAAGCAAAAGAGAAGTGAAAACACACGAAGCCGGCCAGGTCAAGCCCGACAACAACATGGTTATATTCCCAATTTAATTTTCTATCATTATATCGAGATAAAAAGAGTCGTTGACACATGTATGTATACGGCTGCCCGGTCACGGAGACGGAACCGAGACCTGGACAACGGCTGGATCGTCGTCACCATCATCTGTCGTCCAGTCCAATCCCATCACGAAAGGCCCAGCAACCGCGGCGACCTCTTCTCTTCTCCACGATACTTTCCGCCAAAGCAAACAACCCACAAGAAACGCGCCGCGCCGCACCGCACCGCACCGCGTTGCTTTTGTATCGCTGTTGCTCGAGCGGGGCGGTATTTAGCTCCTCGTACCGGCGCGCGGACGAGATCAAAACCGCCGCGAGCCGAATCAAGCGATCTATTGATCGATCAAGCATCAGGCAGTTGAGGTGTTGAGAAGAGAGATGGCGGTGGCGTACCGGGCGGAGGAGGAGTACGACTACCTGTTCAAGGTGGTGCTGATCGGGGACAGCGGCGTGGGCAAGTCCAACCTGCTCTCGCGCTTCGCCAGGGACGAGTTCAGCCTCGACACCAGGTCCACCATCGGCGTCGAGTTCGCTACCAAGACCGTGCGCGTCGACGGCAAGCTCGTCAAGGCGCAGATCTGGGACACCGCGGGGCAAGAAAGGTACCTGCTTTTGTCTTGCCCGCTACCTGTTTGTGGTATTGCTCCGTCCACTTTTTTTTTCACGGTACTTTGCTCTTGGATTCAGTTCGATTGAGCTTGTTTCATCAGGTATAATTTGCTATGTTTAGTATTTGTTGAATTCAAGACTCGCGATGGATGTATTCTTTTCAAGCTCCTATGCTTGGATTGCCCAGAAGGAGTAATTTCAATATAGCATCAGGCGGCCCTCGTTCAAAACTCAATCTAGCAGTAACTGGGCATCAGGATTTTTCGTTTAAAGGATTGATGCTCATGACAAGTTTAAACACAATGCGCATGCACACGCATCCTTTTGATTGCTTCTTGCCACATTTCTATACTAACAAGTTGTTATTACGTGCTGCTTCTTCCTTGAGAAAATACAAAAACCACTTTACGAAATAGCCTGACTCGGTCTGCCTAACGCGCGCATCGTGCGCCGCATCATCTCCATCTTCCAGGTACCGGGCCATCACCAGCGCGTACTACCGCGGCGCCGTGGGCGCGCTGGTGGTCTACGACGTGACCCGCCACATCACGTTCGAGAACGCGGAGCGGTGGCTGACGGAGCTGCGGGACCACACGGACGCCAACATCGTGGTGATGCTGGTCGGGAACAAGGCGGACCTGCGCCACCTGCGCGCCGTCTCGCCCGAGGAGGCCAGGGCCTTCGCGGAGCGGCACCGCACCTTCTGCATGGAGACGTCGGCCCTGGAGGCGACCAACGTGGAGGGCGCCTTCACGGAGGTGCTCGGCGAGATCTACCGCGTGGTCAGCAAGAAGGCGCTCGACATCGGCGACGACCCTGCCGCGCCGCCCAGGGGCAAGACCATCGACGTCGGCGCCAAGGACGATGTCTCCCCGGTCAACACGGGCGGCTGCTGCTCCGCCTAGTTGCGGCCGGCCGAGGTTGTTGGGTGACACCGTGTGTGCTAGGACAGACAGACATGCATGATTCAGAGGTTTGACGGCGGCACGTTGTTGCACTTGCATTTTGCGATCTGATGATTGTTGGGTCAGACGGTTGGGTTGGTTGATACTATGACTGATTGATACTGCTACATTGAACCGCGTATTGGGAAGACGGTGGACGTCGTGCGTGTGCTGTTGCAAGCAGTTGCAGCCGCGGCCGGCGTATGTCTGTATTCATTCGGCTGTTGGTGCCGCCGCATCAGGTTAGTGCAGTTCAGCTTAAAAATACGCGGGACTGTTAGACCATTACTACTACTCCCTCTCTCCGATCAAAATTAATAATCACAGATTTAGTAAAAATGTTCACTCTGTCTAGATTTATTGCATTCACAACAACTAATTTGGATGAGGTGGGCGATTTGCGTGAGAGGCCGCTACTAGATTTTCCTCTTCTTCCCAATCGCTCCACTGGCCAGGGCAGTAGCCTTGGTCTCCTCTGTGTCTCTGCTTGCTGCGAGGAAGGGGCCTAGTGCTCGTTCGGCCTAGTAGTTAGGGTTAGGTTTTATCTATTATGGTGCGCCATAGTGGGAGTGGACGTTCGAGCTAATAAAACTGCCTCAACTCTGCTCCCACATTGGCGGCGATCTTCTGGGAGGCGTCTCAGAGTTGATGGCAATGTGTGCTGATTGGTCCTTCAGATCGGCAGCTTGGTCTTCTCACTGTTCTTCAGATCTAGCGAGATCAGTTTCTTGGTGTGTCGCTAGCGTTCGTTGCTATCCCGACAACGCTGGCGGCCGAGATAAGGTGATTTTTCTGGAGCGAAGATGTTGGTCTGGAGGTGGTGGATATGTCGTTCTTCCCCGACTTTGTCGATGGGAGGTGACATATCTTGGTCCAAGAAAGCACGGGGACGTCCCAAGGTCGACATGACACATCAACATGTGCCTCGCTGATTGCAGTAGCCTGTTCATCGACTGATAAAGCCTCATTGGCGATGGTGCTTGTTTCGATCTTGCAATGGTGGAGCCTCGACATCTCTTCTTGTGTCCGTCTAGGTGGCGATGGAGTTGGGTGGTGGCCGCTTGCTACGGTGGTTGCAGGAAATCCTAAAGATCGTTTTGTATTTCTCAATCATTTAAGATTTTATCTGCAAATTCATGGTAATGATTTTTATTTTTATTTGTTTTTAGTTTTTACATGTGTTGCTTCATGTAACTTGATTTTCGATCAATCAAGCATGTGGTTGCTCAGAAAAATTTTGGATGAGGTGGTATCAATTTTCGTTCACCAGAGGCTAGAAGCCCTCACTGATACGGTAAGGAAGGAAGGATATGAACTCGCAATAAAAAGGAAGGAACGATATGCACAATTTGAGAACAGGATTATGAGTTACGGGGATGTAGAACTACGGGGCGGATGCAAAGATGCCAAACAAACGAAATATCGCCGTGCTAAGTGTGAAAAAAGATTACTCCTATATTACTAGGCTGTTGCATGCCTTTGTGCTTGAGTGACATGGCCTATGGGCTTCGGCATATAACTGAATGTGTTACGATCTGGCAAACTGATAGATCAACACAACTTGTCCCGTCATTCATAAAAGAAAAGGTCCAGCCCAAATGAAGGTATTGCTTCTTCGATGGCAATAGGGGAGCTCCACCTAGAGAAAATCAAAATGGGCCAGCCAATAATGTGGCCCAATAACACCTATTTATCTTGTTTCCTTAAACAATAATTTATTTTTTTGAAATAAGAAATAGTGTCAAACGTAATTTTCACATAATCAATTTACTAATAGAAACTTTTAAGTTAGACAAATTTTTTAGTATGTATTTTCAGATTTTTTGGTGCACTTTCCGATATTTGTTCATCTGTATTCAACTATTCATGCTTGTGGTTACAAATGTTCACCTACGATAAAAAAAATATGCAAATATTTAGAACTATTTATATTGATATTTATTTACCCTCATGTTTTTGAAAAGTAAAGTGCTCGTGACTTATAGTACCAATGTCCACGTGTTACATTAGAAACGATCATGGCTTCTAAAAAGTATATTCATTTATTTGCCATAGAAGTAGGAAAAGCATTAATGAATAAATAAAAATTGAGGACACAAATAATAGATAAAAAAGTAAATAATAAAAGTAAAATAGGAAAATAAAATAGAAAAGAAAGAAAAACAGACAAACAATGAAAAACGAGTTAGACGTTACCGGGCCACCTAACTTGCAGAAAAAAAGGTGTGCATTGACTCCCCTATTTGCCGAAATGGGTGACTATTAGGGTTTGACGTCCTGGGACCTGAAGTGTTGATGCCCCTTCCACTTAACCCATCAAAATAAATTATTTAACAAAAATTCAAGGATAAACACATATTCCAAAGTAAATAAATAAGTTCCATCTCCTAAACCTACACATGCCAGATCTGGTATCAAGGTATTATTGGCCTGCCATACATGTCATTGTACATGCCGGCAAAGATACAAAAAAATATTCTAAAGGCGCCAGATAGCGCAGTTCATAAATTTCGTTCTAAATATTATAAGGTAATATCAAGATTTTTCTTCATAAACTCAGTTGTTGATGACTCCATATAGTGGAGAGTAAACAATTAATATACAAGTCGTCCAAAACAAATATCAAGATCTCTATTAATTCGAATAAAGGAGTATAGAAATCGACTTTTCATCCCAATCTTTAAAAAGATTGTTCTTCCAAATGTCTGGGCAAAGTAACTTTCCTCTGCTCGCTACGTGGCGTGAGCAGTGTGCCGATGAGAGATAGTTGAGCTCCTAGTTTGTGTCTATAGTGGTGCGGGGCACGGTGGGTGGTACATGCAACAACAAAAAAATTGACTGGGCGGTACATGCACCAATATTTTTTGCCTTGAAAGTTAAACTAGAACATCTTCCAGACCATTGGTCCAATTAATTACTCGTATTAATTATTTTCATTGTTGTGTTTCTCACCTTATGTTCATATGTTTGGTGATTTTGTACGTGACGTGTACTTCCCATGTTAGTGTATGTACTCTACTCCCATGTTAGTTTGTGCATTTTATGTGTTATCCCGTACTTTAAATTTAGTGTGTATACTTCACATGTTACTGTATGCTTACTTCTAAAGAGAGAACATTCACATGATCTAGAAGCTGTCAAAAAAAAAGGTAAAACGGAGGTTTTTGTTTTGTTTTCTACAGTAGATTCGATGCAGAAACCCTGAAGGGAAACATCATGAATGAACCCTATCCATACCGATCGTCAGCACGCATGGAAGAGGGAGACACGTCTGCAAATGCATTCTAAACTATAGCAAGTCAATAAACTGGGGCTATCTACAACTTATTTTAGCTCATCTCTTACTAGTCGATCGGGCAGCTCGTCCTCCACCAATTAAAGACCGAAAACCTGGCCTCAAAGTTTAAGCATCGCTACGTGCCAAATCAAAGTTTCCGTGCCACGGATCGACTATAACGGACACGGACAAACACACGAGCTCGGTGTGCATATCCATTTAAAATTCACTGGAGAAGAATGCATCGCAGCTAAGCAGTCATGGCACGAGTTAGGATCCATGCGACATGAATCCAGAACCCATGCATGCGCGCGCACGAGTGCATCTTTTCAGGGCGCTAGCGTCACATCCAGGAAGATGAAATCCCACAAGTGAGGTGTGCTCACCTCATCGCTTCCGTAACTTATTGCATGCGTTAGGCCATCTCCAGCGGTATGACCTAAACATATCAGAGCAATTTCAGTTAGGTCCCTCAAAAAGCATCTGGTGCAATCATTTGAGACCCTTTTCGAGAGAGCATCGGACAAAAAGAACCAAAAAATTCTAGACAAAAAATAGACCATTTCTAGCCGCGTCCCTTAAACAACATCTGAATGCATGCATTTTAATAGAAGAGATCAACCCATGTAGGAAAGTATGTGAGAAAAAGTGTGTGTTACGTGGGAAAAGAGAATGACATGTGAGGACTAAGGGATGCATGCATGCATCCGGCGCTTTATTTCATCTGAAGCATAGATAGTTCTTCCTTACATAGATTAAAAAATAAAACTAAACTAGGACGATGCATGCACTCCTCGCCGGCTTCGCGGGTGAGCTTGGCCGAAGTGATGATCTTGCGGCGAGGCATTATTGCTATCTAGGGTGTGTCCGGCCACCCCATGTCGATGTCCTTCTTATAGCCCATAAACGAAGCGGGAAACAAGCGGCCACGTGTGGGCAGGACATCTGTACACCTGGCCCGAGGGTGACTGTGCGGTTGGGGAGGCGACGCACCGGCATTAAATTCATTGCATCGTCCATAGCGACGAGGGAACACGAAAAAGTACTAGCCCGCTAGGTGCACCCATTTTGAACGGACTAGGAGTGGATAAAACCTCATTTTCTATCTACATGCTATCCTAAATAGACCAAAATGAATACATATATATGATGGTCGAAATGGATCTACCAGCGGAGAGATGCCTTACTCAGCTATCGAGTACCAACCGCAAGTCCTGGAGTAACTTGAACTGGTACGTACACAGTAATGCGACCGGAACGAGGCACGCGACCACGCCATGTGAGCAGGCCAAGGGAAGTAGCACGAGAGAGGAGAGGCCGTATGCACGAAATGCCCCGTTTGTTCACTCCACTGTCCCGCAGTGGAAAGCGAGATAATGAGCTCGCGCCGAAGCTGGAAGCAAGACGAAAGATGATGGCCGCCCGCGCGCGGTGACAAGAAGTAGCGGGGACATACGGCGTCGTCGTCGTCTTCGATCGCATTCACTCATCAGCTCTGTCGCGTCCCGGCCTGATGAATTGTTTCTCTCACCTCTCTGCCACCAGCGACGCGATTGCCTTCCGCACTTTCTGCTACCTGCACCGTCTCTCTCTCATTCACTACACCACGGTAAGGATTTGAGGGCACTTAGTTAAGGATTTAATGGTTTTCTCTCTCTTGTGTGTACATCATGCCCATGTTTCTGTAGGCATGCGCCAGAGACGACCCCCACGAGGAGAAACGCCACTTGTGCAGCCGTGCACACCAACGCATTTTAACGGGAAAACAGACTATGTGCCGATGGTATTTTATCTGGGCTGTCGGCATAGGGCTAGAACAGGGCAGGCCGTAGAAGAGACCGTTGGCACAGGAAAACCGTTGGCGTAGGGCTAGTTGTGCCGACGGTAAAGACCGTCGGCGCAGAAAAGCCGTCGGCATAGACTGGGATGCGTGGCCCCGGGGTCTCCGCCGTGACACCGAGGCAACGGCGTTAGACTAGCAGTCGGCGCTAGTTTTTTCTTTTCTTTTTCTATTCAGCCCTATGCTGACGGCGTTGGCACATTTCTTTTTGCTCCACGCACTCCTCGGAATTAACTTTTTGTTTTCGAAAAAATATAAGAAAATGTTAGCAATTTGAAAAAATAAATTCTTTGAGATGATCATGTATCATGTGTTCTAGTTGTTAGAAAAATTAACTAACATAAATTTTGATATATTATGCAAAATAGCATCATGTTTCGGTAAAACTGCTTGATGGTTGCATACAACCTCCGATGAAAATATTTTTTATATAAAAATGTATCTACACAAAAAGATACACCCGATTTCAATGGCCTACGTCCCGTTACCGATTTTTTTCTTCCTCAAAATAAAAAATTGAATAGGATTTTTTAAGGTTTTAGATTTTGATGATTTTTAAAATATTTTTTTATTGTTTAAAGATTTACTATTAAAAAACAATATTTATTCATTGTTCTTTAGTCAAATAATGTTTGGAATTCAAATAATAAAGAAGTGTGATGTCCTGACCCAAGGGTTAATAGGATTGATAGGGTACTATTGTCAACTAATAACAACTCCTTTGTCAGAAGCTTATCCGAAAGCAACGAAGAAGTTAATCGTGTTGTGATGGGAGTGATTTAAGGATGGGTAACCGAGTGAGAAGTTTAACTATTAATAACTAATTCGATCTAATATTAAGTGTGCTTGAAGATTAAACCATCAAACAATTTAAAAAATTGCCTCGAGAAATATTTGAATATTTTTTGAAAAATGATGCCCTTGTGTCGATGGCAACACAGAAACCTGCTGGAGCAAACGATTGTGTTGTGCCGATGGCTCGATCTGGTCGGCCGCCTAGTGTGGTTGTGCATGTGCTGACAACCTTGTTGTGTCGATGGCTCGATCTGGTCGTTGGCCAGGTGTCTATGTCGATGGCTTGCCCTGTGCTAACGGCTGGAGTGGCTGCGCCGAGGCTTTGTAGTGCCGACGGCCAGTTGTCAATGGTGTCCGTCGGCACTTTGACTATTTCTTGTAGTGCATCTGCCTATAGAAGGACCGACGCACTTTTTTTACAGCCTTGGCGAAACTAATGCTTCATTTGATCCGGCCAAACTATTTTGGAATCTAATTCATGTTCGGCGCCAGGGAGAATGAACCCGAAGTAGTGCAGGTCGATGACAAGAATGGACCGAGACGAAGTGAGGTCGGCACCATCAATTGGGTTTGGCGCCGAACCCTTTAAGCCATTTTTTGTCGAAATTTATTGGTGCCAATCCGCTGAACTTTTTCTATCCTCGCTGGGGACAAACTGAGAGCATTTCCATCGACACCGTTGTAATTATGTTTAGCGTCGGCCAAGCCGTTTTATGGGCGTCAGCACAAGCGATCACCCATTTGCGGGCCTCTTCCCATAGCAGCACCCCCAACAGGTCGACACATTTTGTCCTCAATTTTTTTCAAATTGATTAAAACCATGGATATGATTGAAATGGTATAAATTAAAGCATGCAAAGGCACATGGTGTGCCCATCAAATTATTCGAATAGAAAACAAGCATAGTTTTGACACAACCAAAAAAAGCCCATAGTTCGGCCACCAGCACGTGCCATCCAAGTTTAGCGATCACATTGCATCCATAGAGAGATCAAATGGGGATGGACGACGCGCAGCTCCTCCGTGACTACCGACGTTGGATCTTCCGTGACCGAAGCCGCCAACTCCTTCGTGATCGCAGGCTCCTTAGGGGGACGGAGTGAGTGTTGTCGCGGCTGTAGCCATCTCCATGCCTTGCATGATACCTCGATGCTTCATCGCAAACCAAGCCTTGGCATGGACACCCATGTTCATCGTGTTGACTGTCAAGACCTTCGATTCCTCCACCATCTTGGTCACCACAAGTTGTGATGCTTCATTCATCGCTTTGATCATGGTGGCATGGGCTTCCATTTTGTCTTCAACATTTGTTGTCTTGAACTCAATCTTCTTGGCCGCCTTGTCCAACATGAGCGCACACCTTGCATATTTCCTTACCCTTCACTCTTTGATGTTGGAAGAAACCTCGGTCATCATCTTGTGAACCTTCTCATCCACCGAGGCTGATGATGCAGCCGCAGCTGCTGCAGCATTCCTCACGACCTTTGTCGTCTTGTTGCCGACAGGGCTCCTTCCATGGAGGAGGAGGGCAGCAATCGTCATGAGTAGTTTTAATGACATTTAGCGTGAGTTAGACCTCCTTCCATTTCACACAAGTTTGAATCGTTATCAGCATCATGGATAATTCACCGTCTTTTTTTTTGCCTCAAAACATCTTTAGATCTTGCTTCAACTAATAAACAAACAAACGTCAATATGAAGTACAGGTTAGCATGCCAAATTTACCAAGTTTGATCCTTACTTAATCGGTCATTGTTACGCCACTATCATGCTTTGCAAACATGGTGGTAAGATTACGATGAAACTTGTTGCACGCCACTTGTATAATTCCCCATCTGTGTGACATAGCAGACATGTCTTGTTCAATGTGCATCCGGGTGTATGGTTTGGAGTTCTTCCTTTCATCGAATTGGTATTTAACCCTCTTCCATTAGGTACCGCAATTTTGGTTGGCACCAGTGATGGGTCAAGGGTGATGACCTTCCAAGCATCACAAATACACTCATCCTCCAAAGTTTTCCAACTTGGGTGTTTCCTTGAGTTGCTCGCCTTTCACTTGTTTCCTCGGCTCTAGTCTCAACATCGAGTAGCGCCTCCTCTCTTTCTCCTCATCATCTTCATACTGGTCTTGTGTGGCCTAGCCTCCTCGGTGCCATCTTCATGGCCGTCGACACCACCACATATTGCAATTTCTTAGTTTGGAATGTGAGAGGGTTGAATGATGTAGCTGGTAGGAGTGTGGTAGTCTATATCAAGGACACCAAGTTATAGTTTGCTGATTTGAGCATTGTTCGCCAATGTTGTGGAGATTAGTTTACTGAATTTAGTTTTGGACGTGCAGATGGAACACGGGGTGGCCTACTTCTCGCATAGAAGTCCTTCGAGTTTTCCCTTACAAGCAGCTTTGTCCCCCATTAGTCAATTGATGCACATGGTACATTGCTCAAGACAGACGCACCACTGAACCTGATCTCTGTCTATGGCCCCCAATCAAACGCACATAAGCTTTATTTCTGCAATCATTGAAGGATCGAATTGTTGATGACATGCCTTGCAAGAGAGCAACCATTATTGTTGGAGGTTATTAACTTGATTATTCTAGTAGCTGAAAAGAACAACATGAACCTAAACCAAACAAACATGGCATCTTTTAGAAGGTTCATCAACGAGCACCGAATATATCTATTTGCATGGTAGGATGTATACCTGGAGAAGTGAACCAAACGCTACGACGATGGTCATTTTGGACCGTGTGCTTTTCAATGAGCATTGGGACGCTTTGATGCCTAACTATATGCTGCAAGACCTTTCTTCAAAGATGTGTGACCATTTTCCAATCCTCCTCAGCTGTGATGCCGGCTTCAGGCCGGTGAGACACTTTCAGTTTGATAAATCATAGGATGCTCATGAGGATTTTCTTACCACTATCCAGCTGGCTTGGAATTCTTTCCGACTCATGTTGATCCTTTCATCAATCTGCATGTCAGACTAGGTGCCACGACAAAGGCTCTCAGCAGTTGCAGCTCACAACTCTCCTCTGGTTTGGTGCTTTGGGCTACAATCTCTAGTGATCCCATATTAAGATTAGACCAAGGTATGGATAGCAGGCAGTTGTCACAAGAAGAGATGCAGTTCAGATGTATGTCGAGGGTGAATTGCTGGGTATTGTGGTAATGAAACTTCACACCTTGCATGCCACTTGTTGTTTTACTTTCTTTAAAACTACTTTTTAAAAGAAGTACATCATCATTTGCATTTAAAAACAAAAATAATATTTTCATAAATATAAAATGCGGGTTACCGGCCCAAGGGTCGAGTAATCTATTGGGAGTGCAGTGGAACTATGGTTGACTATAGAGTGAAATTCTGCGGTGGAGGTTCCACTGTATTGACAACATCATAGGACTAAACAAAAAATGTGTTCAGTCATTCTAAGCGGCATATAGACAACATTGATCGTTGATCCTGGAATGGGATGGATAAGTGATGCATGTAAAATGCATACATGAACCTTGTACTTTAGTGATACGTATTTTGATATATTTGCAACATATATGATGGTATATCCATGTTTTATATGATTTATGGGGATTTACCAATGATCCCCTCTATTTGGGTTATAACGCATAACAGGAAAGCCTGTTTAGTGTATTTTCATTTTCAGGGATCTATACGGAGTCAAATTGAGCTAGTATTTCGGGGACGTTAATATTTCACCACGAGAAGCATCTGGAGTGCTTGGACCTCACGAGTGAGAGCCTGAGGCCCAAAAGAGAGGTGGTGGCATGCCTAGTAAGGGTGGGTGAGCCACCCACCCTCTTTTCGCCATTGACCGTCCGTTTCGTCTGATTCTTTCGCCCACGGACTCCGTTTGACATAAAACCCCCTATATGTATGACCCCCCAAGGGTTTCCTCGAGGAGAGAGCCACCGAAAGACAGAAACACCAAAAGAGAGGCTGCAACAGCGAACATTGGAGGAGAAAACTCCGCCGGAGCCACCGCTTGAGGGATATCCACCTTCTCCAACGTCTTCCACATCAACACCACGATGAAGGGGGAGTAGTCCTCCTCTGGACTATGGGTTTGAGGAACTAGCTTGATCTATTTCTCTTTTGTTCTTCATAGACCTTAGTACCATATGAGCTACCTAACATGATTGTGGTCATATAAGTAATTCCTATGTGGTGGATCTTTATTCTATGATATTGAGATATGAGATTGGAATCTATTATGTGTAAGATGTATTGATAGATGCATATTATGTACCCAGTTCTTAAGTGCTTGTTCTAATCCAACTTGTATGCAAGAACATGTGTGGGGAGATGTGTGTATTAGATGGAAGATGGTTTTCTGATTGAATACTGACAACAAATTCATGATCTATTATGGTTTTACCTTTTCCTTTGCTGCCTCACTAGGGATAAAGTGAATGTATGTGCTATGTTTCTCATGTGACAAAAGTGATAATCTTGTTTGCTCAAGGTAGCATATTTGATATTTAAACATCATGTAAAAGTACTTAAAGCTATGCTCTGTCAGTTCTTAATACATGATTTCTTGGAGTTTTTTCCTTTCTTGTGAAGTGTAAGAGAGATGTGTTGCATCATCTCTATTGTAGGATGTGATGCCCATATGAATGCTTATCAAACACATATTGAAGTTCCACCTATATTATCCCATTAATGAATTTTTAGTATCCACTACAACTTAAAAAGAGAGTAGACAAGTGAACCCATAAACCCCGGTCCAATTTTAATCATACCTTTTCATTGCTTTAATCATACTTTCTACTTTCAGCACTATTTTAATCTGAAAATACAAAATACCTTGTTTACTTAATCACACACAAAACCCAAAAACAACTATCTTTTTACCGATTTTACTTAGTTTACATTGTTTATTTACTTTACTTTACTTTTATTACTTCTTTTATCTACAATCACTAATACGAAACCTTGTGCTTGACAACCACACAGTGGAGTTAGGGACACAAGGAAAAACTTTGCTTTGCAGGATTGCTAGAAGAAGAGGAAAAGAGATACCTCTAAGCCAATTCCTTGCAAGTTCGATATAAACCCTCGAGTCATCCTTGTGGGGAAAAATCTTCTCTGACTACGACACTCTACTCTTGGAGTCCCAACGTCATGAGTAAGCATGTTGGACCTTTTTCCTTCCATATATCCTCATATTATTATGTGGGTTGTTTCCATTGAGGAATCAACTTGTGGGATCCCATAATGTCCCTATTCCATGTTGCGGAGTGAAAACCTTACTATCGATGAAGGGAGGGTAACTGAGTGTAGGTTTATTAACTGAAACTCGTTAAAAAGGGTTGATTGAGGGGGCGCAGAGAGGCTAGTGCTTGGAAAGTCTAGTAAGCTATCTGGTTGCGCAACAAGGATAAAGAAGTTCGTGAGAAAAGTAGCACACCTCACGAGAGTATACAAAATGTAGCATCATACTCCCTAGTATGGGAAAGAGCTAAAATTGCAGTGGGAAAGGAACTCCATGGAATTCTCCCAACCTGTGAAGGTTGGCGAACATAGATTTTCTAAACTAAATTTACCTTTTCAAAAAACCTGTTTTCGAAAACTTGCATAAGCCCAACATTCCATAATCCATGACTATAGATAGTCAATTAAACACCCACATAGTAGAACTTGATGAGTATGATCGTACTCAATCTATCCTCTTATCCCTTGCTACTTCTGGAGAATTTGAAGATGCCATCCAAACCCAATAAGACGACAAGTAGGGCCACAACAAGGAGCTTAATTTAGAGTACAATAGTCAACAAGTGGGATTAGGAATAGTAGAAACTAAAATGAAGAATAGGAGGGGACCAATCCCCATATCATAGAGCATATGTCTGTAGAGTATTGTTGTAGAAGCAATCACAAGCCTAGTAGTACTCGAGATAGATCTGGTCGCCGAGTAGTCGATGATTTGTTTCTTCTGAATCTGGATTTTATTAGGAACTTACATGGCAAACCTCTGCCAAGGAAGTTTTTAGATCTTTTGTAAAGGATCTTTGTTATGACATGGTGTTCCGTGAGTGTTATGCCGACGACTTTCGAACTACAACATGCAATGTTGTGCGGGTTAGAACATCTTTCTCTTTGGATCCTAGGCTGATGTTGGTCAAGCATGTGTTGTCTACCATGACTATCTTTCAACTTCTAGCCATCGACCCACCCATGTGTCTCCTCAGAGCGATACATAAACTACAAAATGGATTTATTTCAAAAAATGACAAGATTGCTTCTGACGGCAAGTTCCTCGTGAGATGTGCATCAATCTGTACACCTATTGTGTTCGGTGTCCTCGGGATCCCTGATCTTCCAGCTAGAGGCATCACTATCAGAATTTGATGGTTGTGGCAATCCTGGACCGAATATGACCATTGGTATTGACGACCTCTCTCGTGCACTCTTCAATGCTAGTGCTAAATTTATTATAGATAATGGCATAAAGATTTGCTTCTGGTGTGACCCTTGGCTTGACAACATGTGCCTCACCGTGATTGCCCTAGATCTATTCCAGTGTTGCACCAAGATTAACATCTCGGTTGAGCTAGTTTTGGAAGACAAATAATGTATGTGCTACTTCAAGCGCAACCTCTCGCACACGACCCTTAATAAGTTCATGTGTCTCCTCGATTGGTTGTCGGAGGTGCGCCTGAGCCGAGGTATGGCGTGACAAAGTGGTGTGGAGATGGATGACCGATAGTGACTACCTCGCAGCCTCGACTTATGCCTCGCAAGTATGAGGGTTCTGCTTGCTTCGGTTTTGATGAATCCATATGGAACTGTAGTGTCGTTGCCTATTCGACGGTACTCCAGAGGAGGGATCCTCACGGAGGGGAGAAGAAGTAGGGGCCATAGGGCGGAGTGCACACGAGATGGTGGTACGCGATTTACCCAGCTTCGGAACACCTGCACAATGGCAAGGCCTACTGCTGCTTGTCTGGAATTATCTGGGCGCTTTCGCGTGGTTACAATGAGTTGTGGTTGTGCCTCTAGGGCTCCCGGGATCCGGCTTATAAAGGCGTACGGATCTAGGGTTTACATGGAGAGTCCTAGCCGGAATACAAGTTGCCTAACTACGGTACAATATCTTGCCGTGTACGTCAAGGATCCGCCTTCCATCAGGACCGTGCTGGATCCGGATACTTCATGGGCCTCCACGGATCCGGCCTCCTTCGTAGGTCGGTTGGGATCCGGCTTCCCGTTCCTGGGCTGGACTTCATCCTTCAGGCGCAAATTTTCCACTTTTCCCGCGCACAACTTCCTTTTTTCCCGCGCTATATTTTCGGAGATGCGAATCTCTGGCCGGAAATTTCGGGAGTGCATAGTTAAGTTACCTCCACGTCGTTTCACCGCTTTTAACCTAAGACACGTGTCATGCATCCAACGGCACGACCGTTCAGTTTCCGCCGTCGGATCCGAAACACGAATCTCCGCGTGAGGTCTATAAATACCCTCACGCGCGGTAACTTCTCATTCTTTCACCGTCTCACCCACCTCGTCTTCTTCCTCGCGCCGCGCCGCCCACCAGATCTCGACTCCGGCGAGCTCCCTCGCGGAAAGCTTCGCTTGCCGCCGTTCCAAGCCTCCTTTCGCACCAAGATCTTCACGGTTGAACGAGAAATCTTCCCCGCCGCCGATTTGTGGTCAAGTGGTGGAGTTCGCTTCAAGTTTGGCAACCTTAACTTCATCGGAGCTCCGTTGGACCACCGCGCCATTACCGGTACGCGCGCCGGCCTTGTAGAACAAAGACTAGTGTAGATCCGGTTACTCAATTTAGTTTTGCATGGGTGCAGCCGGAAGCATGTCACATGGTTCACCAAACTGTACTGGTAGTTCTCCGAATAGCCCGGAACCCAGCACATTAGAACCAATCTGCCCGGATCCCATTGCATTCTTGCCACCATTTGTTTCCGACATCAGGCTAGCTCAGCCGTTCTCCGCCTCTTCTAGCACTGCACTAGGCCGGATCCCTACTCCCAAAGAATTTCAAGAAGAACTCGAGGGACAAGCCAGGATGGCAGCCAAGGTACAGGAGGCGGAAAACAAGAAAGCTTCCAAGGCCCGGATCCGCGAAGGCGAGAGGGGTCAATGGTGGCCTTGTCAAACCACTGATGCGGAGCTTAGGGAACTCCAAAACGAGGGAATGATCTCCACACATTGGAGTTTCATGCGTGACTCCGACGTCCCCAAACCTGATGCAGACGAAAGGGTCATGACAAAAGCTTGGGTCGAGCGCGGTCTATCGCTCCCCTGTTCGGAATTTTTCCTCTCTATCCTCAACACCTACGGGCTTCAGCCCCAGAACATCTGCCCAAACTCATATCTCCTTCTTTCCAACTTCGCAACACTGTGCGAAGGGCATCTCGGAATCCGACCAGATGTCCGACTGTGGCAGTTTTTCTTCCGGGTAAAGAAAGAAACGAAAGACAAGGCCATGGTGAACCGCGGGAGCATGACTTTTATGCTCCGACCTGGTCGTATTTATACGCCCCATGACTCCCGCGAATCCGCCCGGTATTGGAATGCTGAATGGTTCTATGAGAAGAACATCTCAGTTCCGGGTGTCCACGAATGACTGCCCCAGTTCGTCAACGAACCTCCAGAAGAACGCGCCAGTTGGAGCCTCGTTCCCACGCTTGCTCAATTTCCGACACTGGAAAAAGCAGCGCGAAGAATTTCTTGGTTAGTCCACGATGGGCTAACCGGATCTCATCTTACTCTGAGCTGGTTCACTCGGCGGATCCAGCCACTTCGGTACAACGCGCGATTAATCTGCGCATACACCGGGGCGGACGACCTTCTCCGAGCGACCCGCCATGACCTTCCGGCTGATTCCCTTAAGAGGAGAATCAAGACGCTCGTGAAGATTGGCCGGGGCCAACCGGTCCCGGAATTAATCAAGGATATCCATACAAACAACCAATGTCCTCCGGTAAGCCCTAGTTCCTTTGTTATTCTTAACTTCACAAACTTTAGATGTGTTCTAACTTACTTTTAATTTCCTTCCAGCTCGAAACTTTGGTGGAGGAGAAATTCCGCACCGTACTCCGTGTTCCCATCAGCAGCGAAGCGGTGGAGGAGGATCCGGAGGATGAAGACGAGGAAGAGGAGCATGTGCCCCGGAAGGCTGCCCCTCGACCTTCAAAGCGTCCCCGCGCCAAAGCCTACGGCTCCGAAGCCAGAGCTAGCGGTGAGGCCTCCGCCAAGAAGCCCAGAGTCACCAAGCCACCTCCGCTGAGCTCCAAGAAGGCGGAACGTGAGCGTCTCAAACTGCTGACGACAGCAGAAAAAAGATCGCGCCCCAACATCCCTGGCGCCATGTGAGTTTCCGAGTATTGCGTGTCTTTGTCTTGATAGAATTTGTTACTTATGTATTTCCTTTGCCTGTTTGTAGAAATCCGAGTATCACCACCGCACGGCCCAACGTCCAAGAACCCATCACAAAATATATGAAGAAGTCTCCGGCCGTTGGGCCTGCAACACCAGCTCCGCCAAGTGCCTCCCATGCCACTCCCCAGCCCTCTCCTCCTCAGGCGGAGCAATCTCCCCCTCCTGCCACGACAACTCCACCGGAAATAATTCCGGTTAGCAACGAGAAGGTGGGCGGAGAAAGCTCCAGAGGCATGATACGTCTCCGACGTATCGATAATTTCTTATGTTCTATGCCATATTATTGATGATACCTACATGTTTTATGCACACTTTATGTCATATTCGTGCATTTTCTGGAACTAACCTATTAACAAGATGCCGAAGTGCCGCTGTCGTTTTCTCGCTGTTTTTGGTTTCAGAAATCCTAGTAAGGAAATATTCTCGAATTGGACGAAATCAAAGCCCGGGGGCCTATTTTCTCACGAAGCTTCCCGTAAGTCCGAAGGAGAGACGAAGAGGGGCCACGGAGGGGCCACACTATAGGCGGCGCGGCCCCCTTGGCCGCGCGGCCCCGTGGTGTGGGGCCCCGTGCCGCCTCTTGACCTGCCCTTCCGCCTATAAAAGTCTCCGTGACGAAACCCCAGCACCGAGAGCCACGATACGGAAAACCCATCGAGACGCCGCCGCCGCCGATCCCATCTCGGGGATCCAGGAGATCGCCTCCGGCACCCCTGCCGGAGAGGGGATTCATCTCCCGGAGGACTCTACACCGCCATGGTCGCTCTCCGGAGTGATGAGTGAGTAGTTCACCCTCGGACTATGGGTCCATAGCGTAGCTAGATGGTTGTCTTCTCCTCATTGTGCTTCATTGTTGGATCTTGTGAGCTGCCTAACATGATCAAGATCATCTATCCGTAATTCTATATGTTGTGTTTGTCGGGATCCGATGGATAGAGAATACTATGTCATGTTAATTATCAAGTTATTATACATGTGTTGTTTATGATCTTGCATGCTCTCCGTTTCTAGTAGAGGCTCTGGCCAAGTTTTTACTTTTAACTCCAAGAGGGAGTACTTATGCTCGATAGTGGGTTCATGCCGCATTGACACCGGGACGAGTGACGTAAAGTTCTAAGGTTGTGTTGTGATGTTGCCACTAGGGATAAAACATTGGCGCTATGTCCGAGGATGTAGTTGTTGATTACATTACGCACCATACTTAATGCAATTGTCTATTGTTTAGCAACTTAATACTGGAGGGGGTTCGGATGATAACCTGAAGGTGGACTTTTTAGGCATAGATACAGTTGGATGGCGGTCTATGTACTTTGTCGTAATGCCCAATTAAATCTCACTATACTTATCATGTCATGTATGTGCATTGTTATGCCCTCTCTATTTGTCAATTGCCCGACTGTAATTTGTTCACCCAACATGCTTTTATCTTATGGGAGAGACACCTCTAGTGAACTGTGGACCCCGGTCCATTCTTTAATACTGAAATACAAATCTGCTTGCAATACTTGTTTTATTGTTTTCTCTCGCAAACAATCATCTTCCACACAATACGGTTAATCCTTTGTTACAGCAAGCCGGTGAGATTGACAACCTCACCGTTTCGTTGGGGCAAAGTACTTTGGTTGTGTTGTGCAGAGTTCCACGTTGGCGCCGGAATCCCTGGTGTTGCGCCGCACTACATCCCGCCGCCATCAACCTTCAACGTGCTTCTTGGCTCCTCCTGGTTCGATAAACCTTGGTTCTTTCTGAGGGAAAACTTGCTGCTGTGCGCATCATACCTTCCTCTTGGGGTTGCCCAACGAACGTGTGAAATACACGCCATCAAGGCAAAGGTCCTGCCCCTGACGAGGCTGAAGTTCAAGGCTGAGAGGAGGCGGAAGTCAACTCCTCAGGGAAAGCTGAAGCTGCGGCGAGTGATATCGTCGTTTTTCCGAAGAATTTTGGAGATCCGGCTGATCTTACCTCCACCCCTAAGGCCTACGCAACCAAAATTTTCAACAAGCTCACTGAGGCGGAAAAATGGGAACTTGAACAAGATCTGCTCAACTCCATGTTGGACAACGCCTGGGGTAAGCCTGACGCCGAGTCTTCGGAAATTCAGGACTTCAAGAAAGAAGTTGGCCAGTTCCTCGACAAACTCCTCTGCAAGCGCAAGGTACTCCCCAGTAGCCCCCAAGTATATAGGTGGAAACTAGCTATCAGTTAGCGTTTAAATACTTAGAGAAAAAATTTGAACTGAGGAAGATTTTTAAAATTAAGTCGCAGTAGGCCCCAAGCATTATGGCGGAAATGTTTCCGGCACAATGCTTCAGAAGGACCATACTTGTAAAAAAATGTTTGGAATTTACTCCTGCTCTGTTTCTACTTACAGTAACAGCAGGCTCTGCACTACGAGCTTCACAAGAACATTGCTCTGCAGCGCCGCGTAACCTTGAGTCAGGCGGAGAAAATTCAAATGTTCAAGCAGGAGAATGCAGATCTGAAGAAGCAGTTGTCAGAAGCCCAAGGTTGGTTTCCGACTCACTTGCGAATAATTCATGATCCGAATTCCAAACTGATCTTTATTTATTCTTGGATAGGTGCATCCTCTTCCCTTGCCGCTGCCTCCTCCGAGCTCGAGACTCTGCGCTCCTCCCAGAAAGATCTAGAGGCGAAGCTCGCAGAGGCGGAGAAAAAGCTGGCGGACAAGAGCTTGGAACTCATCCGGAAAGAAGGTGAATTCCAGTTAAAAAGGAAAACTGATAGCGAAACCATCCAACAGCAGCAAAAGGAGCTCGGCGGACTCCGGAACTACATGGAGACGGCAGAGAAGCACTGGGACTTTCTCAACTCGGACGTCATGGGTAAGTCTCCGAAGTTCATGTAGTAATGTATGTGTTGAACTCAATCTGTTATGCTTATCGGAAATTGTTTCCTCCAGAGCCTCTTGGATATAATGAGGAACGTCGGAGCCAGTTCCCTCGTGATGATTTGCTTCAGCTCGCCGGAGACGACTGCAAGGATCTCATCTCCGCCTCCCGGAAGATTTGCTACAACTTATCAATTAAGAAGAGCCGCACCTGCGATGTTCGCAAGCTTATCTAGAGGATGGACATCCTTCCGGAGCTGGTGGTGGATCTGCAGGCGTCATCAGCCCGAGGTGCTGCCGCAATGTCCTTGGCTATGTGTCTAACACATAACCTGGATCTGGACATTGAAAGGGTGACTTTCGGTGTTCCTCCGAACTCGGACGTCGATGCGCTGCTGGACGCAGTTAAGGGCTACGACACTCGCATCGCTCGGAGAATCTGTCACGATGAGTTTTACGACAAGGTGGTTCTTCCAGCCGACAAACCTCTTGAAGCAGAGCTCCATAAGAAACGCGAGGCGGAAGCCCGACCTGCTCAATCCGGAAGCCAATACACCTGGACAAGCTCCAAGGACAAGGGTGGCGAAGCATCTCCGGCTGAAGATGATGACGAGAGTGATGAAGATGTCTCCTCTCCAACCAAGGGCGTAGAAGAAGATGATCCGAAGGTTGATGACAAGGGCGAAACTTCTCCGGCTAAGGAGAAGTGAAAAACTTATTCCTGCGGGAATAAAGACAATGCATCATTTTGGCCCCTAGAGGGCTTGTAATATAACTTAAATTCTTAAGTAGTTAGGGACGAAACACTTATGCATGGGCGGAAAAAACTTATCCTGCTATCCATTAAAGTTATTTGCATGTTTCGTTTGTTGAAAGCAAGTGCTGGTTTTTATGTTTTCCGGCTTGCTCACTTGACCTTCTGCGAGCCGGAGGACCTTTAGCTGGAAAAACTCGCCAGCGGCGATGAAGCCCAATGGCGATCCGTCAATAACCGCGGAAACAAGCCCCTAGCCGAGGTGCCGGAAGTCGCTACCAGGAATCCATGAGTTCGCAACAGAAAATATTTACACCAGAAAACTTAAGCTTACGTCCTAAAGGACGATTTTTGAAAATCACAACTTTCATACACGCATAGGCGGAAATATCCAGCTCTACGGTTTTAGTCGGAAAACATACACGATCTAAAAATGAACAAGTAAAGGAGGTAAAAGACTCAAAGAGTGAACCAAATGCTTTATTTCATTGATCATGTATAACTATTACAGAGTATGTAACTCGAAAAATTTGCTAAGTGTGGAAAGGATGTAGATGTGCAATGTTCCAGGGACGTTCTGTTTCATCGTATATGTCGTCCGGATCCTCTCGCTTGCGTTTCCGGAGCCAATTAGCAGGTCTACCCTTTAGCTCCCGGAAATCGACAAGGTAGTACGATCCATTATGAAGCACTTTGCTAACGACAAAGGGTCCTTCCCATGGAGATTGCAACTTATGATCTTTCACCTGGCGAAGGCGGAGGACCAAGTCTCCAGCCATGAACGAGCGATTCCAAACTCGACGGTTGTGATAGCGTCGGAGTTTCTGCTGGTAGATGGTGGAACGTTGGTCAGCTAAATTCCGAGTTTCTTCTATCAGGTCCACAGATAGTTGTCTGGCCTCGTCAGCAGTTTCTTCATTGTAGGCGGAGACTCGCGGTGAATCGTGGATGATGTCGGAGGGGAGCACGGCTTCGGATCCGTATACCAGGAAGAACGGAGTAAATCCGATTGACCTGTTAGGGGTAGTTCGTAAACTCCACAGGACAGAGTCTAACTCCTGAGCCCAAGCTCCAGCTGCACGCCACAGTGGTTCTTCAAGGCGTGGTTTAATTCCGGATAATATGAGGCCGTTGGTTCTTTCGACTTGGCCATTGGATTGTGGATGAGCCACAGATGCAAGGTCAAGCCGGATCCCTACGTCATGGCAGTAATCCTTCAATTCTCCTTGTGCAAAGTTCGTGCCATTGTCTGTGATTATGCTGTGTGGGATGCCGAATCTCGTCACGAGGCTGCAAACAAATTTTAGTGCCGTAGCACCATCGGCTTTTCTCACTGGCTTTGCCTCGATCCACTTACTGAACTTGTCAACAGCGACCAGGAGGTACTCAAAACCGCCAGGAGATGATTTCTTTAACTTTCCAACCATATCGAGCCCCCAGACCACAAACGGCCAGGTGGTAGGGATGGTCTTCAGCTCTTGGGCTGGAGCGTTTGGTTGAGTAGCGTAGTACTGGCAACCTCGGCAAGTTTTTACCAGCTTTTCAGCGTCTTCTTTAGCTGTGAGCTAGTAAAATCCGAGCCGAAAAGCTTTTGCAACGAGGGACCTGGGGGCGGCATGATGCCCGCAATCCCCTACGTGGATCTCCCTGAGGATTTCAATGCCATCTTGATTGGAGACGCATTTGAGAAATACCCCAGTTGTGCTTCGTTTGTAGAGCTGTCCATCAACGATTGTGTAGGATCGTGCTCTTCTGATGATCTAACGTGCGAGGTCGATGAGGTAGTCCAGGAACGGCTGTGTCCAGGCCGGAATGATAGCCATCACTTCCCTAGCCGGAGATACTGCCACGTCTGGGTTTTCCGGGTTAGCACCCTTTACCGAGGGTATCCGTAGGTGCTCCAGGAAAATGCCAGGCGGAATTGGTTTCCTGCCGGATCCGAGCTTGGATAGCATGTCTTCCGCTGTGTTATCGTCTCTCCTGACGTACTTGACTTCGTATCCGAGGAAGCATTTGGCGATCTCGTCAACTTCGTCTCTGTAAGCCGCCATGACAGAGTTTCTGGCGTTCTAGGTTCCGGCTACTTGTTGTGCCACCAGGTCGGAATCTCCGCAGCAAATGATGTGCTTGATCCCAATTTACTTAGCGATGCGCAGACCGTGTAGTAGAGCCTCGTATTCCGCCATGTTATTTGTAGCTTCGAAGTGAATCTGCAGAACGTACTGCAGCTCTTCTCCGATGGGGACTTGAGGGTGACTCCGGCTCCTGAGCCTTGATGCTGCTTGGATCCATCGAAGTGCATGACCCATGTTTCAGGTTCTGGCTCCAGATTTGCATCCTGAGCTTCTGTCCAATCTGCGACGAAATCTGCCAAGATTTGGGACTTGATTGCAGTCCTGGCTTTGTAATTGATGTCGAAGGCAGATAATTCAATGCCCCATTTTGTTGTGCGTCCTGTTGCGTCAGCGTTGTTAAGTATCGTAGACAGCGGAGCCTTGCTCACGACTGTTACGGGGTGCTCTTGGAAGTAATGTCTCAGCTTCCTGCTGCCTAGGAACACGCCGTAGGCCAGCTTTTGAAAGTGAGGATATCTTTGTTTGGATTCCGTCAGTACCTCGTTAATGTAATAGACTGGCCTTTGGACTCCGTACTCGTGACCTTCTTCCTTTCGCTTCACCACGATGACGAGACTGATGACTCTGTTGGAAGCTGCCAGGTAAAGGAGCATGGGCTCTGACTCTTCTGGAGCTGCTAGGATAGGTGGGGAGGTGAGTAGTTCCTTCAACCATTGAAGTGATGCATCTGCTGCTGCGTCCCAGACAAATTTGTCTGTTTTCTTCAGCAGCTTGTACAAAGGTAGCGCCTTCTCGCCAAGACGGCTAACAAACCTACTGATTGCTGCAACACAACCAGTTAGTCGTTGCACATCTTTGAGACAAGTTGGCCTTTTGATGCACAGGATTGCCTTGATTTTCTCCTGGTTAACTTCAATGCCCCTGTGAGAGACGATGAAGCCAAGGAGTTTTCCGGCTGGAACACCAAAGACGCACTTCGACGGATTCAACATCATCTTGTACCGTCGGAGGTTCTCAAAGGTTTCGTGAGGTCGC
>NC_061513.1:144908633-144927702 GCF_022539505.1 Lolium rigidum
TAAAGATATATATAATAACTACTTTTATTATTGCCTCTTGGGCATATCTCCAACAGTTGAGGCGCGTGCAGGTCCAGCTTGTTGAGTCCTTGTGCTGGTCCAGCTTCATAGTTTGCACCGGGTATGGCAATGTAGAGTACCCGAGGGGTTATGCCCACGTCAACGTAAGCTTAAGTTTTCTGGTGGAAATATTTTCTGTTGCGAACTCATGGATTCCTGGTAGCGACTTCCGGCACCTCGGATGGGGGCTTGTTTCCGCGGTTATTGACGGGTCGCCATTGGGCTTCGTCGCTGCTGGCGAGTTTTTTCGGCTAAAGGTCCTCCGGCTCGCAGAAGGTCAAGTGAGCAAGCCGGAAAACATAAAAACCAGCACTTGCTTTCAACAAACGAAACATGCAAATAACTTTAACGGATAGCAGGATAAGTTTTTTCGCCCATGCATAAGTGTTTCGTCCCTAACTACTTAAGAATTTAAGTCATATTACAAACCCTCTAGGGGCCAAAATTGATGCATTGTCTTTCTTCCCGCAGGAACAAGTTTTTCACTTCTCCTTAGCCGGAGAAGTTTCGCCCTTGTCATCAACCTTCGGATCATCTTCTTCTGCGCCCTTGGCTGGAGAGGAGAGATCTTCATCACTCTCTTCATCATCTTCAGCCGGAAATGCTTCGCCACCCTTGTCCTTGGAGCTTGTCCAGGTGTATTGGCTTCCGGATTGAGCAGGTCGGGCTTCCGCCTCGCGTTTCTTATGGAGCTCTGCTTCAAGAGGTTCATCGGCTGGAAGAACCACCTTGTCGTAAAACTCATCATGACAGATTCTCCGAGCAATGCGGGTGTCGTAGCCCTTAACTGCGTCCAGCAGCGCATCGACGTCCGAGTTCGGAGGAACACCGGAAGTCACCATTTCAATGTCCAGATCCGGGTTATGTGCTAGACACATAGCCTAGGACATTGCTGCAGCACCTCGGGCTGATGACGCCTGCAGATCCACCACCAGCTCCGGAAGGATGTCCATCCTCTGGATAAGCTTGCGAACATCGCAGGTGCGGCTCTTCTTAATTGATAAGTTGTAGCAAATCTTTCGGGAGGCGGAGATGAGATCCTTGCAGTCGTCTCCGGCGAGCTGAAGCAGATCATCACGAGGGAACTGGCTCCGATGTTCCTCATTATATCCAAGAGGCTCTGGAGGAAACAATTTCCGATAAGCATAACAGATTGAGTTCGGCACATACATTACTACATGAACTTCGGAGACTTACCCACGATGTCTGATTTGAGCAAGTCCCAGTGCTTCTCTTCCGTCTCCATGTAGTTCCGGAGTCCGCCGAGCTCCTTTTGCTGCTGTTGGATGGTTTCGCTATCAGTTTTCCTTTTTAACTGGAATTCACCTTCTTTCCGGATGAGTTCCGAGCTCTTGTCCGCCAGCTTTTTCTCCGCCTCTACGAGCTTCGCCTCTAGATCTTTCTGGGAGGAGCGCAGAGTCTCGAGCTCGGAGGAGGCGGCGGCAAGGGAAGAGGATGCACCTATCGAAGAATAAATAAAAATCAGTTTGGAATTCGGATCATGAATTATTTGCAAGTGAGTCGGAAACCAACCTTGGGCGTCTGACAACTGCTTCTTCAGATCCGCATTCTCCTACTTTAACATTTGAATTTTCTCCCCGTGACTCAAGGTTACGCGGAGCTGCAGAGCAATGTTCTTGTGAAGCTCATAGTGCAGAGTCTGCTGTTCCTGTAAGTAGAGATATAGCAGGAGTAAATTCCAAACATTTTTTACAAGTATGGTCCTTCTGAAGCATTGTGCCGGAAAGATTTCCGCCATAATGCTTGGGGGCTACTACGACTTAATTTTAAAAATCTTCCTTAGTTCAATTTTTTCTCTAAGTATTTAGACGCTAACTGTTAGCTAGTTTCCGCCTATATACTTGGGGGCTACTGGGGAGTACCTTGCGCTTGCAGAGGAGTTTGTCGAGGAACTGGCCAACTTCTTTCTTGAAGTCCTGAATTTCTGAAGACTCAGCGTCAGGCTTACCCCAGGCGTTGTCCAACATGGAGTTGAGCAGATCTTGTTCAAGCTCCCATTTTTCCGCCTCAGTGAGCTTGTTGAAAAATTTGGTTGCGTAGGCCTTAGGGTGGAGGTAAGATCAGCCGGATCTCCAAAATTCTTTGGAAAAACGACGATATCACTCGTCGCAGCTTCAGCTTTCCCTGAGGAGTTGACTTCCGCCTCCTCTCGGACTTGAACTTCAGCCTCGTCAGGGGCAGGACCTTTGCCTCCGGAGCTTTCTCCGCCCACCTTCTCGCTGCTAACCGGAATTATTTCCGGTGGAGTTGTCGTGGCAGGAGGGGGAGATTGCTCCGCCTGAGGAGGAGAGGGTTGGGGAGTGGCATGGGAGGCACTTGGCAGAGCTGGTGTTGCAGGCCCAACCAGAGACTTCTTCATATATTTTGTGATGGGTTCTTGGACGTTGGGCCGTGCGGTGGTGATACTCGGATTTCTACAAACAGGCAAAGGAAATACATAAGTAACAAGTTCTATCAAGATAAAGACACGCAATACTCGGAAACTCACATGGCGCCAGGGATGTTGGGGCGCGATCTTTTTCCTGCTGTCGTCAGCAGTTTGAGACGCTCACGTTCCGCCTTCTTGGAGTTCAGTGGAGGTGGCTTGGTGACTCTGGGCTTCTTGGCGGAGGCCTCGCCGCTAGCTCCGGCTTCGGAGCCGGAGGCTTTGGCGCGGGGATGCTTTGAAGGTCGAGGGGCAGCCTTGCGGGGGACATGCTCCTCTTCCTCGTCTTCGTCCTCCGAATCCTCCTCCACCGCTTCGCCGCTGAGGGAACACGGAGTACGGTGCAAAAGTTCTTCCGCCAAAGTTTTGAGCTGGAAGGAAATTAAAAGTAAGTTAGAACACATCTAAAGTTTGTGAAGTTAAAAATAACAAAGGAACTAGGGCTTACCGGAGGACATTGGTTGTTTGTATGGATATCCTTGATTAATTCCGGGACCGGTTGGCCCCGGCGAATCTTCACGAGCGTCTTGATTCTCCTCTTAAGGGAATCAGCCGGAAGGTCGTGGCGGGTCGCTCGGAGAAGGTCGTACGCCTCGGTGTATGCGCAGATTAATCGCGCATTGTACCGAAGTGGCTGGATCCGCCGAGTGAACCAGCTCAGAGTAAGCTGAGATCCGGTTAGCCCATCGTGGACTAACCAAGAAATTCTTCGCGCTGCTTTTTCCAGTGTCGGAAATTGAGCAAGCGTGGGAACGAGGCTCCAACTGGCGCGTTCTTTTGGAGGTTCGTTGACGAACTGGGGCAGTCCTTCGTGGACACCCGGAACTGAGATGTTCTTCTCATAGAACCATCCGGCGTTCCAATACCGGACGGATTCGTGGGAGTCATGGGGCGGATACATACGACCAGGTCGGAGCATAAAATTCTTGCTCCCGCAGTTCACCATGGCCTTGTCTTTCGTTTCTTTCTTTACCCGGAAGAAAAACTGCCACAACCGGACATCTGGTCGGATTCCGAGATGCCCTTCGCAGAGTGTTGCGAAGTTGGAAAGAAGGAGATATGAGTTTGGGCAGATGTTGTGGGGCTTAAGCCCGTAGGTGTTGAGGATAGAGAGGAAAAATTCCGAACAGGGGAGCGATAGACCGCGCTCGACCCAAGCTTTTGTCATGACCCTTTCGTCTTCATCAGGTTTGGGGACGTCGGAGTCACGCATGAAACTCCAATGTGTGGAGATCATTCCCTCGTTTTGGAGTTCCCTAAGCTCCGCATCAGTGGTTTCACAGGGCCACCATTGACCCCTCTCGCCTTCGCGGATCCGGGCCTTGGAAGCTTTCTTGTTTTCCGCCTCCTGTACCTTGGCTGCCATCCTGGCTTGTCCCTCGAGTTCTTCTTGAAATTCTTTGGGAGTAGGGATCCGGCCTAGTGCAGTGCTGGAAGAGGCGGAGAACGGTTGAGCTAGCCTGATGTCGGAAACAAATGGTGGCAAGAATGCAATGGGATCCGCGCAGATTGGTTCTAATGTGCTGGGTTCCGGGCTATTCGGAGAACTACCAGTACAGTTTGGTGAACCAGGTGACATGCTTCCGGCTGCACCCATGCAAAACTAAATTGAGTAACCGGATCTACACTAGTCTTTCTTCTACAAGGTCGGCGCACGTACCGGTAATGGCGCAGTGGTCCAACAGAGCTCCGGTGAAGTTAAGGTCGCCGGACTTGAAGCGAACTCCACCACTTGACCACAAATCGGCAGCGGGGAAGATTTCTCGTTCAACCGTGAAGATCTTGGTGCGAAAGGAGGCTTGGAACTGCGGCAAGCGAAGCTTTCCGCGAGGGAGCTCGCCGGAGTCGAGATCTGGTGGGCGGCGCGGTGCGAGGAAGAAGACGAGGTGGGTGAGACGGTGAAAGAATGAGAAGTTACCGCGCGTGAGGGTATTTATAGACCTCACGCGGAGATTCGTGTTTCGGATCCGACGGCGGAAACTGAACGGTCGTGCCGTTGGATGCATGACACGTGTCTTAGGTTAAAAGCGGGGAAACGACGTGGAGGTAACTTAACTATGCACTCCCGAAATTTCCGGCTAGAGATTCGCATCTCCGAAAATTTAGCGCGGGAAAAAAGGAAGTTGTGCGCGGGAAAAGTGGAAAATTTGCTACGTTGCCACTACTGAAGAACAAGAGATTTCCGAGAAGATGACATCGGAAACAAGGAAGTTTTTGAAGCTCTTCAAGATTCTCTTCGGATCCGAGCTGAATGAAGTCGGAAGAATGATGAATCTCGGAGAACTTCGGGGGCTACTGTTGTGGGTATACTTTATGGGTATATCAACGGCATGGCCTAGATCCGGCAAGCCCGGGTGGCCCACAGATGGTGATGTTGCATGTGGCCCATCGGGCGGCCCAGTTGCTGTAGATCCTGAAGGATGAAGTCCAGCCTAGGAACAGGAAGCCGGATCCCAACCGACCTACGAAGGAGGCCGGATCCGTGGACGTACACGGCAAGATATTGTACCGTAGTTAGGCAACTTGTATTCCGGCTAGGACTCTCCATGTAAACCCTAGATCCGTGCGCCTTTATAAGCCGGATCCCGGGAGCCCTAGAGGCACAACCACAACTCATTGTAACCACGCGAAAGCGCCCAGATAATTCCAGACAAGCAGCAGTAGGCCTTGCCATCGTGCAGGTGTTCCGAAGCTGGGTAAATCGCGTACCACCGTCCCGTGTGCACTCCGCCCTATGGCCCCTACTTCTTCTCCCCTCCATGAGGATCCCTCCTCTGGAGTACCGTCGAATAGGCAACGACACTACAGTTCCATATGGAGTCATGGAAACCGAAGCAAGCAGAACCCTCATACTGCAGAGCATAAGTCGAGGCTGCAGAGTAGTCACTATCAGTCATCCATCTCCACACCACTTTGTCTGCCATACCCTGGCTCAGGCGCACCTCCGACAACCAATCGAGGAGACACATGAACTTATTAAGGGTCGTGTGCGAGAGGTTGCGCTTGAAGTAGCACATACATTATTTGTCTTGCAAAACTAGCTCAACCGAGATGTTAATCTTGGTGCAGCACTGGAATAGATCTAGGGCAATCACGGTGAGGCACATGTTGTCAAGCCAAGGGTCACACCAGAAGCTAATCTTTATGCCATTCCCTATAATAAATTTAGCACTAGCATTGAAGAGTGCACGAGAGCGGTCGTCAATACCAATGGTCATATTCGGTCCAGGATTGCCACATCCATCAAATTCTAATAGTGATGCCTCTAGCTGGAAGATCAGGGATCCCGAGGACACCGAACACAATAGGTGTACAGATTGATGCACATCTCACGAGGAACTTGCCGTCAGAAGCAATCTTGTCATTTTTTGAAATAAATCCATTTTGTAGTTTATGTATCGCTCTGAGGAGACACATGGGTGGGTCGATGGCTAGAAGCTAAAAGATAGTCATGGTAGACAACACATGCTTGACCAACATCAGCCTAGGATCCAAAGAGAAAGATGTTCTAACCCGCACAACATTGCATGTTGTAGTTCGAAAGTCGTCGGCATAACACTCACAGAACCACGTCATAACAAAGATCCCTTACAAAAGATCTAAAAACTTCCTTGGCAGAGGTTTGCCATGTAAGTTCCTAATAAAATCCAGATTCAGAAGAAACAAATCATCGACTACTCCGCGACCAGATCTATCTCGAGTACTACTAGGCTTGTGATTGCTTCTACAACAATACTCTACAGACATATGCTCTATGATATGGGGATTGGTCCCCTCCTATTCTTCATTTTAGTTTCTACTATTCCTAATCCCACTTGTTGACTATTGTACTCATGTTGCCTAAATTAAGCTCCTTGTTGTGGCCCTACTTGTCGTCTTATTGGGTTTGGATGGCATCTTCAAATTCTCCAGAAGTAGCAAGGGATAAGAGGATAGATTGAGTACGATCATACTCATCAAGTTCTACTATGTGGGTGTTTAATTGAATATCTACAGTCATGGATTATGGAATGTTGGGCTTATGCAGGTTTTCGAAAACAGGTTTTTTGAAAAGGTAAATTTAGTTTAGAAAATATATGTTCGCCAACCTTCACAGGTTGGGAAAATTCCATGGAGTTCCTTTCCCACTGCAATTTTAGCTCTTTCCCATAATAGGGAGTATGATGCTACATTTTGTATACTCTCGTGAGGTGTGCTACTTTTCTCACGAACTTCTTTATCCTTGTTGCGCAACCAGATAGCTTACTAGACTTTCCAAGCACTGGCCTCTCTGCGCCCCCGCAATCCACCCTTTTTAACGAGTTTCGGTTAATAAACCTACACTCAGTTACCCTCCCTTCATCGATAGTAAGGTTTTCACTCCGCAACATGGAATAGGGACATTATGGGATCCCACAAGTTGATTCCTCAATGGAAACAACCCACATAATAATATGAGGATATATGGAAGGAAAAAGGTCCAACATGCTTACTCATGACGTTGGGACTCCAAGAGTAGAGTGTCGTAGTCAGAGAAGCTTTTTCCCCACAAGGGTGACTCGAGGGTTTATATCGAACTCGCAAGGAATTGGCTCAGAGGTATCTCTTTTCCTCTTCTTCTAGCAATCCTGCAGAGCAAAGTTTTTCCTTGTGTCCCTAACTCCACCGTGTGGTTGTCAAGCACAAGGTTTCATATTAGTGATTGTAGATAAAAGAAGTAATAAAAGTAAAGTAAAGTAAATAAACAATGTAAACTAAGCAAAATCAGTAAAAGATAGTTGGTTTTGGGTTTTGTGTGTGATTAAGTAAGCAAGGTATTTTGTATTTTCGGATTAAAATAGTGCTGAAAGTAGAAAGTATGATTAAAGCAATGAAAAGGTATGATTAAAATTGGACCGGGGTTTATGGGTTCACTTGTCTACTCTCTTTTTAAGTTGTAGTGGATACTAAAAATTCATTAATGGGATAATATAGGTGGAACTTCAATATGTGTTTGATAAGCATTTATATGGGCATCACATCCTACAATAGAGATGATGCAACACATCTCTCTTACACTTCACAAGAAAGGAAAAAACTCCAAGAAATCATGTATTAAGAACTGACAGAGCATAGCTTTAAGTGCTTTTACATGATGTTTAAATATCAAATATGCTAGCTTGAGCAAACAAGATTATCACTTTTGTCACATGAGAAACATAGCACATACATTCACTTTATCCCTAGTGAGGCAGCAAAGGGAAAGGTAAAACCATAATAGATCATGAATTTGTTGTCAGTATTCAATCAGAAAACCATCTTCCATCTAATACACACATCTTCCCACACATGTTCTTGCATACAAATTGGATTAGAACAAGCACTTAAGAATGAGGTACATAATATGCATCTATCAATACATCTTACACATAATAGATTCCAATCTCATATCTCAATATCATAGAATAAAGATCCACCACATAGGAATTACTTATATGACCACAATCATGTTAGGTAGCTCATATGGCTATGAAGAACAAAAGAGAAATAGATCAAGCTAGTTCCTCAAACCCATAGTCCAGAGGAGGACTACTCCCCCTTCATCGTGGTGTTGATGTGGAAG
Source organism: Lolium rigidum (assembly GCF_022539505.1). Taxonomy (NCBI): domain Eukaryota; kingdom Viridiplantae; phylum Streptophyta; class Magnoliopsida; order Poales; family Poaceae; genus Lolium; species Lolium rigidum. The sequence continues at coordinate 144,916,721 of NC_061513.1, forward strand.
ATGTTGGAGAAGGTGGATATCCCTCAAGCAGTGGCTCCGGTGGAGTTTTCTCCTCCAATGTTCGCTGTTGTAGCCTCTCTTTTGGTGTTTCTGTCTTTCGGTGGCTCTCTCCTCGAGGAAACCCTTGGGGGGTCATACATATAGGGGGTTTTAGGTCAAACGGAGTGCGTGGGCGAAAGAATCAGACGAAACGGATGGTCAATGGCGAAAAGAGGGTGGGTGGCTCACCCACCCTTACTAGGCATGCCACCACCTCTCTTTTGGGCCTCAGGCTCTCACTCGTGAGGTCCAAGCACTCCAGATGCTTCTCGTGGTGAAATATTAACGTCCCCAAAATACTAGCTCAATTTGACTCCGTATAGATCCCTGAAAGTGAAAAATACACTAAACAGGCTTTCATGTTATGCGTTATAACCCAAATAGAGGGGATCATTGGTAAATCCCCATAAATCATATAAAACATGGATATACCATCATATATGTTGCAAATATATCAAAATACGTATCAATAAAGTACAAGGTTCATGTATGCATTTTACATACATCACTTATTCATCCCATTCCAGGATCAACGATCAGTGTTGTCTATATGCCGCTTAGAATGACTGAACACATTTTTTGTTTAGTCCTATGATGTTGTCAATACAGTGGAACCTCCACCGCAGAATTTCACTCTATAGTCAACCATAGTTTCATCGCACTCCCAATAGATTACTCGACCCTTGGGCCGGTAACCCGCATTTTATATTTATGAAAATATTATTTTTGTTTTTAAATGCAAATGATGATGTACTTCTTTTAAAAAGTAGTTTTAAAGAAAGTAAAACAACAAGTGGCATGCAAGGTGTGAAGTTTCATTACCACAATACCCAGCAATTCACCCTCGACATACATCCGAACCGCATCTCTTCTCTCGACAACCGCTCGCTATCCATACCTTGGTCTAATCTTAATATGGGATCACTAGAGATTGTAGCCTAAAGCACCAAACCAGAGGAGATCGAGTTGTGAGCTGCAACTGCTGAGAGCCTTTGTCGTGGCACCTAGTCTGACATGCAGATTGATGAAAGGATCAACATGAGTCGAAAAGAATTCCAAGCCAGCTGGATAGTGGTAAGAAAATCCTCATGAGCTTCCTATGATTTATCAAACTGAAAGTGTCTCACCGGCCTGAAGCCGGCATCACAGCTGAGGAGGATTGGACAATGGTCACACATCTTTGAAGAAAGTTCTTGCAGCATATAGTTAGGCATCAAAGCTTCCCAATGCTCATTGAAAAGCACACGGTCCAAAATGACCATCGTCGTAGCGTTTGGTTCATTTCTCCAGGTATACCTCCTACCATGCAAATAGATATATTCGGTGCTCGTTGATGAACCTTCTAAAAGATGCCATGTTTTTTTGGTTTAGGTTCATGTTGTTCTTTTCAGCTACTAGAATAATCAAGTTAATAACCTCCAACAATAATGGTTGCTCTCTTGCAAGGCATGTCATCAACAATTCGGTCCTTCAATGATTGCAGAAATAGAAGCTTATGTGCGTTTGATTGGGGGCCATAGACAGAGATCAGGTTCAGTGGTGCGTCTGTCTTGAGCAAGGTACCATGTGCATCAATTGACCAATGGGGGACAAAGCTGCTTGTAAGGGAAAACTCGAAGGACTTCTATGCGAGAAGTAGGCCACCCCGTGTTCCATCTGCACGTCCAAAACTAAATTCAGTAAACTAATCTCCACAACATTGGCGAACAATGCTCAAATCAGCAAACTGTAACTTGGTGTCCTTGATATAGACTACCACACTCCTACGAGCTACATCATTCAACCCTCTCACATTCCAAACTAAGAAATTGCAATATGTGGTGGTGTCGACGGCCATGAAGATGGCACCGAGGAGGCTAGGCCACATAAGACCAGTATGAAGATGATGAGGAGAAAGAGAGGAGGCGCTACTCGATGTTGAGACTAGAGCCGAAGGAAACAAGTGAAAGGCGAGCAACTCAAGGAAACACCCAAGTTGGAAAACTTTGGAGGATGAGTGTATTTGTGATGCTTGGAAGGTCATCACCCTTGACCCATCACTGGTGCCAACCAAAATTGCGGTACCTAATGGAAGAGGGTGATACGTCCAAAACGTATCTACTTTCCCGAACACTTTTGCTATTGTTTTGCCTCTAATTTGTGTATTTTGGATGCAACTAACACGGACTAACGCTGTTTTCAGCAGAACTGTTCCGGTGTCTCGTTTTTGTGCGTAAATCCAACTTTCAGGAAAAATCTCGGGATTTTGACGAAAGGGCCTATTTTCCCGAATACCGACGGAGCCGGAAGGACAAGTAAGGTGGAGGCCCGAGGGCCCCACACCATAGGGCGGCGCGGCCCGGGGGGCCCGCGCGGCCATGTGGTGTGGCCCCTCGGCTGGCCTCCGACGCCCTCCTTCGGACTACTTATTCGCCTCGACCTAAAAACGCACGGGGAGAAGTCGAAGTCGCCGTAAACCCTCCAAAACGCCGCCACATCGCGAAACTCCGTCTCGGGAGCCAGAAGTCTCCGTTCCGGCACTCCGCCGGACGGGGAATTGGAGGAGATCATCGCCATCATCACCGCCAACGCCTCTCCATCGACCAGCCATGTTTCCCCCATCCATGTGTGAGTAATTCCCCCGCTGTAGGCCGAAGGGGATGGTAGGGATTGGATGAGATTGGTCATGTAATAGCATAAGATTGTTAGGGCATAGTGCCTAGTGTCCGTAGATGGTACTTTTATGATATTGTTGCAACTTGTTATGCTTAATGCTTGTCACTAGGGCCCGAGTGCCATGATCTCAGATCTCAACATGTTATTATTTCATCATGATATTCATTGTTTATGGTCTTACCCGCAAGTTGTATACACATGTCCGTCCGGAACCAATGGCCCCGAAGTGACGAAATCGGGACAACCGGAGGGAATGGTAGTGACGTGAGGATCACATGTGTTCACGGAGTGTTAATGCTTTGCTCCGGTACTCTATTAAAAGGAGTACCTTAATATCCAGATGAGTTTCCCTTGAGGCCCTGCCGCCACCGGCTGGTAGGACAAAAGATGTTGTGCAAGTTTCTCATTGCGAGCACGTACGACTATAATTGGAACACATGCCTATTGATTTATTAGTACTTGGACACCGTTTTATTATTATCTGCAAATGCCCTGTTATGATTGTTACATGAGTTTCTCTCATCCATGCAACGCCCGTCATCCGTCCCCGTGCCTACAGTATTTTAATCCTGCTGTTTACTAAAATTACTACTGCTGTCTTTGTTACTCGTCTGTCGTTATTTCACTACCGCTACTACTATAAAACTGTTACTATCGATAAACTCTTGCGAGCAAGTCTCGTTTCCAGGTGCAGCTGAATTGACAACTCCGCTGTTAAGGCTTTCAAGTATTCTTTGTCTCCCCTTGTGTCGAATCAATAAATTGGGTTTTACTTCCCTCGAAGACTGTTGCGATCCCCTATACTTGTGGGTCATCAAGACTATTTTCTGGCGCCGTTGCCGGGGAGCATAGCTTTATTTGGAAGTTCACTTGGATTGATATTGTTCGCTGCAAATTCTCCATCATGGGTAAACCTCGTGATACGTCTCCGACGTATCGATAATTTCTTATGTTCTATGCCATATTATTGATGATACCTACATGTTTTATGCACACTTTATGTCATATTCGTGCATTTTCTGGAACTAACCTATTAACAAGATGCCGAAGTGCCGCTTGTTGTTTTCTCGCTGTTTTTGGTTTCGTAAATCCTAGTAACGAAATATTCTCGAATTGGACGAAACGAAGACCCAGTGGGCCTATTTCGCCACGAACCTTCCGGAAGACCGAAGAGCATACGAAGTGGGGCCACGAGGTGGCCAAACCACAAGGCGGCGCGGCCAAGGGGGGCCCGCGCCGCCCTGTGGTGTGGGCCCCTCGTCAGCCCTCCGACTCTGCCCTTCCGCCTACTTAAAGCCTCCGTCGCGAAACCCCTGAAGCGAAAAAAAACCACGATACGGAAAACCTTCCAGAGACGCCGCCGCCGCCAATCCCATCTCGGGGATTCTGGAGATCTCCTCCGGCACCCTGCCGGAGAGGGGATTCATCTCCCGGAGGACTCTACACCGCCATGGTCGCCTCCGGAGTGATGAGTGAGTAGTTCACCCCTGGACTATGGGTCCATAGCAGTAGCTAGATGGTTGTCTTCTCCTCATTGTGCTTCATTGTTGGATCTTGTGAGCTGCCTAACATGATCAAGATCATCTATCCGTAATACTCTATGTTGTGTTTGTCGGGATCCGATGGATAGAGAATATCATGTTATGTTAATTATCAAGTTATTACATATGTGTTGTTTATGATCTTGCATGCTCTCCGTTATTAGTAGAGGCTCGGCCAAGTTTTTACTCTTAACTCCAAGAGGGAGTATTTATGCTCGATAGTGGGTTCATGCCCGCATTGACACCTGGGACAAAGGATGGAAAGTTCTAAGGTTGTGTTGTGTTGTTGCCACTAGGGATAAAACATTGGCGCTATGTCCGAGGATGTAGTTGTTGATTACATTACGCACCATACTTAATGCAATTGTCTCGTTGCTTTGCAACTTAATACCGGAAGGGGTTCGGACGATAACCCGAAGGTGGACTTTTTAGGCATAGATGCAGCTTGGATGGCGGTCTATGTACTTTGTCGTAATGCCCAATTAAATCTCACTATACTTATCATGACATGTATGTGCATTGTTATGCCCTCTCTATTTGTCAATTGCCCGACTCGTAATTTGTTCACCCAACATGCTTTTATCTTATGGGAGAGACACCTCTAGTGAACTCGTGGACCCCGGTCCATTCTTTTAATACTCGAAATACAAATCTGCTCGCAATACTTGTTTTACCGTTTTCTCTGCAAACAATCATCTTCCACACAATACGGTTAATCCTTTGTTACAGCAAGCCGGTGAGATTGACAACCTCACCGTTTCGTTGGGGCAAAGTACTTTGGTTGTGTTGTGCAGGTTCCACGTTGGCGCCGGAATCCCTGGTGTTGCGCCGCACTACATCCCACCGCCATCAACCTTCAACGTGCTTCTTGGCTCCTCCTTGTTCGATAAACCTTGGTTTCTTTCTGAGGGAAAACTTGCCGCTGTGCGCATCATACCTTCCTCTTGGGGTTGCCCAACGAACGTGTGAAATACACGCCATCAAGCTCTTTTCTGGCGCCGTTGCCGGGGAGATCAAGACACGCTGCAAGGGGAGTCTCCACTTCTCAATCTCTCTACTTTGTTTTTGTCTTGCTTTATTTTATTTACTACTTTGTTTGCTGCACTTATATCAAAACACAAAAAAATTAGTTGCTAGTTTTACTTTATTTACTGTCTTGCACTCTATATCAAAAACACAAAAAAATTAGTTACTTGCATTTACTTTACTTGATTCATCATGTTTCCTTTTAATTTTACCACAAAAAACATACCGATAGGATAAGGGTCTATAATTGGGAGGAACAATATAGAAGAATTTTTCACCCATGTTAGTACCGTTGAAGATTTTGAAGATAGACACTTGGTAGAACTTGCTCCTACTTATGAAATTGCTGCTGCTGCTTTAGTTCGCATGTTGGAAACTAAATTTGTTAATCTCAATCCTATAATCCAACACATGTTTCTTACACTTGGTGATATGGAAGAGGGGGAAAAGAAAGATTTTGTTTTAGAAACCCTTCTTAGAGAATTTGGTGGTCTAGCAAGAGAGGCTAGAAAGGTCTTCGCTAAATTTAATATGCTTGGTTCTCATACTAATTTTGTTGGTCTCCTTGAAAAAATGGACATGGATAGGATAAGGTACACTAATAATGCTAATGATGGTGGGGAGATCAAAGCACCAATACCATGTAAACTCCTAGCTATGAATGATGCACTAGAAAATAACTATGCTTGGCTTGTTCCTCGAAAATTTGTTTGATGAGAGTAGCAAGCCCAAGACTAATGAAAAGGGAGACGCTGAAACTTATGTATCCAATATACTATGCATGGTTGAGAAAACTCCAAACCCCGCTGTAGGTGCACCACCCTTCGATAACACTTGAGTTACACTTTCTGCGCCTAGCTGAAAGGCGTTAAAGAAAAGCGCTTATGGGAGACAACCCATGTTTTTACTCCAGTATTTTTATTTTATATTTGTGTCTTGGAAGTTGTTTACTACTGTAGCAACCTCTCCTTATCTTAGTTTTATGTTTTGTTGTGCCAAGTAAAGTCTTTGATAGTAAAGTAAGTACTAGATTTGGATTACTGTGCAGTTCCAGATTTCTTTGCTGTCACGAATATGGGTCTACCTCCCTGCAGGTAGCTCAGAAAATTAAGCCAATTTACGTGCATGATCCTCAGATATGTACGCAACTTTCATTCAATTTGAGCATTTTCATTTGAGCAAGTCTGGTGGCCTAATAAAATCCATCTTTACGGACTGTTCTGTTTTGACAGATTCTGCCTTTTATTTCGCATTGCCTCTTTTGCTATGTTGGATGAATTTCTTTGATCCATTAATGTCCAGTAGCTTTATGCAATGTCCAGAAGTGTTAAGAATGATTGTGTCACCTCTGAACATGTGAATTTTTATTATGCACTAACCCTCTAATGAGTTGTTTCGAGTTTGGTGTGGAGGAAGTTTTCAAGGATCAAGAGAGGAGTATGATGCAATATGATCAAGGAGAGTGAAAGCTCTAAGCTTGGGGATGCCCCGGTGGTTCACCCCTGCATATTCTAAGAAGACTCAAGCGTTTAAGCTTGGGGATGCCCAAGGCATCCCCTTCTTCATCGACAACATTATCAGGTTCCTCCCCTGAAACTATATTTTTATTCCGTCACATCTTATGCATTTTGCTTGGAGCGTCGGTTTGTTTTTGTTTTTTGTTTTGTTTGAATAAAATGGATCCTAGCATTCACTTTGTGGGAGAGAGACACGCTCCGCTGTAGCATATGGACAAATATGTCCTTGGCTCTACTCATAGTATTCATGGCGAAGTTTCTTCTTCGTTAATATGGTTGGAATTGGAAAATGCTACATGTAGTAACTCTAAAATGTCTTGGATAATTTGATACTTGGCAATTGTTGTGCTCATGTTTAAGCTCTTGCATCATATACTTTGCACCCATTAATGAAGAAATACTTAGAGCTTGCTAATTTGGTTTGCATATTTGGTTTCTCTAGAGTCTAGATAACATCTAGTATTGAGTTTTGAACAATAAGGAAGACGGTGTGGAGTCTTATAATGTTTACAATATGTCTTTTATGTGAGTTTTGCTGCACCGTTCATCCTTGTGTTTGTTTCAAATAACCTTGCTAGCCTAAACCTTGTATCGAGAGGGAATACTTCTCATGCATCCAAAATCCTTGAGCCAACCACTATGCCATTTGTGTCCACCATACCTACCTACTACATGGTATTTATCCGCCATTCCAAAGTAAATTGCTTGAGTGCTACCTTTAAAATTCCATCATTCGCCTTTGAATATATAGCTCATGGGACAAATAGCTTAAAAACTATTGTGGTATTGAATATGTACTTATGCACTTTATCTCTTATTAAGTTGCTTGTTGTGCGATAACCATGTTTCTGGGACGCCATCAACTATTCTTTGTTGAATATCATGTGAGTTGCTATGCATGTCCGTCTTGTCCGAAGTAAGAGAGATCTACCACCTTAATGGTTGGAGCATGCATATTGTTAGAGAAGAACATTGGGCCGCTAACTAAAGCCATGAATCATGGTGGAAGTTTCAGTTTTGGACACATATCCTCAATCTCATATGAGAATAATAATTGTTGCCACATGCTTATGCATTAAAGAGGAGTCCATTATCTCGTTGTCCATGTTGTCCCGGTATGGATGTCTAAGTTGAGAATAATCAAAAGCGAGAAATCCAAAATGCGAGCTTTCTCCTTAGACCTTTGTACAGGCGGCATGGAGGTACCCCATTGTGACACTTGGTTAAAACATGTGCATTGCAAAGATCCGGTAGTCCAAGCTAATTAGGACAAGGTGCGGGCACTATTAGTATACTATGCATGAGACTTGAAACTTGTAAGATATAACTTTCATAACTCATATGCTTTATTACTACCGTTGACAAAATTGTTTCATGTTTTCAAAATAAAAGCTCTAGCACAAATATAGCAATCGATGCTTTCCTCTTTGAAGGACCATTCTTTTTACTTTTATGTTGAGTCAGTTCACCTATCTCTCTCCACCTCAAGAAGCAAACACTTGTGTGAACTATGCATTGATTCCTACATACTTGCATATTGCACTTGTTATATTACTCTATGTTGACAATTATCCATGAGATATACATGTTATAAGTTGAAAGCAACCGCTGAAACTTAATCTTCCTTTGTGTTGCTTCAATGCCTTTACTTTGATTTATTGCTTTATGAGTTAACTCTTATGCAAGACTTATTAATACTTGTCTTGAAGTACTATTCATGAAAGGTCTTTGCTTTATGATTCACTTGTTTACTCATGTCATTACCATTGTTTTGATTGCTGCATCCACTACATATGTTTACAAATAGTATGATCAAGGTTATGATGGCATGTCACTTCAGAAATTATCTTTGTTATCGTTTTACTCTGCTCGGGACGAGCGAGAACTAAGCTTGGGGATGCTTGATACGTCTCCGACGTATCGATAATTTCTTATGTTCTATGCCATATTATTGATGATACCTACATGTTTTATGCACACTTTATGTCATATTCGTGCATTTTCCGGAACTAACCTATTAACAAGATGCCGAAGTGCCGGTTGATGTTTTCTCGCTGTTTTTGGTTTCAGAAATCCTAGTAACGAAATATTCTCGGAATTGGATGAAACGAAGACCCGGGGGCCTATTTCGCCACGAACCTTCCGGAAGACCGAAGAGCATACGAAGTGGGGCCACGAGGTGGCCAAACCACAAGGCGGCGCGGCCAAGGGGGGCCCGCACCGCCCTGTGGTGTGGGCCCCTCGTCAGCCCTCCGACTCTGCCCTTCCGCCTACTTAAAGCCTCCGTCGCGAAACCCCTGAGGCGAAAAAAAAACCACGATACGGAAAACCTTCCAGAGACGCCGCCGCCGCCAATCCCATCTCGGGGGATTCTGGAGATCTCCTCCGGCACCCTGCCGGAGAGGGGATTCATCTCCCGGAGGACTCTACACCGCCATGGTCGCCTCCGGAGTGATGAGTGAGTAGTTCACCCCTGGACTATGGGTCCATAGCAGTAGCTAGATGGTTGTCTTCTCCTCATTGTGCTTCATTGTTGGATCTTGTGAGCTGCCTAACATGATCAAGATCATCTATCCGTAATACTCTATGTTGTGTTTGTCGGGATCCGATGGATAGAGAATACCATGTTATGTTAATTATCAAGTTATTACATATGTGTTGTTTATGATCTTGCATGCTCTCCGTTATTAGTAGAGGCTCTGGCCAAGTTTTTACTCTTAACTCCAAGAGGGAGTATTTATGCTCGATAGTGGGTTCATGCCTGCATTGACACGTGGGACAGTGACAGAAAGTTCTAAGGTTGTGTTGTGCTGTTGCCACTAGGGATAAAACATTGGCGCTATGTCCGAGGATGTAGTTGTTGATTACATTACGCACCATACTTAATGCAATTGTCTCGTTGCTTTGCAACTTAATACCTGGAAGGGGTTCGGACGATAACCTCGAAGGTGGACTTTTTAGGCATAGATGCGATTGGATGGCGGTCTATGTACTTTGTCGTAATGCCCAATTAAATCTCACTATACTTATCATGACATGTATGTGCATTGTTATGCCCTCTCTATTTGTCAATTGCCCGACTGTAATTTGTTCACCCAACATGCTTTTATCTTATGGGAGAGACACCTCTAGTGAACTGTGGACCCCGGTCCATTCTTTTAATACTGAAATACAAATCTGTCTGCAATACTTGTTTTATTGTTTTCTCTGCAAACAATCATCTTCCACACAATACGGTTAATCCTTTGTTACAAGCAAGCCGGTGAGATTGACAACCTCACTGTTTCGTTGGGGCAAAGTACTTTGGTTGTGTTGTGCAGGTTCCACGTTGGCGCCGAATCCCTGGTGTTGCGCCGCACTACATCCCACCGCCATCAACCTTCAACGTGCTTCTTGGCTCCTCCTGGTTCGATAAACCTTGGTTTCTTTCTGAGGGAAAACTTGCTGCTGTGCGCATCATACCTTCCTCTTGGGGTTGCCCAACGAACGTGTGAAATACACGCCATCACCTCGCGATACTAAGGTCGCCATATTACCATCCACTACAAGAAAAGGTACAACTCTGAGTACCTCTGTTGCTCTTGATTCACCATCTGTGATAAGTAAACTTGTTTCACCACCACAAGCTTCAAATGCTGGTACTTCCGCTGAATCTGAAAACTCTCATAATATTGATAATATTTCTGCTGTGCTTGATGATAGTGGTTCATTGGGAACTTTTCTATATGCTAAAATTGCTAGGTCTAGACAAATTGAAAATGCTGAAACTCCTGATGTTACTACACCTGTTAATTCACCTGAACTTGAATACTCTAGTGATGATCTTGATGAAGATTATGTGGAACTTGATGATGATTTTATTGAAAAATGCAATGCTACTACCGATGCAAGAAAAATTAAAAAGTTGCTTGCGTGAACATACCGTTAGATATAAACTGTCTCCCGATCCTAAATTTGCCACATCTCCTATAAACATTAGGGATAAAGATTATGATTTTTCTCTTGATATATCTCATATAGCTATTGTTGAGAAAACACCTTTTTGTGGTACTCGAAAAAGAAAGTGCCGTTGAACACATGACTGAGTTATCTACTCCGAGTAGCTTGTTTTCCGATGATGTTAAGAAGCGTACTTACTTTGTTGCTAAAATCTTTCCATTCTCATTAAAAGATGACGCTCACTTTTGGTGACCATAATATTGCT
>NC_061513.1:144927802-144966658 GCF_022539505.1 Lolium rigidum
ACATAAAATGCACAAACTAACATGGGAGTAGAGTACATACACTAACATGGGAAGTACACGTCACGTACAAAATCACCAAACATATGAACATAAGGTGAGAAACACAACAATGAAAATAATTCATAATTGAACCAATGGTCCGGAAGATGTTCTAGTTTAACTTTCAAGGCAAAAAATATTGGTGCATGTACCGCCCAGTCAATTTTTTTGTTGTTGCATGTACCACCCACCGTGCCCCGCACCACTATAGACACAAACTAGGAGCTCAACTATCTCTCATCGGCGCACTGCTCACGCCACGTAGCGAGCAGAGGAAAGTTACTTTGCCCGGACATTTGGAAGAACCTTTTTAAAGATTGGGATGAAAAGTCGATTTCTATACTCCTTTATCGAATTAATAGAGATCTTGATATTTGTTTTGGACGACGTATATATTGTTTACTCTCCACTATATGGAGTCATCAACAACTGAGTTTATGAAGAAAAATCTTGATATTACCTTATAATATTTAGAACGAAATTTATGAACTGCGCTATCTGGCGCCTTTAGAATATTTTTTTGTATCTTTGCCGGCATGTACAATGACATGTATGGCAGGCCAATAATACCTTGATACCAGATCTGGCATGTGTAGGTTTAGGAGATGGAACTTATTTATTTACTTTGGAATATGTGTTTATCCTTGAATTTTTGTTAAATAATTTATTTTGATGGGTTAAGTGGAAGGGGCATCAACTTCAGGTCCCAGGACGTCAAACCCTAATAGTCACCCATTTCGGCAAATAGGGGAGTCAATGCACACCTTTTTTTCTGCAAGTTAGGTGGCCCGGTAACGTCTAACTCGTTTTTCATTGTTTGTCTGTTTTTCTTTCTTTTCTATTTTATTTTCCTATTTTACTTTTATTATTTACTTTTTTATCTATTATTTGTGTCCTCAATTTTTATTTATTCATTAATGCTTTTCCTACTTCTATGGCAAATAAATGAATATACTTTTTAGAAGCCATGATCGTTTCTAATGTAACACGTGGACATTGGTACTATAAGTCACGAGCACTTTACTTTTCAAAAACATGAGGGTAAATAAATATCAATATAAATAGTTCTAAATATTTGCATATTTTTTTTATCGTAGGTGAACATTTGTAACCACAAGCATGAATAGTTGAATACAGATGAACAAATATCGGAAAGTGCACCAAAAAATCTGAAAATACATACTAAAAAATTTGTCTAACTTAAAAGTTTCTATTAGTAAATTGATTATGTGAAAATTACGTTTGACACTATTTCTTATTTCAAAAAAATAAATTATTGTTTAAGGAAACAAGATAAATAGGTGTTATTGGGCCACATTATTGGCTGGCCCATTTTTGATTTTCTCTAGGTGGAGCTCCCCTATTGCCATCGAAGAAGCAATACCTTCATTTGGGCTGGACCTTTTCTTTTATGAATGACGGGACAAGTTGTGTTGATCTATCAGTTTGCCAGATCGTAACACATTCAGTTATATGCCGAAGCCCATAGGCCATGTCACTCAAGCACAAAGGCATGCAACAGCCTAGTAATATAGGAGTAATCTTTTTTCACACTTAGCACGGCGATATTTCGTTTGTTTGGCATCTTTGCATCCGCCCCGTAGTTCTACATCCCCGTAACGCAGAATCCTGTTCTCAAATTGTGCATATCCTTCCTTCCTCTTTTTTTGCGAGTTCATATCCTTCCTTCCTCACCGTATCAGTGAGGGCTTCTAGCCTCCATCGGTGTCTCTGGTGAACGAAAATTGATACCACCTCATCCATTTTTTTTGAGCAACCACGGGTTTGATTAATTGAAAATCAAGTTACATGAAGCAACACATGTGGAAACTAAAAGACAAACCAAAATAAAATGATTACCATGAAATTGCAGATAAAATCCTAAATGATCGAAAAATACAAAACGATCCCTAGGGTTTCCTGCAACCATTGTAGCAAGCAGCCACCGCCCAACTCCATCGCCGCCGAGACGGGCACAAGAAGAGACGCCGAGCCTCCACCATTGCAAAATCCAAACAAGCACCATCGCCAACGAGGCTTTGTGAGTCGATGAACAAGATGCTGCGAGCAGCGAGGCACATGTCGATGTGTCATGTCGATCTTGGGACGTCCCCGTGCTTTCTTGGACCAAGATATGTCACCTCACATCAACAAAGTCGGAGAAGAACGGCATATCCACCACCTCCGGACCAACATCTTCGCTCCAGAAGAACCACCTTAACCCGGCCGCCAACGTTGTCGCGGATAGCAACGAACGCTAGCGACACACCAAGAAACTGATCTCGCTAGATCTGAAGAACAGTGAGAAGACCAAGCTGCCGATCTGAAGGACCAATCAGCATACGTTGTCATCAACTCTGAGACACCTCCCAGAAGATCGCCGCCAATGTGGGAGCAGAGTTGGGGCAGATTTATTAGCCCGAACGCCGCTCCCAGTATGGTGCACCACAATAGACAAAATCTAACCCTAACTACTAGGCCAGAACGGAGGCACAAGGCCCCTTTCCTCTTGCCGCCGCTAGAGCGGAGAAAGAGGAGACCAAGGCTAGTGCCCTGGCCAGTGGAGGAGATTGGGAAGAAGAGGGAAAAATCTAGTAGCGGCCTCTCACGCAAATCGCCCACCTCATCCAAATTAGTTGTTGTGAATGTGAATGCAATAAATCTAGACTGATTTAGTGAACATTTTTTTCTAAATCTGTGATTATTAATTTTGATCGGAGAGAGGGAGTAGTAGTAATGGTCTAAAAGTCACGCGTATCTTTAAGCTAAACTGCACCAACCTGATGCGGCACCAATAGCCGATTGAATACAGACATACGCCGGCCGCGGCTTGCAACTGCTTGCAACAGCACACGCACGACGTCCACCGTCTTCCCAATACGCGGTTCAATGTAGCAGTATCAATCAGTCATAGTATCAACCAACCCAACCGTCTGACCCAACACAATCATCAGATCGCAAAATGCAAGTGCAACAACGTGCCGCCGTCAAACCTCTGAAATCATGCATGTCTGTCTGTCCTAGCACACACGGTGTCACCCAACAACCTCGGCCGCAACTAGGCGGAGCAGCAGCCGCCCGTGTTGACCGGAGATACATCATCCTTGCCGCCGACGTCGATGGTCTTGCCCCTGGGCAGTGCGGCCGGGTCATCGCCGATGTCGAGCGCCTTCTTGCTGACCACGCGGTAGATCTCGCCCAGCACCTCCGTGAATGCGCCCTCCACGTTGGTCGCCTCCAGCGCCGACGTCTCCATGCAGAAGGTGCGGTGCCGCTCCGCGAAGGCCCTGGCCTCCTCGGGCGAGACGGCGCGCAGGTGGCGCAGGTCCGCCTTGTTCCCGACCAGCATCACCACGATGTTGGCGTCCGTGTGGTCCCGCAGCTCCGTCAGCCACCGCTCCGCGTTCTCGAACGTGATGTGGCGGGTCACGTCGTAGACCACCAGCGCGCCCACGGCGCCGCGGTAGTATGCGCTGGTGATGGCCCGGTACCTGGAAGATGGAGATGATGCGGCGCACGATGCGCGCGTTAGGCAGACCGAGTCAGGCTATTTCGTAAAGTGGTTTTTGTATTTTCTCAAGGAAGAAGCAGCACGTAATAACAACTTGTTAGTATAGAAATGTGGCAAGAAGCAATCAAAAGGATGCGTGTGCATGCGCATTGTGTTTAAACTTGTCATGAGCATCAATCCTTTAAACGAAAAATCCTGATGCCCAGTTACTGCTAGATTGAGTTTTGAACGAGGGCCGCCTGATGCTATATTGAAATTACTCCTTCTGGGCAATCCAAGCATAGGAGCTTGAAAAGAATACATCCATCGCGAGTCTTGAATTCAACAAATACTAAACATAGCAAATTAGTCCTGATGAAACAAGCTCAATCGAACTGAATCCTAGAACAAGCACCGTGGAAAAGAAAAAAGTGGGCGGAGCAATACCGCAAACAGGTAGCGAGCAAGACAAAAGCAGGTACCTTTCTTGCCCCGCGGTATCCCAGATCTGCGCCTTGACGAGCTTGCCGTCGACGCGCACGGTCTTGGTGGCGAACTCGACGCCGATGGTGGACCTGGTGTCGAGGCTGAACTCGTCCCTGGCGAAGCGCGAGAGCAGGTTGGACTTGCCCACGCCGCTGTCCCCGATCAGCACCACCTTGAACAGGTAGTCGTACTCCTCCTCCGCCCGGTACGCCACCGCCATCTCTCTTCTCAAGACCTCAACCTGTAATCGATCGCTTGATTCGGCTCGCGGCGGTTTTGATCTCGTCCGCGCGCCGGTACGAGGAGCTAAATAATACCGCCCCGCTCGAGCTACAGCGATACAAGAGCTACGCGGTGCGGTGCGGCGCGGCGCGTTTCTCTTGCTTTCGGTTGGGTTGTTTGCTTTGGGGAAAAGTATCGTGTAGAAGAGAAGAGGCGAAGAGGTCGCCGCGGTTGCTGGGCCTTTCGTGCGGGGATTGGAGTTGGACGACAGATGATGGTGACGACGATCCAGCCGTTGTCCAGGTCTCGGTTCCGTCTCCGTGACCGGGCAGCCTAGCCGTATACATACATGTGTCAACCACTCTTTTTATCTCGATAATCATAGAAAATTAAACTGGGAATATTAGCATGTTGTTGTCCGGCTTGACCTGGCCGGCTTCGTGTGTTTTCACATCTCCTTTCATTTTCGTGTGCTCATTAGGCAGTTGGCGCGACTGGTCTTCACGTCTCATTATTTAGCTCGGGATGGGTGCGGAGTTCTAGTAACAAAAATGGAGGCTTGGGATGGGTGCGCAGATCCTTCAAGCAAGATTCTTGCAGCAAGAAACATTTGGGGAAGCACGGTGCATTATAACTACATAAAAAAAAATACATTGGAGTATAATTTTAGTGGAAGTCTTCTATCTGCACGTTACAGCCACTGAAACATCACCATGACTCTGTAAAAGATGGAAAAAAGAGAGACAACACCATAATCTCACATGTTCGGTGCGACATAGTTGAATCAGGGTAGCACATCAGGAACATTGTTGTCCGAGCGCAAACCAGGATAGCACATCAGAAACATTGTTGTCCGAGCGCAAACCAGGATAGCACATCAGAAACATTGTTGTCCGAGCGCAAACGACGCGATTCAGAGCAACAGAAGGCGAATACCCAAAGCACGACTAGCCAGCATTCAACTGCTCCTGAGGGGTTTTGTAATATGTACAGCAGTACAGAAGAACACATGTTTCTATTTGTTCGAGAATAACCAATAGATATATGTACAGTTCAGATTCTGGACAGGCCACTATGAGAGTTCCTTTTAGATACACATGTACGGCGAACCGAGTCACTTTAAACATTTTCTACATTTGAATAGAACGATCAATGTTATGGCTGTACAGTTTCAGGAAGCTGAGTTACTCCCCCAATCACAATAAGCGAACAACAAATTACAGGTAGCAGAATGGTCTACCGCTTCTTTATGTACAAAATTGAGTTGAATGTTTTGTTGTCGGAAGCAAATAACTTGGTGAGTTTGTTCCTGCTCGTTATCCGCTTCTTCTACCCGCACACAGAGCTGTTGTCTTGCAGATGGGGCATAGGTTCTTTACCGTAAGCCAGTGTTTTACGCACTCCGCATGGTATCTGTGACCACAATCCAGGATTCCAAGGCAGTCCGCAGCCCTGTACTCTTCCTGCAACATGCAATGGGAACACTTTCTTCAGAACTAGAAACTGGAATTGATTCGATGCGTTCTCAACATTGGCACAAGACTACCATGAGCAGGCCAAGTTCAAGTGATCAAGGTCGTTAAGCATGCGATTTGACAATTCAGCATAGATTTGATGGCATGCATAGTTTAGAACAACTGAAAATTTACTTGATGAGGTAACAAATTATACGGTGAAAGTGAAGGACCTGGCATATTATGCACGCCTCATTTTCTGCGGAAGACTCAGATGACTGATGAGACATGCATGATGTCCCTGGCACATATAAGCTAGTCTTCAATTTATCTACGATGTGGCTTTTTGCCAGACCTGTATTGACGTCTCCGATGTGCTCTTCTAATGCTAAAAGCTCCTGTAATGGAAATAAAAGATTAAATCAGATGAAACATATTATGAAATGTTAAGTCAAAGACGTTGAATGAGCTTTACATACCTCATAGGTCATGCTGTCTATATCTAGTCGCATATCGCTATGCTCATCTACAACACTTGACACTTCATACAATCTCGAAAAATCCATCATTGTACCACGCTGCTGCAGCGCCAACCAATAGTTATATGAATGTGCATCATATACGTCCTTAACAGAAACAAAAATGGAGGATTTACAAAAGGTCTACATCCTAACGCAGGTTGGACAACTGGACTTAAAGTTAAGTCGCTATCCCCAGTAAAATGATAAGCCAAGAACCTTACACATCACATCTCATCCTTAACATAAAAAGAGCAGGGGATTCTAAATATTCAGCATTCTAAAGAAGACTGCCCAAATGGATTTCAAATTAAGACTTCATCTGCTGAAACAATCAGTGGAGAACCCACCAGTCAATTCCATTAAGGTTATATGTGATCATGCAGGTATTCAGGACATGTTCAGCTTTGATTACATACAGTCGACGGAAGAGATTGATTACATAAGAAGGGTACATGTAAAACATGGTAACATAATAACAAATATTTTGCGGCAGGATGGTAAAAAATATGAAGTCAAAATGCATAGATAGCTGTCCTCCCATTGTCCAGAAATAAAAGCAACAAAAGATAGCATGAGGCTATTTCAAATGTGAGAAACTTGTAGGCCTGCAGGATTCGTACAACACAAGAAGTATCAAAGAAAATAACTTACGGATCTAGTAAACAACATATGGCTTAAAGCAGCTCAATAAGAAATCCCCAAGAATATTAAAACTTTGATAACATTTTCAGAACAAGATAACTCAAAGTCTGGCAGCTTTCAGCTATATCTGAACATCCTTTGAAGGACATCACCCATTTAGAAGTCGGTAAAATTTTCCAGGTTGTAAGATGCAACATTTCATAACTTGGCACATCAAAGGCATTAAGGTACAAACACACTAAAGCACAAGTCCAGGATATGCAAAACTCGTAGAAGAGTTACCAAGATTACCCACAAAGTTAAAGAACGTACTAGACATATCACATTACAGAAGACAAAGCAAATGGCAACCCTAACAGTTAAGTTGTTTGATATTTGAATACCAGAAATGGACCAAGTGGTAGGCATAAAGTGAATTACATACTAAACAGAGTTGGCAGAATTCTTACATTCCTATGATTAACTGGATTCACCAGGAATGGATGTTGTGGAGGCCCAAAAGACCGCTCAGAATTAGAGAAGAGAACTGGTGTTCTTGGACCCAAGTGGAGCCGGTTTCCAGAATGATTTATCCCACTATGTAACACGCCATTATTGTGGCATTGTTGGTACGGGATTTGCATCCGTGTATGATCCAGCGGATTATGAGCTTGCATGCTATGCACAGCGTGTTGATGAAAATAAGGTAAAGGCCCTTGGGAAATGGTTGAAGGGCCATTCTGATATTCATGAAAGCCTCCATTCACTATTTCTGTGGCCCCTGAATGTGCAAATCTGCCTGCTGGAAGCAAAATGATACCAGTTATTGTCCCTGAATGGGCAAATCTGACTGCTGAAAGGAAAATGTTACCAATTGTACTTCTGTGCTGTGTATCCACATTTCATTTTGTAGGTGGGACCATTTTCCTAGCCTTCTGAAACTCTTAACATATAAAGCTAAACTACTAGTTTAGCCATCAATGCACAAACTAAAAGATGCATTGAACAATGACTTGTATCCCTATAAAGTATAACTTTTTCTGAATCTGTCTTCGTTATCACTAGGAAAGTGAGTTATGTTCCATTAGTTGCTCACATACCTGGAACATTAGTTATTGTATTGATGTATGCCCAATGTGGTACTCCTTCAGCAATACCATTTGCAGACTGGGAAACCCATGCATTGGTGGCAGGTTGAAAGCACTGACTTGGGTGACTTGATTGATGAAATGTATAATTACCATGCTGTGCTGATTCTGGGTGAGCAGCCATTGAGTTGAACCCACTGGTTCCAGTAATGGAAGATCCCTCCACGGATGGCCAAGTGCTGCGACTTTGGTACTCCGATGGGTTGAATTGTGTGACATTATGGAAAACATTTGATTCAAAAGAAGGATCCCATGGCCTATGTGTAGGATTCTGAGATGCATGAGAGGATGAACTTGAGCTTGCAAATCCATTAACAAAATGACAACTTCCAGCAGCTGCAACATTTTTCCTTTTGATGAATCCTCTAGCAGTTTCGCTTTCGCCAACATTTTCATTTCTGGTACTCTCACCCATACTTCCTGAGACAGCTTGGTTTAAAGGCAATCCAAAGCTATGAGCATGAGAGACATATCTGTTCATAGATGTTGACATGCAGGGGTTGTACATACTTGATGGGAGGACAAGACCTGAATCAACACCTAAATTCGGGGGAGAATTATGAACAGGTTGATGTGGATGATTCATGCTCATATTGTAGTAACCCTGCATATCAGGGAGACCAACGTTCGCAGCATTTCCTACAACTCTGACAGCATGTTGACCACTTTGGTCGGACAAATCATTTCCATTGCGAATTAAATTTTCAGAATGAACATGAGGATGCCCTCGCTCAGATTCGAGATCAATGACTTGTGGAGCACATACCATTCGATATGCCATAACGCCAATTAATATTTGGCTTAGCTTCAAGAAAGAACCACTGCAAGCTAAGTCAACAACTATGCTTTATCGTCACCTCTTCCTGAAAACAAATTAGAAACCATGTTAGAATGAAAAAAAATAGTTTTATAGTGCACATTTATTAGGTCACAATGTCAAATATGAGAAGCTTGGAAATTACATAGTAGAAGTTGCATATTCTCAAACTTGTGTGATAACATAAAAGAAATGTTACAGATAAACTAAAGAAGATTATTTTGAATGATTAGCGAAGTTCATTACAGAAGATGTTGCACACAAACATGGAGTGAAGATAAGTAAGCAAGGTAATTAGTCTTGACCATGGCATCCCTAAAGTTTTGGCTTATAGGCCAACAGCACAAGATTAAGTCATTTCGACTTCTCTCATGTAGGAAATATGTGTTTGAAGTAGGATTGCAATATAATTTATCATACAATTGCACCAGATCATTATTTATTGCTTACAGCAACCCATCACAATGAACTGTGCAGACTGTATCCTACTGAAGTAACCTAGCATGGCATAATGCATATTCATACATACCCCAATTATTCACAGTTGTTTAATTTTTCATCTGATTTTTTATCTAACCATTCATAGAGTAGTTTTCCAGTCAGTCTACATAATACTGGCTGAAAAAATATATCGGGAAAGCTAAAAGACTGGATTCTGTGATCAAATCCATTAGAGCTGTGAAATCATTTAACTCAAGAGCATTATTAAATGCCAAATTTGTTATTCGCACACAATGAGAAAGAAATGACCTGTCAATAAACATACATGCACAGTTGTTGTCATGGAGAACAAAATTCTGCTTCAACGAGGGTGAAAGCTAGACATGGACTAATGTAGCATAAGTGGCTACTTCCCACTTCGAGCAATTGCAAGGCCATTTCCCGAGAGGCTGATACTTCAACAAAGGGCTTACCAATTCAAGGGCATAAATGCCCATATCGTTGGCAGGCCAGTAGGTCTAGAAAGGATAGTTCTTTTGCCCTTGGCACTCCCATTTGACATGCTCACTCATACTCCTTCTGAATGAAGCAATATGCCATTACTAAGGAGATTTACCAAAGGAAAATCTCCCAAAAAAAAATTCTTCATGATCTACATTAAAGAAAGTAACTTTTCTCGCTTAACCATTTACTTCCAAACAAAGGTCGGTGGATGTCGTCTATAGGTAAAACAAGGAAGGACGTGAGACAGAAGATGGCCACTTCGAAAGAATGGGTAAAAATTGTTTTAACCATGTAGTTCCTAACACAAATGATCAAACGGAAGTCTTTTTTAGTTTCATCTGTAAGTTTGACACTAACAAGAAATACACATGACATATTATGTAGTAGTATAAGTATGAACTTTTAAGGAAAAATAAGACAAAGGCAAGATCCAATGACTATATAGGCATAGGTGTTTCCATCTATTGACAGCCATAATGGTCGATGGTATTTCTAAGGAACGGAAACAGCAGATGAGCTATGACCATATAAAAAAAAGTGAACAGCCTGCATATGTCTCTTACATGCGGTGACAATGTATGCATCAGCATTCACATCTCTGCCAAAGAATCCCTAAAGTTTTGGGTGGAAAAGTGATTGCTGTTCTTTGTACTTCTCAAGGGATAATAACAGATCGATCAAGATACTCCCATATTCTATCTCAAACTTCATATTTTAAAAATAGTAAGACATTATATTTTTACAATTGTATTTTTATGAAAGAATACAAAATTAGAAGAAAAAGTTATGACAGAAAATCATACAACCTCCCACCCATCACCAGTTCGGCTATGTGGTTTAATTCCTTACCGCAGGTTAACCAGCACAATTCAGCACTTAATCCCACAGACATCCTATCATTGCTACAATACTCCCTCCGTTCTGATGCTTAGGGCGTATACTTGTTAGCGCATCGATTAGAGAGTGTGGTTCAATACGTGTGGTCCGTTTTACCCCTAATTAGCAGGTGCATAGTGGAAGAGCCTCGCCCCTGCTTCCTACGCCCTTCCCTTCTCTGACATCAATTCCCGCGTGAGATGTTGAAACATGCACAACCAATTAAACATGCATGCACGGCTAACCTATTGGACGCATTAACTGCGGGACCACATCAAGAAGAGAAATATGCACACGTAACTGTCTATCGAGGAAAAAGCGGCGCTGCATGTGGAAGACAAAGGAAAAGAGCAGGATTTGGTTCAACTGCGACACGAATAAAGGAGGGCAATTTTGTAAGAACAGCTCCAAAACAGCACCTAACGTTGTTCGCGCCTTGTTTCTTTGACGAAAAACTGAATTTCGTTTTACGCCATAAGCATGGGAACAGAGGGAGTACAAGACAATTTCATGCCCTGCAAACTGCTTCATGCAAGAGAGCAGATTCCACGGAACTATTCTTTTTTATAATTACTACATATTTATTTGACTTAGAAAAACTATGCACAACACTCAATTACTCTCAACATAAATATGATATCACCAAAAATGTATCTAAAAATGGTTGTTCCAGAAGTTTAAATGATACATCAATTACTAAAGGTATTAATTTCTGAATTCAAAATTTTAAAACTATCGGAGCGATGAAGCTGAAATAATGAAGAAAACACAGTATGGGGATGCACCAACAGTTCAAACTGGTGTTAGTAATGTAAAAGGGAGCAATTCTCATACAATGCATAATTCTTGAAGCTGAATATACAGAAGAGAACGTGATGGACCAAAAAAGGAAGATAATATCATTCATCTATTTGAATATAATGAAAATCCATCAGTCAGATTAATTACTATTTTGTGCCCAAGGAAACCCCAGAATGCCATATGCTGGAGAACTAACTCCTGGCCGCCTGGGTCGCGCCACCAAAAACTGAATGTATCACGGTAATGGCAAATAATGTAATTGGCATTAAGAAAACACCTACGAGCAGCTAACATCACATCATAAAACAACAACCAGAATACTAATTACCACAAATTAACAAGAAATCTCATTTTTCTAAAAGTATTCTTCAACTGTCCAACACCTGCTATCGTACCTGGGGCTATATTACCAGCGCAACCAGACTACGAGAGCAGAACACAAAATCATATATTATCCTATATGTTTACAAAATCAATTCCATAAAATCCAGAGAGGGTCATTGCAACTAACACAACTTCCACACTAGCCAAAAAGTAACCAGAATTCCAAACGCCCAACCAAACAACTACCAACCTCGCAAAAAGTTTGCAGGTGCAACATCCCAAACCCCATTAATGACCCAACCACACAAAAGTGCCCCGGTAAGATATTCGTGCCTATCAGCGAAATCAAGATTCCCACATTTCTGAGCAGAATTCTCTGCATTAACCACATGCACATGCTGTTCCATTTTAAAATATGGAGAGGATATTGCGCATTAAGAATATAAGAGAAGCATCATAGTGCCACCTAAACACACAACATAAGCGCATCTCAACGCCCACCAACCACCACCCCTTCCCCCAAAACCAAATGCACGAGCAGGTAAAGCTGAGCAGATTAGGCAAATCCAATAGTTTCTAAATTATAGTCACTACTAACCTTAGACGAGAAAATCATCAACGATACGGAGCAAAACAAACTGAATGGGCATGCAGTCTTGTGCTCGCTCTACCACCAAATTACAAACAAAACTTGCGAGCTGGGGGCATTCGTAAATCATTATTGCTGCCTACTCCGCCGTTACTAAAGAAATCGCAGTCGCCCCAAGAATCCAATTCCTTTCTCCTAGCTTCCACGCATGGAGGCACGGTCGTACCCAACGCAATCCTGCGCGAATAAAACCCGGCCGGAGAGGGAATTTGGCAGATGGTCACCTCATGGAGCACGCGATCCGATCGGCGAAGCGGGGAGGTGAGCCGGCCGGCGGGCGGAATCTGGTGTGGTTCGCCTCGCCTCAGGAATCGCGCGCGCGGAGGAGAGGAGCGATCGCCCACCGCGGTGGGACGAGCGGGGGCGATCGTCGGGTGGGGAGAGGAAGGGGATCGGGCGGAGGAACTGGCGGAGGGACGGAGGGTAGCGTATTTATAAGCACAAAGAAGCTTTTTTTAGAGAAAGAAGGAAGAGGAAGAGGATGACACAGATGGGGAGGAGGAGGAGGCTTGCTAACATTTTTGGGCACAAAAGGGAATAACGGGTTAAGGGATATATTATTTTTTGTGCTTTTTCTTATTCTTTCTTGCGTCTTTTTTTTTTTTTTTGAGAAACACAGTACAAACGCAGACGCTCACATACACGCGCATACACTCACCCCTATGAACGCACACACGCACACCCTACCCCTATGAGCACCTTCGAAAGACTGAGCCGGCGGATTGAATCTTGAAATTAACGAAGTCACCACAGGCGCCTCGCTGTCGACGGGAACGTCGCCTCCCACTGAATGAAAATTTCGCCTTTTATGAGACACACAGATGTCAAACCTGGGATTTGAACTCTGGTGGGCTGGGGGTACAACCACCCTCCTAACTACACCTGGGCAAAGTTCGGGCCGGGCCGGGCTTCGGGCCGGGCTTAAAAAAGCCCGCGGGTAAAAAGTCAGGCCCGAGCCCGGCCCGGCCCGACCGTCGGGCCTGTAATTTAAGCCCGAACCCGGCCCGAACGATCAAAAAGCCCGGCCCGGCCCGAGAAGCCCGGCCCGACCAGGCTAAAATGCACGAATATGCAGGCCCGAACCCGGCCCGGCCCGACGTTCGGGCTCAGTTTTCAGGCCCGAGCCCGGCCCGAAGTGCAAGCCCGACCCGGCCCGGCCCGGGATTTTCGGGCCGGGTCGGGCCGGGTTGTCCGGGCCGGGCTGCCCATGCCCAGATGTACTCCTAACCACCCAACCTCAGGTTGGTTCTCTTCTTTCTTGCGTCTCTTAATCCTCCATTTGTGCGTGGGAGAGAATAAGAGAGCGTGTTTGTGTGGAAAATTGAGCATGCCCTGTAAAATATGCTCTCTTTTTCTAAAATAAAAATGTTTAGCTTTGGTGTTAGAAGGGGGTTCTTGCTCTCAAGTAGTACTCTCTCTTTACAAAACAAAGTTGGCAACATTTAAATAGTATTTTTTTTGTGAGAAGGCAAGATTTAAATAGTTGCGCACATGATTTAGTAGGTGTGCTTCTCGAGCATTTTCTTTGCGACATGAGGCAAAGCTAGGTTAATTTTGTTATGGAATGGAACCTCGATCAAGGATGGCATATATAGAGGATGATGTAGCATCTGGAGATAGACAATTGATGTGGTTGTTGAATCGTCATCGATCACATAAAATAAAACCGTAGTAGTGAGTTGGGGGTTTCGTGATCCACCAAGAAATATATGGGAGGGGTGCTCAAGGGGGGACTTGCCCTTGCTTAGGATGGCAGTTGAGGTGGCAAGGTCACGAGGAGGAGATAAAGTCGTGTCATTGTGTACGCTTGTTAGGGTTAGCAAGTGTGTGCACACTCTTTTTGGTAAATCATGGGATTAATAAAAACATGTCTATATATTTACCGACAACATACTTTTTGTGTCTCACATTTTCACTAGCCTGGGACATGCACACAAACAAAGTAGTAAATTTTAAGAAATGGCACACATACATTTATTAAATGACTTCGTGCGACCAATTAGGACCTCTTTGATTCAAAGCATTTTCAAAGAAATATAGGAGGATTTCAATCGTTAGGAATTATTCCCACATTGTATGTTTGATTCACATGATCGTAAACCATAGGATTTTTTTCCCCTTAGGATTCATGTGTACTAGATTTCATACTAAAAATTCCATCCACTCCGACCTCTTTCAAAGAATCCTACTTATTTCTATGCACATTCAAATGGCATTTCAATCATGTATCGAAATGGCATTCCACTCTAATCATGTGCTTTTTATATTCCCACATCTTATTAATCCTGCTAATTAAAAAGGCTATTTACCTCATCCAAAGCAACTAGATAGATGTTTGTGGACGATTATACCAGTATTCGTATGAATATGGCGTACCCCATAAAACATGAAGACATATGTCTACGTGCGGGTAGGAGGGGATCTTCTGGATTGTTCGGCCCTTGTCTTACAAGGGAATTACTCTTGCATGGATATGAAGAAATCGTGAATACGGGATGAAGGCTAGCTAAACAAAAAATCTTTCCTTGCTTTTGGTATGATCAAGAAAAACGCCCTAGATTGGATTTCACTTGAAGGAGAAGATAAGGGAATGTGCAATGGTTGATAAGACCGTCTTATCTTAGTCTTGCCACGTAATCTAGATATAAAAATAAAACATAATGTACAATGGGTTATTTTTTAGTCTTATCTTTAATAACGAGACATCCTAAATTTATGGTGAGAGAGATTGTGCTAAGAGATGATCTCTTAGCTAAGAAAAGGCAAAGTATTTTTTCATCTTTCTCTTTCCTCCACCTCAGCGTTCATCCTATGTGGCACAGCTAAGATATCACCATTGTACATGCCCTTAGGAGTATATATAAGGACCCGAAAGCCTAGAGACACAAGCAATTTCCATCTATGTAAGCAAGGCCAAAATTCACCATAAACTTTAGGCGATCTAGGGTTCAATTTTAGCCATGTATCTCTTATTGTGATCATATCTAATCTTATAAGAAAATCCATCTGCAATTAGCAGGTAGGTTGTTGCCCATATTGAAAATCCTGTTATTTTAAAATAAAAATCACATTTACAAGTTTCAAAAAAAAAACTGAAAAAATAAATATGGATGTAGCCAATTATGTATCCAACAAACACGTAAAATATTAACTTAACATACTTTGTATTCTTATCTACACAAAAATAAGAAACATGTAGGTCTGAATATATATGTTTTCAAAGCTCCGAATTTTATTGGATTTTTTACCTTTTTAGTATCCCACAATACAAAGAACTTTGCAGTGGAATTTCTCATGCTTGTAAGTTATTTTTTTGAAACATATGAATGCAGTTTTTTATTTATTTTTATAATAGAAGGGATCAGTGGAGTTCGGGAGCCAAAGGCACTTTCTGGTAACATACACCAAATTTAAGATATTTTATTCACCCTCCGCTACTGGATACACCAGATCTTAATTTCATCTATTTACTTTTACGCCCAACCGTATGATTGATATTGATTACGAAGATGATTGATGATCGTTGTACAACATACGCTTTCAGAACAATAGCAAGGCTTTTGTAATAAAAAAATAAGTTTATCTTGGAAAGTAAGTTTCTAATTCCATGTCTACTTTGCTGCAAAGTGTTACTATTTAAAGAAAAACTTTATTGCTGATTGAATCGTATGCGCCCTTAGGTAAATAGCAGCATACCTGCTAAACATGTTAGGAATTCAGGTATATTTAGCTTTTTTTCGAAAAGTACACCAATCTATTGATAATTATTAACACGATATAATAAATTTATATGGCATTTACCTTTGAATCGACATACTAGTAAACCTTGGTTTCTGCCTGAAAGAAACCCAGTCTATACATTTAGCCATTTGCATAGGATCATTTTACTATCACCCTTGTTTTTCAAGATGGTCTAACATTGAGAACGACAAGACATATATGTACCCAAAAGGTTCATCATCAATAATAGAGTTGGTATTTGTTGGTTGTAATCTGTCACACACATGTGACAAGTGATTATCTATCATTATGGACGTATAGTACGTTATCACTTGCTTTTCTCCCTCCTCTGATTTTTATATTTGAATGGAAGGAACAAAGTGTTTTATGCTATCTTAGAATTTATTAGAACAGGGTGAAGTCCAACACAAGCAACTAATTTATCACCTTCCATGAATGCACAAAAAAGGAACCTTGGGTCATGGGTAACTTTTTTTTGAAACAAGTCATGGGTAACTTGATCCTTTTTGCCTCCACATAGGTATAATAAGTACAATGTTTTTAATCAATTTCATGTCGCTCTGGAGGAGGTGGCCCCTCCTTTCACTATTTTCACTGTGCTTAGAGCGACTCTAGCAAATCCCGTACAACTGGCGAAAGTGTTAAAAAAAGTTCATTTTACTGTTTGGTGGGGAGGGGGGTAAGTGTAGACTAGATACTGTGAAAAGGCTAAAATTGTTAAATGAATAAGGTAAACGCCAGAAAAGTGGCTCCCCGTGCTGCATATTTGCATATTTTGCGGTACTCTGGTGCATTTAAGTATAGCAAACCCCAAAAAAAAACGAAGAGGAAAGTTTCGGATCACTTCCCCCATTCGCCTCTCATCTGTGCTCTGCCCCATTCACCGCCTGCATTGGCACCTTCTCTTCCTGCTCCGGCGGA
Source organism: Lolium rigidum (assembly GCF_022539505.1). Classification (NCBI taxonomy): domain Eukaryota; kingdom Viridiplantae; phylum Streptophyta; class Magnoliopsida; order Poales; family Poaceae; genus Lolium; species Lolium rigidum. The sequence goes on from NC_061513.1 coordinate 144,944,858, forward strand.
TGCTTAACTATTCTGCCACCATCCATGTGGCCCACAACCCGAGACACGGTTCTCCCACATTTTGCTGCCACCACCGGTCCTCCTCGGCTCCCTGCCGCCATGTTTCCGAGGCAAAGCTCCATCGGGCTTGGCTCCCGTGTGGCAACGTGGCAACAAGTCCTCAAAGGCGCATGGAGCGTATCCCCCTTCCCCCTTGTGGCTCTTCATTTGGTCGTGGATCGGTGGCGCAGCCACTCTGGCACGCATCCCCTTCTGGTTGCCGGTTGATGGCGCCGTCTCCCGCTCACCAGCTCACCACCGGCAAGGATTGGGAAATTGGGAGGAAAATGTTTTTTATATATGAATAAGCGTATCTATTCTAGCTGCAGTGCATACCCTAAAACGCTTGTACGGTACAAGTGTTATGATATCTAGAGTTGCTCTTACTATCTACGTCTCCATCGTGGAAATTGCTGCCTTGCCTTGCCGGCAACCAGCTTGAGTTGCCCATCATTTCCATTCTTTCTACTCCCCCTTATTCGCAATAAGTGTCATGGTTTTATTAATGAAGTAGTAGTACAAATTTGAACTAAGACCCTCACATTTATTATGGATTGGAGGAAGTAGTGGGTTTTCTCTTTTCTTCACCTCCTGTGGAATGTGTGGCGTGGCACCACACTAGGTGATGGTCGCGGTCAGATGTACTTCCTCCATCCGCAACTAAGTGCACGTTTGGACATGTTTTAAGTCCAATTTTATTAACTTTAACTAACTTCCTAGAAAAAAGGTAGCCGTATTTATAACATTAAATTAATACTCTAGATTCATGTAATTAATAATATATTACTTTGCTATCATGTATGTTCTGTTGTATTGTAAAATTATGATCAAATTTAAAAATGTTTAACTTCTAAAAACAGAAAACATAGACTTATTCACAGTTGCTACGCGATAGTCGTCCAGATGACTAGCACGAAATGAAGGCACTCGACCGCCGTTGTCGGGCACAAAGGCACATGGCCGTCGGCCAATAGAGGGAGAGAGCAGTCGTGGCGTCAACTGGGGCGAAACCACGGGGGGTGCTGTACGCCGACCTGGTCGGTGCGGACCAGGCGCCGCACACCCCCCAGGCGGGTTGTTGGGCCGGCCCAACATTCCCACTCTTTCTTTTTTTTGTTTCTTTTGCTTTTTTGTTTTTTCTTGTTCAATTTTCTTTTTACGTTTTTTAAAAGCTGATTCTTTTTAGACCCGATTTTAAAAATTATTTTAGTTTTTCTGAAATTTAAATATTTTTAAAATTTGAACATTTTTTTAGATTGGAACAAATTTTAAATTGGAACAAATTTTAAAATTGAACAAAAAAAATTCAAAATTTATTATTTTTTATATATGAACAAATTTTGAATTTGAACAATTTTTTTATTTGAACAATTTTTTTATTTGAACAATTTTCGTATTTGAACAATTTTTTTATTTGAACAATTTTCGTATTTGAACAATTTTTTATTTGAACAATTTTCGAATTTGAATTTTCTCGAATATTTGAGATAAAACATTTTACATTTAAATATATATTTTAATTAAAAAATTAAATCTTAAGAACGAAAAAAACAGAAAAAAAAATAAACAGAAAATAAAAAGAAAAAACAGGAATGAAAAAGAAAACAGAACAGAAAAAGAAAAGAACAGAAAATGATCTCAAAAAAAGAAAACGGCCAAGTGGCCCAACACCCGAACTGGGCCGGCCCGTACCGCGCGCGGGGGTGTGCGGCGCGCGGTACGCGCCGACCTGATCGGTGTATAGGAAATCCGCGAAACCACCCCTATTGGTGCGGTTCAGTGATCAAAGGAATTCAAGCAGGTCATGCAGAGGCTGGGCCGTCAAAGGAGCTTCTTCACGTTAGCAGAGGATATTCTTTTGTAACATTTTAAATCGGAAGAGAATATGCTCTCACGCCATGTTCTGAGACAACCATGGCCACAGAATGCAGCGCACAGCACGTAAGAGCATCTCTACCGGCGCCTCCCAAATAGTCCGCAGGGGTGCCGGCGCTGTCGTATGGGGGACGCCGGCACAGCATCCTTCATTTGGGGGAGCTGCTCTCACACCGGCGCGCCCCATACGACAGCCTCAATAGATAATTTGAATTTGAAAACTCAAATAAAAGCATAGAAATTCGAATAAGTTTACGAATTTAAAGTTTGAGTCAACACACGGCCACTAAATTCGAATAGATTTTCGAATATGAAGTTCGGGCCAACATACGGCCACCAAATCGTTGTGTCCGGCGCAAAAAAATGGCTTCCAAGCCAGCTGATCAGATGAACGAGGTCATGGGTGGCTCAACCTCGACGACTTCCTCATCGGGGGCGAGCCCCGGCGGCAGCTCCGTCGCTGCAACAGGATCCACGGTCGCCGGGGGAGGCATGAAAGTCGAGGGTGCCAGGGGAGACATGAACGTGGAGGGTGCCGGGGCAGACGCCGACGCAGCTCGCGCCGCCATCACCTCTTGGCCGATGCGCTCGCGGTACATCTCGTGCCACGCCCGCGCCAACGGGTCCATCTTCTCCATGTCGGCCATCAAGATCTTGGATTCTTGAGACATCTTGGCCAACGATAGCTGCGTCGCTTCTTTGGTGGCCTTTGATACGTCTCCAACGTATCGATAATTTCTTGTGTTCCATGCCACATTATTGATGTTATCTACATGTTTTATGCACACTTTATGTCATATTCGTGCATTTTCTGGAACTAACCTATTAACAAGATGTCGAAGTGCTAGTTGCTGTTTTCTGCTATTTTTGGTTTCGTAAATCCTAGTAAAGAAATATTCTCGGAATTGGACGAAATAAAAGCCCGGAGGCCTATTTTCTCACGAAGCTTCCGGAAGACCGAAGACGAGACGAAGAGGGGCCACGGGGTGGCCAAACCCTAGGGCGGCGCGGCCCCCCCTTGGCCGCGCGGCCCCGTGGTGTGGGCCCCCGTGCCGCCTCTTGACTTGCCCTTCCGCCTACAAATAGCCTCCGTGACGAAACCCCCAGCACCGAGAGCCACGATACGGAAAACATTACCGAGACGCCGTCGCCGCCGATCCCATCTCGGGGGATCCCGGAGATCGCCTCCGGCACCCCGCCGAGAGGGGAATCATCTCTCGGAGGACTCTACACCGCCATGATCGCCTCCGGAGTGATGAGTGAGTAGTCTACCCCTGGACTATGGGTCCATAGCAGTAGCTAGATGGTTGTCTTCTCCCCATTGTGCTATCATTGTCGGATCTTGTGAGCTGCCTATCATGATCAAGATCATCTATATGTAATTCTATATGTTGCGTTTGTTGGGATCCGATGAATAGAGAATACTTGTTATGTTGATTATCAAAGTTATGCTTATGTGTTGTTTATGATCTTGCATGCTCTCCGTTATTAGTAGATGCTCCGGCCAAGTAGATGCTTTTAACTCCAAGAGAGGGAGTACTTATGCTCGATAGTGGGTTCATGCCCGCATTGACACCGGGACAGAGTGACGAAAGTTCTAAGGTTGTGTTGTGCTGTTGCCACTAGGGATAAAACATTGATGCTATGTCTAAGGATGTAGTTGTTGATTACATTACGCACCATACTTAATGCAATTGTCTCGTTGTTTAGCAACTTAATACCGGAGGGGTTCGGATGATAACCCGAAGGTGGACTTTTTAGGCATAGATGCGGTTGGATGGCGGTCTATGTACTTTGTCGTAATGCCCAATTAAATCTCACTATACTCATCATGATATGTATGTGCATGGTCATGCTCTCTTTATTTGTCAATTGCCCAACCGTAATTTGTTCACCCAACATGATGTTCGTCTTATGGGAGAGACACCTCTAGTGAATCGTGGACCCCGGTCCAATTCTCTTTATCGAAATACAATCTACTGCAATACTTGTTTTTACTGTTTTCTCCGCAAACAATCATCTTCCACACAATACGGTTAATCCTTTGTTACAGCAAGCCGGTGAGATTGACAACCTCACTATTTCGTTGGGGCAAAGTACTTTGGTTGTGTTGTGCAGGTTCCACGTTGGCGCCGAATCTCCGGTGTTGCGCCGCACTACATCCCGCCGCCATCAACCTTCAACGTGCTTCTTGGCTCCTCCTGGTTCGATAAACCTTGGTTTCTTTTCGAGGGAAAACTTGCTGCCGTGCGCATCATACCTTCCTCTTGGGGTTGCCCAACGAACGTGTGAAATACACGCCATCAAGCTCTTTTTCCGGCGCCGTTGCCGGGAGATCAAGACACGCTGCAAGGGGAGTCTCCACTTCTCAATCTCTTTACTTTGTTTTTGTCTTGCTTTATTTTATTTACTACTTTGTTTGCTGCACTAAATCAAAATACAAAAAAATTAGTTGCTAGTTTTATTTTATTTACTGTCTTGCACTTTATATCAAAAACACAAAAAAATTAGTTTACTTGCATTTACTTTATCTAGTTTACTTTATTGTCTTGCACTCTATATTAAAAATACAAAAAAAAATTTAGTTACTTTTGTTACCATGTCTAGCTCTGAACCTGTTACTTCTTCGCCTGAAGAATTAGTCTTCACTTTTAAACAAGGGGATGAGGAGAGTTTTAAGGATGCTTGGTCTAGAATTTTTTCTTCTTATCGTGAAACTGAACCTCAAATGACTCTAAGTTTGCTCCTTAGTAATTTTTATTTTGGTCTTATGGTTCGCTATAGATATGCTTTGGATACTTTAGTGGGAGGAGATTTCCTTCATTGCAATGGGGATCAAGCTTTTAATGCCATAAAGAAGTTGGTTGCATCATATGATTCAGCTAATAACTTTGATTCAGATCCTCGCTAGCATATATAGTAGATTAAATACTCTGGAGATAAGTACATCTCGCTTGAATGATAACTATTGCCACGTTCGTAATCGTCTTGAACAAGTCTTAGTGAACTCTAAACTCTCATTGTGGGATCCTTCTGTTAAAATTTTTATCGGTGATCGAACACTCCATGCCTACTGTGATATTATGTATGAATTTTGCCTTATGCTTGAAAGTATTTATAAATCTTTGAAACTTTGGGGAGTTGAGGAAGGAGGAGAAAAGATAACTCTCATTGATAACTCTACTATAATCCCTAAAGGAATAGCCGCAGGTGTGCATACAACTATTTGTGGAAGAACAATATCTATTGATTATCTTGTTGTTGAAACAGGAAAACTCACACTCGGAAGATCCCTGCTGAAACTATTGGGAGCAATCATTGATGTTGGAGAAGGCACTTTGAAATTCACCTCTATACCGGGAGAAACTCGTATATTTCCTAAACCAAAGGGAAAGAAAAACAATAAGAAAGATAAGGGTAAAGCCCAAGGTAATGTTGATGCTTCATCTCTCGATAATACTTGATACACACTTTCTGCGCCTAGCTGAAAGGCGTTAAAAAAAAGCGCTTATGGGAGACAACCCATGTTTTTACCTACAATACTTTGTTTTTATTTTGTGTCTTGGAAGTTGTTTATTACTGTAGCAACCTCTTCTTATCTTAGTTTTGAGTTTTGTTGTGCCAAGTTAAGCCGTTGATAGAAAAGTAAGTACTAGATTTGGATTACTGCGCAGTTCCAGATTTCTTTGCTGTCACGAATCTGAGCCCACTGCCCTGCAGGAAGCTCAGAAAATTATGCCAATTTACGTGCATGATCCTCAGATATGTACGCAACTTTCATTCAATTTGAGCATTTTCATTTGAGCAAGTCTGGTGCCATTTTAAAATTCGTCAATACGAACTGTTCTGTTTTGACAGATTCTGCCTTTTATTTCGCATTGCCTCTTTCGCTATGTTGGATGAATTTCTTTGATCCACTAATGTCCAGTAGCATTATGCAATGTCCAGAAGTATTAAGAATGATTGTGTCACCTCTGAATATGTCAATTTATATTGTGCACTAACCCTCTAATGAGTTGTTTCGAGTTTGGTGTGGAGGAAGTTTTCAAGGATCAAGAGAGGAGTATGATACAACATGATCAAGGAGAGTGAAAGCTCTAAGCTTGGGGATGCACCCGGTGGTTCACCCCTGCATATATCAAGAAGACTCAAGCGTCTAAGCTTGGGGATGCCCAAGGCATCCCCTTCTTCATCAACAAATTATCAGGTTCCTCCCCGAAACTACATTTTTATTCGGCCACATCTTATGTGCTTTTTCTTGGAGCGTCGGTTTGTTTTTGTTTTTGTTTTGTTTGAATAAAATGGATCCTAGCATTCACTTTATGGGAGAGATACACGCTCCGCTGTAGCATATGGACAAATATGTCCTTGGTTTCTACTCATAGTATTCATGGCGAAGTTTCTCCTTCGTTAAATTGTTATATGGTTGGAATTGGAAAATGATACATGTAGTAATTGCTATAAATGTTTTGGGTAATGTGATACTTGGCAATTGTTGTGCTCATGTTTAAGCTCTTGCATCATATGCTTTGCACCCATTAATGAAGAAATACATAGAGCATGCTAAAATTTGGTTTGCATATTTGGTTTCTCTAAGGTCTAGATAATTTCTAGTATTGAGTTTGAACAACAAGGAAGACGGTGTAGAGTCTTATAATGTTTACAATATGTCTTTTATGTGAGTTTTGCTGCACCGGTTCATCCTTGTGTTTGTTTCAAATAAGCCTTGCTAGCCTAAACCTTGTATCGAGAGGGAATACTTCTCATGCATCCAAAATACTTGAGCCAACCACTATGCCATTTGTGTCCACCATACCTACCTACTACATGGTATTTTCCCGCCATTCCAAAGTAAATTGCTTGAGTGCTACCTTTAAAATTCCATCATCCACCTTTGCAATATATAGCTCATGGGACAAATAGCTTAAAAACTATTGTGGTATTGAATATGTAATTATGCACTTTATCTCTTATTAAGTTGCTTGTTGTGCGATAACCATGTTTACTGGGGAACGCCATCAACTCTTTGTTGAATTTCATGTGAGTTGCTATGCATGTTCGTCTTGTCTGAAGTAAGGGCGATCTACACCGAGTTGAATGGTTTGAGCATGCATATTGTGAGAGAAGAACATTGGGCCGCTAACTAAAGCCATGATTCATGGTGGAAGTTTCAGATTTGGACAAATATCCTCAAATCTCTAATGAGAAAAGAATTAATTGTTGTCAAATGCTTAAAACATTAAAAGAGGAGTCCATTATCTGTTGTCTATGTTGTCCCGGTATGGATGTCTAAGTTGAGAATAATCAAAAGCGAGAAATCCAAATGCGAGCTTTCTCCTTAGACCTTTGTACAGGCGGCATAGAGGTACCCCTTTGTGAAACTTGGTTAAAGCATATGTATTGCGGTGATAATCCGGTAGTCCAAGCTAATTAGGACAAGGTGCGAGCACTATTAGTACACTATGCATGAGGCTTGCAACTTATAAGATATAATTTACATGATGCATATGCTTTATTACTACCGTTGACAAAATTGTTTCATGTTTTCAAAATCAAAGCTCTAGCACAAATATAGCAATCGATGCTTTTCCTCTATTAGGACCATTCTTTTACTTTCAATGTTGAGTCAGTTCACCTATTTCTCTCCACCTCAAGAAGCAAACACTTGTGTGAACTGTGCATTGATTCCTACATACTTGCTTATTGCACTTATTATATTACTCTATGTTGACAATATCCATGAGATATACATGTTAAAAGTTGAAAGCAACCGCTGAAACTTAATCTTCTTTTGTGTTGCTTCAATACCTTTACTTTGAATTATTGCTTTATGAGTTAACTCTTATGCAAGACTTATTGATGCTTGTCTTGAAGTGCTATTCATGAAAAGTCTTTGCTTTATGATTCACTTGTTTACTCATGTCATCACCATTGTTTTGATCGCTACATTCTCTACATATGCTTTACAAATAGTATGATCAAGTTTATGATGGCATGTCACTCCGTAAATTATCTTTGTTATCGTTTTACTCGCTCGGGACGAGCAGAACTAAGCTTGGGGATGCTGATACGTCTCCAACGTATCGATAATTTCTTGTGTTCCATGCCACATTATTGATGTTATCTACATGTTTTATGCACACTTTATGTCATATTCGTGCATTTTCTCGGAACTAACCTATTAACAAGATGCCGAAGTGCCGCTTGTCGTTTTCTGCTGTTTTTGGTTTCGGTAAATCCTAGTAAAGAAATATTCTCGGAATTGGACGAAATAAAAGCCCGGAGGCCTATTTTCTCACGAAGCTTCCGTAAGACCGAAGACGAGACGAAGAGGGGCCACGGGGTGGCCAAACCCTAGGGCGGCGCGGCCCCCTTGGCCGCGCGGCCCCGTGGTGTGGGCCTCCCGTGCCGCCTCTTGACTTGCCCTTCCGCCTACAAATAGCCTCCGTGACGAAACCCCCGCACCGAGAGCCACGATACGGAAAACACTACCGAGACGCCGTCGCCGCCGATCCCATCTCGGGGATCCCGGAGATCGCTCTCCGGCACCCTCGCCGGAGAGGGGAATCATCTCCCGGAGGACTCTACACCGCCATGGTCGCCTCCGGAGTGATGAGTGAGTAGTCTACCCCTGGACTATGGGTCCATAGCAGTAGCTAGATGGTTGTCTTCTCCCCATTGTGCTATCATTGTCGGATCTTGTGAGCTGCCTATCATGATCAAGATCATCTATATGTAATTCTATATGTTGCGTTTGTTGGGATCCGATGAATAGAGAATACTTGTTATGTTGATTATCAAAGTTATGCTTATGTGTTGTTTATGATCTTGCATGCTCTCCGTTATTAGTAGATGCTCTGGCCAAGTAGATGCTTTTAACTCCAAGAGAGGGAGTACTTATGCTCGATAGTGGGTTCATGCCTGCATTGACACCTGGGACAAGGATGTAAAGTTCTAAGGTTGTGTTGTGCTGTTGCCACTAGGGATAAAACATTGATGCTATGTCTAAGGATGTAGTTGTTGATTACATTACGCACCATACTTAATGCAATTGTCCGTTGTTTAGCAACTTAATACCGGAGGGGTTCTGGATGATAACCTCGAAGGTGGACTTTTTAGGCATAGATGCAGCTTGGATGGCGGTCTATGTACTTTGTCGTAATGCCCAATTAAATCTCACTATACTCATCATGATATGTATGTGCATGGTCATGCTCTCTTTATTTGTCAATTGCCCAACTCGTAATTTGTTCACCCAACATGCTGTTCGTCTTATGGGAGAGACACCTCTAGTGAATCTGTGGACCCCGGTCCAATTCTCTTTACCGAAATACAATCTACTCGCAATACTTGTTTTTACCGTTTTCTCTGCAAACAATCATCTTCCACACAATACGGTTAATCCTTTGTTACAGCAAGTCGGTGAGATTGACAACCTCACCGTTTCGTTGGGGCAAAGTACTTTGGTTGTGTTGTGCAGAGTTCCACGTTGGCGCCGGAATCTCCGGTGTTGCGCCGCACTACATCCCGCCGCCATCAACCTTCAACGTGCTTCTTGGCTCCTCCTGGTTCGATAAACCTTGGTTTCTTTCTGAGGGAAAACTTGCTGCTGTGCGCATCATACCTTCCTCTTGGGGTTGCCCAACGAACGTGTGAAATACACGCCATCAGCCTTCATGGCAGCGGCGTGAGCTTCCATCTTCACCGCCTCCACCCTCTCCCTCTCCAACTCGATCTTCATGTCTTGCTTGTCGAGGATTGCCTTCCACACGACGGCGGACCTATCCGCCGCTTCCTTGTTCTCCACCGAGAATGAGGTGATCATCCTCTCGATGGAGGCGTCCATGGCTGCCAATACTGGCGCCGGATTCCTCTCGGCCTTGGCCTTCTTGTTGCCAATGGGGCGCTCGGTGGAGGCGTCGGCTGGATCGACCGGCCCATCTTCCTCGTCCTTCATTAGAGTGTGGAGGAGGTCATCCCATTTCTTGCAACCTTGTAGCTTGTTGTAGCAATGCATCAAAGGGAAGTCTTTGTCCTCGTGTTGGTTCTTGTATATGTCGAGGGCGTCGAGCATCTAACAATACATGATGCAAAACAATATATGGAACAAGTTGGATCATATACATGATGCAAAACAAGATATGGAACAAGATGGATCATATACATGATGCAAAACAACATATGGAACAAGATGGATCATATACATGATGCAAAACAAGATATAGAACTATAATGCATTATGAATAAGATGGGCGTAGATCATACCCAATCCACCATCATCTTGCCGCTCTCCTTCCGGCCCTTGATCTTCTCATAGTAGCCATGGAACTTGCTACACGCCGCCTTGATCATGTTCCAACGGTAAGAGAGGGCGCCCTCGTTCCGGTTCATCTCCATGTTGGCGTAGACACCATAGTTTTTCTTCTCGTTGAAGCAATCGAGGATGCGCTTGTAGTACTTGCCTCCGGTTTTTGCGCCGGTGATGGGGCAAAAGCTCACTAGCTTCCGCGTCTCGATGAGACATTCATTCTCCAAAGACCTCCTCCTCGGACCACGAGTGTCGGCGGAACGCCTGCGCGTCATCGTCGTGGTCACGCTGTAGGATAACGTTGCATAGAAAACAAAAAATTCCTACCGCGAACACGCAATCCAAGCCAAGATGCAATCTAGAAGACGGTAGCAACGAGGGGTTTATCGAGTCTCACCCTTGAAGAGATTCCAAAGCCTACAAGATGAGGCTCTTGTTGCTGCGGTAGACGTTCACTTGCCGCTTGCAAAAGCGCGTAGAAGATCTTGATCACCGGCGCCACGAACGGGCAGCACCTCCGTACTCGGTCACACGTTCGGTTGTTGATGAAGACGACGTCCACCTCCCGTTCCAGCCGGGCAGCGGAAGTAGTAGCTCCTCTTGAATCCGGCAAGCACGACGGCGTGGTGCTCGGTGGCGGTGGAGAACTCCGGCGGAGCTTCGCTAAAGCACGCGGGAGCTATGGAGGAGAGGGGGCGGCTAGGGTTTGGGAGGGGGTGGCCGGCCACTTGGGGGTGCGGCCAGGTGGTGGTCTTGACGTGGCCGGCCCCCCCCAGGGTTGGACTACAAGTCTCCGAATGAGACCCGAACCAAAAACCTTCCATATGATAGGTAAACCTACCCAAGCTAGGACTCCCACTAGAGGTGGGAGTTCCACCTTCCATGGAAGGGGTGGTCGGCCCCCTTTGGGGGAGTCCACTTGGGACTCCTCCCCCTCTAGGGTTGGCCGGCCATGGAGGTGGAGTCCCTCCGGGACTCCACCTTCCTTGGTGGTTTCTTCCGGACTTTTCTAGAACCTTCTAGAACCTTCCATAGAACCTTCCGCATCATTTTAAATCACATAAATGACATCCTATATATGAATCTTATTCTCCGGACCATTTCGGAACTCCTCGTGATGTCCGGGATCTCATCCGGGACTCCGAACAAATATTCGAACTCCATTCCATATTCAAGTTCTACCATTTCAACATCCAACTTTAAGTGTGTCACCCTACGGTTCGCGAACTATGCGGACATGGTTGAGTACTCACTCCAACCAATAACTAATAGCGGGATCTGGAGATCCATAATAGCTCCCACATATTCAACGATGACTTTAGTGATCGAATGAACCATTCACATACGATACCAATTCCCTTTGTCACGCGATATTTTACTTGTCCGAGGTTTGATCATTGGTATCACTCTATACCTTGTTCAACCTCGTCTCCCGACAAGTACTCTTTACTCGTACCGTGGTATGTGGTCTCTTATGAACTTATTCATATGCTTGCAAGACATTAGACGACATTCCACCGAGAGGGCCCGGAGTATATCTATCCGTCATCGGGATGGACAAATCCCACTCGTTGATCCATATGCCTCAACTCATACTTTCCGGATACTTAATCCCACCTTTATAACCACCCATTTACGCAATGGGCGTTTGGTGTAATCAAAGTACCTTTCCGGTATAAGTGACTTACATGATCTCATGGTCATAAGGACTAGGTAACTATGTATCGAAAGCTTATAGCAAATAACTTAATGACGAGATCTTATGCTACGCTTAATTGGGTGTGTCCATTACATCATTCATACAATGATATAACCTTGTTATTAATAACATCCAATGTTCATGATTATGAAACTAATCATCCATTAATCAACAAGCTAGTTAAGAGGCATACTAGGGACTCTTTGTTGTTTACATATCACACATGTATCAATGTTTCGGTTAATACAATTATAGCATGGTATATAAACATTTATCATAAACATAAAGATATATAATAACCACTTTTATTATTGCCTCTTGGGCATATCTCCAACAGCTCTCCCACTTGCACTAGAGTCAATAATCTAGATTACATTGTAAGGTACCTAACATCCATGGCATTCGGTGTTGGTCATGCTTTGCCCTAGGGAGAGCTTTAGTCAACGGATCCGCTACATTCAGTATCGCTGTGTACTTTGCAAATCTTTACTTCTCCATCTTCGATGTACTCGCGAATCGAATAATAACGCAGCTTGATATGCTTCAGCCTCTTGTGTGACCTTGGTTCTTGTGCATTGGCGATGGCACCCATGTTGTCACAAGTATATGACTAGTGGGTCCAATGCACTAGGAACCACACCGAGCTCTACAATGAACCTCTTCATCCATACCGCTTCGATGAAGCCTCCGAAGCCGCTATGTACTCCGATTCTCGTTGAAGACTTCGCCACCGTGCACCGCTTCGAGCTTGCCCAGCCTATCGCTAAGCACCATTCAATATAAACACGTACCCAGACTGTGACTTAGAGTCATTAGGATCAGTGTTCCAACTTGCATCGGTGTAACTTGTTACAACGACCTTTTGGTCACCTCCATAACAAAGAAACATATCCTTAGTTCTTTTCAAGTACTTCAGGATATTCTTGACCGCTGTCCAGTTGTTCCATTCCCGGATCACTTCGATATCTCGCTAGTCAAACTAACGAAGCATGCGCTATATCCGGTCTTGTACATAGCATGGCATACATAATAGAGCCCATCGCCGAAGCATAGGGGATCCGACTCATCCTTTCTCTTTCTTCTGCCGTAGCCGGTCCTTGAGTCTTACTCAAGACCTTGCCCGGTAACATAGGTAAAAACCCTTTCTTACTTTCGTCCATTCTAAACTTCTTTAGAATCTTGTCCAGTGTATGTACTCGTGATAGCCCTATTAGGCGTCTTGATCTATCTCTATAAATCTTGATGCCTAATATATATGATGCTTCACCAAGGTCTTTCATTGAAAAACTATTATTCAAATAACCTTTTACATCGCTTAATAGTTCTATATCATTCCCAATCAATAATATGTCATCTACATATAATATCAGGAATGCTACGTGAGCTCCCACTCACTTTCTTGTAAATACAGGCCTCTCCATGGCACTGTATAAACCCGAAGTCTTTGATCACCTTATCAAAGCGTCGGTTCCAACTTCTTGATGCTTGCTCCAGTCCATAAATTGAACGCTGAAGTTTGCATACTTTGTCAGCATTTTTAGGATCGACAAAACCTTTGGGTTGTACCATATACAACTCTTCCTCAATGTCTCCATTAAGGAACGCCGTTTTGACATCCATCCGCCAAATCTCATAATCGAAAAATGCAGACTATTGCTAACAAAATCCTCACAGATTTTAGCTTCGCTACAAGTGAGAAAGTCTCATCGTAGTCAACACCTTGAATTTGTCGGAAACCCTTTGCGACAAGTCGAGCTTTATAGACAAGTAATATTACCATCGCATCTGTTTTTCTCTTGAAGATCCATTTATTCTCGACAGACCTTGCGGCTATCGTGTAAGTCTACCAAAGTCCATACTTTATTATCATACACGGATCCCATTTCGGATTTCATGGCTTCTTGCCATTTGTTGGAATCGGGCTCATCATCGCTTCTTCATATGTCGCAGTGGTCCTCATCATTGTTATCCACAATCATGAAATTTAGACAAGGATCATACCAATCGAGAGTGGCACGTTCCCTTGTCGATCCGCGAGGTTCGAGTAGTTTCCTCGTTCGAAGTTTCATGATCATTATCATTAGCTTCCTCTCGTTGCCGGTGTAGGCGGTACAGGTACAACTTCCGGCATCGCGCTACTTCGATCAACGAGTATAGATTCATCAATCTCATCGAGTTCTACTTTTCTTCCGATCACTTCTTTAGTGAGAAATTCTTTCTCAAGAAAGGTTCCGTTCTTAGCAACAAAGATTTTGCCTTCGGATCCGTGATAGAAAGTGTACCCTATAGTTTCCTTAGGGTATCCTATGAAGACGCATTTCTCCGCTTTGGGTTCTAGCTTGTCCGGTTGTAACTTTTTACATAGGCTTCGCAACCCCAAACTTTGAGGAACGACAACTTAGGTTTCTTATTAAACCATAATTCATACTGGTGTCGTTTCTACGGATTTTGATGGAGCTCTATTTAAAGTGAATGCGGCTGTCTCTAATGCATAACTCCAAAATGATAACGGCAAATCGAGTAAGAGACATCATAGAACGAACCATATCTAAGAGAGTTCGATTACGACGTTTGGACACACCGTTTCGTTGTGGTGTTCCCGGCGGTGTCAATTGTGAAAGTATTCCGCATTTCTTTAAATGCATGCCAAACTCATAACTCAGATATTCACCTCCACGATCAGATCGTAGAAATTTAATCTTCTTGTTACGTTGATTTTCTACTTAACTTTGGAATTCCTTAAACTTCTCAAAAGTTTCGGATTTATGTTTCATGAAATAGATATATCCATATCTACTCAGATCATCTGTGAAGGTTAGAACATAACGATAACCACCGCGCGATGCTACGCTCATTGGTCCGCATACATCGGTATGTATGATTTCCAATAAGTCGATAGCTCGCTCCATCATACCGTAAAATGGAGTCTTAGTCATTTTTCCCATTATACATGCTTCGCATCTATCAAGTGACTCAAAGTCAAGTGATTCAAGTAATCCATCAAGTATGGAGTTTCTTCATGCGTTTCACTCCAATATGACCAAGGCGACAATGCTACATATAAGTAGAATTATCATTCAATTTAATTCGCTTAGCATCAATGTTATGTATATGCGTATCACTACTATCGAGATCTAACAGAAATAAGCCATTCTTTTCGTGTGCTCGACCATAAAAGATATTATTCATAAAAATAGAACAACCATTATTCTCAGACTTGAATGATTAACCGTCTTGCATTAAACAAGATCCAGATATAATGTTCATGCTCAACGCGGGTATAAAATAACAATTATTTAGGCTTAAAACTAATCCCGAAGGTAGATGTACACGAAGTGTGCCGACATCGATCACATCGACTTTGGATCCATTTCCAACGCGCATCGTCACTTCATCTTTCAGTAGTCTTCGTTTATTCTTTAGTTCCTGTTTCGAGTTACAAATATGAGCAACCGAACCAGTATCAAATACTCAGGTACTAGAACGAGAACCAGTGAGATAAACATCTATAACATGTATATCGAGATATACCTTCTTTCTTCTTCTTGACAAGGCCGCTCTTCAGATCCGCCAAATACTTGGAGCAATTACGCTTCCAGTTGTCCCTTCTCCTTGGCAAGTAATAGCACTCAAGCATCAGGCTTAGGGCCGTTCTTAGGTTTCAAAGGAGGCGTGGCAGCTTTCTTGCCACCCTTCTTGAATTTTCCCTTAGACTTGCCATGTTTCTTGAAACCGGTGGTCTTGTTGACCATCAACACTTGGTGCTCTTTCTTGATCTCAATCTCAAGCAATTTTTAGCATGCCAAAGAGTTCAGGTAACTCCTTGTTCATGTTCTCGCATATTGTAGTTCATCACAAAGTTCTTATAACTTGGTGGCGGTGATTGAAGGACACGATTAATCCCCAGCTCGTTAGGAATCACTATTCCCAAGTCACCGAGTTTCTTCGCATGCCCGGTCATGGCGAGCATGTGCTCACTAATGGAGCTGCCTTCTTCCATCATACAGTTCGAAGAAATGTTTCGATGCTTCATAGCATTCCACGGCCGCATGAGCCTCAAATATAGCTTTCAGCGCATTCATCAACTCATGAGGATCATGGTGCTCAAAACGTTTTTGAAGATCGGATTCCGGATCGCACAGGATGGCACACCGAACTTGAGAGTACCGAGTTTTTCGAGTCTCGTAAACAGCTTTTACTTCATCGGTTTCGGTCTGCAGGAGGGTCACCTCAGCGGTGCATCAAGCACATATTGCAGCATTTCCGCCGCAGAGGAAGATCCTCACATGACGGAACCGCTCGGTGAAGTTTCTACCGTTGCTCTTAAGCTTTTCTTTCTCTAGGAACCGGTTAAAATTGATTGGGGACGCCATCTCTTCAACATATATTTGCAATAGTTTAGACTAAGTTTATGACAAATTGAGTTCAAATTTTAATTCAACATAATTAAAAATCTAGGTGAACTCCCACTCAAAACAATATCCCTCGCATTGTCTTAGTGATCACACAAACCAAATCCACCACACCTAAGTCCGATCATCACGAGACAAGGTGTAATTTCAATGGCGAACACTCAAAGTGTTCATCATATCAATCATATGATTCATGCTCTACCTTTCGGTATCACGTGTTACGAGACCATGTCTGTACATGCTAGGCTCGTCAAGGCCACCTTAGTATCCGCATGTGCAAAAACTGGCTTGCACCCGTTCTATGCACTTGTTGATTCTATCACACCCGATCATCACGAGATGCTTCGAAACGATAAGTCTTGGCAACGGTGCTACTAAGGATGAACACTTTATTATCTTGAGATTTTAGTGAGGGATCATCTTATAATGCTACCGTCGCGATCTAAGCAAAATAAGATGCATAAAAGGATTAACATCACATGCAGTTCATATGTGATATGATATGGCCCTTTTGTCTTTGCGCCTTTGATCTTCATCTCCAAAGCACGGACATGATCTCCATCATCTTCGGGCATGATCTCCATCATCGTCGGCGTAGCGTCAAGGTCAATGGCGCCGTCTTCATGATTGTCCTCCATGTAGCAACTATTACAACTACTTTGAAATACTACTCAACATGAAATTTAAAGACAACCATAAGGCTCTCGCCGGTTGCCACAATACAATAATGATCATCTCATACATATTCATCATCACATTATGGCCATATCACATCACCAAACCCTGCAAAAACAAGTTAGACGTCTCTAATTTGGTTTGCATATTTTACGTGGTTTAGGGTTTTCGAGAGAGATCTAATCTACCTACGAACATGAACCACAACGTTGATACTAATGTTGTCAATAGAAGAGTAAATTGAATCTTTACTATAGTAGGAGAGACAGACACCCGCAAAGCCTCTTATGCAATACAAGTTGCATGTCGAACGAGGAATAAGTCTCATGAACGCGGTCATGTAAAGTTAGTCCGAGCCGCTTCATCCCACTATGCCATAAAGATGCAAAGTACTCAACTAAAGATAACAAGAGCATCAACGCCCACAAAACCA
Organism: Lolium rigidum; assembly: GCF_022539505.1. Lineage (NCBI taxonomy): Eukaryota > Viridiplantae > Streptophyta > Magnoliopsida > Poales > Poaceae > Lolium > Lolium rigidum. Next base: position 144,962,299 of record NC_061513.1, read on the forward strand.
TTGTGTTCTACTCGTGCAACCATCTATGCATAGACACGGCTCCGATACCACCGTAGGATAACGTTGCATAGAAAACAAAAATTTCCTACCGCGAACACGCAATCCAAGCCAAGATGCAATCTAGAAGACGGTAGCAATGAGGGGGTTTATCGAGTCTCACCCTTGAAGAGATTCCAAAGCCTACAAGATGAGGCTCTTGTTGCTGCGGTAGACATTCACTTGCCGCTTGCAAAAGCGCGTAGAAGATCTTGATCACCGGCGCCACGAACGGGCAGCACCTCCGTACTCGGTCACATGTTCGGGTGTTGATGAAGACGACGTCCACCTCCCGTTCCAGCGGGCAGCGGAAGTAGTAGCTCCTCTTGAATCCGACAGCACGACGGCGTGGTGTCGGTGGCGGTGGAGAACTCCGGCGGAGCTTCGCTAAAGCACGCGGGAGCTATGGAGGAGAGGGGGGCGGCTAGGGTTTGGGAGGGGGTGGCCGGCCACTTGGGGGTGCGGCCAGGTGGTGGTCTTGAGGTGGCCGGCCCCCTCCCCTTGTCCCTCATTATATAGGTGGAAGCCCCAAGGGTTGGACTACAAGTCTCCGAATAAGACCCGAACCCAAAACCTTCCATATGATAGGGAAACCTACCCAAGCTAGGACTCCCACTAGAGGTGGGAGTTCCACCTTCCATGGAGGGTGGCCGGCCCCCTTTGGGGGAGTCCACTTGGGACTCCTCCCCCTCTAGGGTTGGCCGGCCATGGAGGTGGAGTCCCTCCGGGACTCCACCTTCCTTGGTGGTTTCTTCCGACTTTTCTAGAACCTTCCATAGAAACTTCCGCATCATTTTAAATCACATAAAATGACATCCTATATATGAATCTTATTCTCCGGACCATTCCGGAACTCCTCGTGATGTCCGGGATCTCATCCGGGACTCCGAACAAATATTCGAACTCCAATCCATATTCAAGTTCTACCATTTCAACATCCAACTTTAAGTGTGTCACCCTACGGTTCGCGAACTATGCGGACATGGTTGAGTACTCACTCCAACCAATAACTAATAGCGGGATCTGGAGATCCATAATAGCTCCCACATATTCAACGATGACTTTAGTGATCGAATGAACCATTCACATACGATACCAATTCCCTTTGTCACGCGATATTTTACTTGTCCGAGGTTTGATCATCGGTATCACTCTATACCTTGTTCAACCTCGTCTCTGACAAGTACTCTTTACTCGTACCGTGGTATGTGGTCTCTTATGAACTTATTCATATGCTTGCAAGACATTAGACGACATTCCACCGAGAGGGCCCGGAGTATATCTATCCGTCATCGGGATGGACAAATCCCACTGTTGATCCATATGCCTCAACTCATACTTTCCGGATACTTAATCCCACCTTTATAACCACCCATTTACGCAGGTGGCGTTTGGTGTAATCAAAGTACCTTTCCGGTATAAGTGATTTACATGATCTCATGGTCATAAGGACTAGGTAACTATGTATCGAAAGCTTATAGCAAATAACTTAATGACGAGATCTTATGCTACGCTTAATTGGGTGTGTCCATTACATCATTCATACAATGATATAACCTTGTTATTAATAACATCCAATGTTCATGATTATGAAACTAATCATCCATTAATCAACAAGCTAGTTAAGAGGCATACTAGGGACTCTTTGTTGTTTACATATCACACATGTGTCAATGTTTCGGTTAATACAATTATAGAATGGTATATAAACATTTATCATAAACATAAAGATATATAATAACCACTTTTATTATTGCCTCTTGGGCATATCTCCAACACACGCCTGTGTCGGTGTCGGTCAGCTCCTCCTAGACCTCCTCCTCACCTTTGTCCTCCTCGGCCTCTTCTTCATACTCGTCGACGGGGGGTTGATGATCCACAAGTATAGGGGGTGTATCGTAGTACTTTCGATAAATAAGAGTGTCGAACCCAACGAGGAGCAGAAGGTCTTGACAAGCAGTTTCGATGAAGGATTCACTGTAAATGCTCACGGTACAAGTATTCAGGGGGGTTTGATATAGCAGATAAATAAAATACAAGTAAGTAAAATGCGAGAGTAATAATTGCAGCGAGTGGCCCAATCCTTTTTAGCACAAAGGACAAACCGGTTTGTTTACTTATGATGACCAAACGTTCTTGAGGACACACGGGAATTTAGTCTAGTGCTTTCGCTTCATATAGTTGATTAATCTTCATTGTTTTGATAAGTGTTGTGTGGGTGAACCTATGCTAATGCACCGCCCTTCCTAGGACTAATGCATACTTGTGATTAAACCCCTTGCAAGCATCCGCAAATACAAGAAAGTAATTAAGATAAATCTAACCACAGCCTTAAACTCTGAGATCCTGCTATCCCTCATGCATCGGTATACCAACGGGGGTTCAGGTTGCTGTCACTCCGGCAACCCCACAATTAGCAAACGAATATAAGATGCATTCCCCTAGGCCCATAAAGGTGAAGTATCATGTAGTCGACGTTCACATGACACCACCAGAAGAATAACACCACAACTTAAATATCAAACCATTAAATATTACTCAACATAGTTCACTACTAACATTTAGACTTCACCCATGTCCTCAAGAACTAAACGAACTACTCACAAGACATCATATGGAACATGATCAGAGGTGATATGATGATGAATAACAATCTGAACATAAATCTTGTTTCAATGGTTTCACTCAATAGCATCAATAACAAGGAGTAATCAATACCGGGAGAGTTTCCCCTATGAAATAATCAAGATTCAACCCTAGATGTTACAACGGAGACGAGGTGCAGCGGTGGAGATGATGGTGATGATGATCCCAATGAAGTCCAGCTCGATGGCGGTGACGTTGGCGACGATTTCCCCCTCCAGGAGGGAATTTCCCCGGCAGATTTCAGCCTGCCGGAGAGCTCTTTTCTCTCTGGTGTTATCCGCCCCGCAGAGGCGGCTGTGTCTATTCTCGATGTCCTCTCGCACCTTAGGGTTTTCGGGAGATGAAGTACGTGAAGGAGAGATGGCCGAGGGGGGTCGTGGGCCCCCTCCCCACAAGGCGGCGCGCCAGGCCTGGTGGCCGCGCCGGCCTATGGGGGGGCCATGGTGGCCCTCCTCGGCCTCCCCTTTTGGCTGGCTCCGTCATCTGGAAAAATAGGAGTTTCAGTATATTTTCCGTCAATTGTTGATCTTCAGAAATATTGTATCCTGACGGTGCTTTTCCAGCAGAATTCTGACTCCGGTGAGTAATTCTCCAATAATCATGAAACATGCAAAATAGGTGAAATAACATAAGTATCATCTCTAAATATGAAATATATCAATAAATAATAGTAAATTATGATATAAAATGGTGATGCAAAATGGACGTATCAGGGGTTCGTAGGCATGGCCGCGTATGATGCCGTTGAGGATCTCCTCCCCGACGACAATCTAAGCATCAAGTTACCTACTTTCAGTCGCCGCCGGTGTCTACGATGCACATAACACATAGAAAGTAAGAAAACGCACCGGACGCGCTGCCGAACACCTGGTGGGTGTGCATGCCGTCGTCGGGGAAGAGGTGGCGGGGAAGGCCGGTGTCGTCTATCACGTGGCCCTCGGTGCGGCGCAGGTCAGGCGACGAGTTCAGGTCGGGGGAGCGAAAGGCGCCGCTGCCCCTCGCCGTTCAATCCGACGAGAACGCGCGTTGTGGTCGACGGTCATGTCGCTGTCCCCGTACTCGGGGAAGTAGCGGGCGCGGCCGTCCATCTGCGACAGCCGCATCTGCGAGATCGACGGCCCATCCGTGTTGTACCCCGCGTAGTAACCCGACGACGACGGTAAGCTCGAGATGTTGCTGAGGCCGCCGCCCAAGCTGAGGCACGCTTCCGCAGTGGCCGCCGCTTTCACTGCGTCAATGGCAGCGATGCGGCGCCTTCTGCGGTCGGCCGTGATGAAGGAGCGGCGTTCCATCTCCTTGTCCCACTCCTCCTACGACATGGCTGCCGGCTTCTCCTTCGGCGCGACGGTGCGCGGCTTCGTTGGAGCCTTTCTCTTCGGTGGCATGGCACGGCGGCGAGGGTTTTTCGGTTGGAGGCTAGATAGGAGATGGAGCAGCGAGCAGGAGAAATGAGCAGCGGAGGGGACGGAATTTTGTGGGAGAAGATGTATATTTTGGGTATATGTGGCTGACAAGCAGCTCCCACGCCCAAAATTTTCAGGCACGCCGAGGGGACGGCGGCAGGATTCACCAAGGGGCCGACGCAGAGTTGCCGGTGCTTCTATTGGGATCGAAAAATCGTTGGCGCCTCCAAATCACTATCAGCGGCGCCAGTGGAGTTGCTCTAACAGTTTTAGGA
>NC_061513.1:144966758-145010206 GCF_022539505.1 Lolium rigidum
CCCCCCCCCCCCCCCCAAAAAAAAAAGGAGAGGGACTTAAACTAGATATAACTTTCATAACTCATATGCTTTATTACTACCGTTGACAAAATTGTTTCATGTTTTCAAAATAAAAGCTCTAGCACAAATATAGAAATCGATGCTTTCCTCTTTGAAGGACCATTCTTTTTTACTTTTATGTTGAGTCAGTTCACCTATCTCTCTCCACCTCAAGAAGCAAACACTTGTGTGAACTGTGCATTGATTCCTACATACTTGCATATTGCACTTGTTATATTACTCTATGTTGACAATTATCCATGAGATATACATGTTACAAGTTGAAAGCAACCGCTGAAACTTAATCTTCCTTTGTGTTGCTTCAATGCCTTTACTTTGATTTATTGCTTTATGAGTTAACTCTTATGCAAGACTTATTAATACTTGTCTTGAAGTACTATTCATGAAAAGTCTTTGCTTTATGATTCAGCTTGTTTACTCATGTCATTACCATTGTTTTGATCGCTGCATTCACTACATATGTTTACAAATAGTATGATCAAGGTTATGATGGCATATCACTTCAGAAATTATCTTTGTTATCGCTTTACTCTGTCTGGACCGATACGTCTCCGACGTATCGATAATTTCTTATGTTCTATGCCATGTTATTGATGATACCTACATGTTTTATGCACACTTTATGTCATATTCGTGCATTTTCTGGAACTAACCTATTAACAAGATGCCGAAGTGCCAGTTCCTGTTTTCTGCTGTTTTTGGTTTCCGCAATCCTAGTAACGAAATATTCTCGGAATTGGACGAAACAAAAACCCAGGGGCCTATTTTTCCACGGAGCTTCCAGAAGACCGAAGAACATACGAAGTGGGGCCACGAGGTGGCGAAACCACAAGGCGGCGCGGCCAAGGGGGGCCCGCGCCGCCCTATGGTGTGGGCCCCTCGTCAGGCCCCCGAATCTGCCCTTCCGCCTACTTAAAGCCTCCGTCGCGAAACCCCTGATGCGAAAAAACCACGATACGGAAAACCTTACTGAGACGCCGCCTCCGGCACCCTGCCGGAGAGGGGATTCATCTCTCGGAGGACTCTACACCGCCATGGTCGCCTCCGGAGTGATGAGTGAGTAGTTCACCCCTGGACTATGGGTCCATAGCAGTAGCTAGATGGTTGTCTTCTCCTCATTGTGCTTCATTGTTGGATCTTGTGAGCTGCCTAACATGATCAAGATCATCTATCCGTAATACTCTATGTTGTGTTTGTCGGGATCCGATGGATAGAGAATACCATGTTATGTTAATTATCAAGTTATTACATATGTGTTGTTTATGATCTTGCATGCTCTCCGTTACTAGTAGAGGCTCTGGCCAAGTTTTTACTCTTAACTCCAAGAGGGAGTATTTATGCTCGATAGTGGGTTCATGCCTCGCATTGACACACTGGGACAAGTGATGAAAGTTCTAAGGTTGTGTTGTGCTTGTTGCCACTAGGGATAAAACATTGGCGCTATGTCCGAGGATGTAGTTGTTGATTACATTACGCACCATACTTAATGCAATTGTCTCGTTGTTAGCAACTTAATACCTGGAGGGGGTTCGGATGATAACCTCGAAGGTGGACTTTTAGGCATAGATGCGGTTGGATGGCGGTCTATGTACTTTGTCGTAATGCCCAATTAAATCTCACTATACTTATCATGTCATGTATGTGCATTGTTATGCCCTCTCTATTTGTCAATTGCCCGACCGTAATTTGTTCACCCAACATGCTTTTATCTTATGGGAGAGACACCTCTAGTGAACTGTGGACCCCGGTCCATTCTTTTAATACTCGAAATACAAATCTGCCGCAATACTTGTTTTACTCGTTTTCTCTGCAAACAATCATCTTCCACACAATACGGTTAATCCTTTGTTACAGCAAGCCGGTGAGATTGACAACCTCGCTGTTTCGTTGGGGCAAAGTACTTTGGTTGTGTTGTGCAGGTTCCACGTTGGCGCCGAATCTCCGGTGTTGCGCCGCACTAAATCCCGCCGCCATCAACCTTCAACGTGCTTCTTGACTCCTACTCGGTTCGATTAAACCTTGGTTTCTTACTGAGGGAAACTTGCCGCTGTGCGCATCACACCTTCCTCTTGGGGTTCCCAACGGACGTGTCAACTACACGCATCAAGCAAATTTCTGGCGCCGTTGCCGGGGAACTGAAGAAAAGCTACACCACAAAGATTTCTAACTCCCACGTCAACTACGCGCCAGCAAGCAAATTTCTGGCGCCGTTGCCGGGGAGATCAAGACACGCTGCAAGGGGAGTCTCCACTTCCCAATCTCTTTACTTTGTTTTTGTCTTGCTTTATTTTATTTACTACTTTGTTTGCTGCACTTATATCAAAACACAAAAAAATTAGTTGCTAGCTTTACTTTATTTACTGTCTTGCACTCTATATCAAAAACACACAAAAAATTAGTTTACTTGCATTTATTTTACCTAGTTTGTTTTATTTACTACTGTTAGAATGAGTAATCCTGAAGTTGAAGTTCGTTCATTTAAGCAACAAGGGGGAGAATGTTTAAAAGATGCTTGGTATAGAATTAGTGATGCCCATAATAGGTGCACTAAGAAACACTCCACCACTATCCTACTCAGGAATTTTTATGTTGGTATCTCTAGCTGGAATAGATATGTTCTTGATTGTCTCGCAGGAGGTAACTTCCTAGGCGCTCCCGTTTTAGAAGCTAGCTGCATTATTGAGAGTTTATTTGGAACACCACCTGTTAATGAAACTAAAATTGAAACCTCCCTTGAGGATGTTATGAAAAAATTGGAAACCATAGAGAAAAATTTTCCGAGTGTTGAAACTAAGTTGGAGATATTACTTGATAAAACCGATGAACTTGATAAATCCTTAGGAGGAATTGATGAAAGAATTAGTGTCCTAGGAACTTGTGTTGACCATGATAATCAAATTAATAGGATTGGCGAACTTGAAAAAGCTATGGGAACCTTGGGTTCAACCCTTTCATCTTTACCAGTTTAGAGAGAAAGCTTATGTGGGAAAGGAGCAAAAGTTTATGTATGTCTCTAAAATGCCTAAACCAAAGAAATATTATTATAGGCCTAAAATTTACAAAGCCCCTAGTACCACCACAAATGGGGGAGCTTATGATATCAATGCTTCACCCTTCGATAATACTTGAGATACACTTTCTGCGCCTAGCTGAAAGGCGTTAAAGAAAAGCGCTTATGGGAGACAACCCATGTTTTTACTCCAGTATTTTTGTTTTATATTTGTGTCTTGGAAGTTGTTTACTACTGTAGCAACCTCTCCTTATCTTAGTTTTATGTTTTGTTGTGCCAAGTAAAGTCTTTGATAGAAAAGTAAGTACTAGATTTGGATTACTCGCGCAGTTCCAGCATTTCTTTGTCATGTCACGAATCTGGGTCTATCTCCCTGTAGATAGCTCAGAAAATTAAGCCAATTTACGATCATGATCCTCAGATATGTACACAACTTTCATTCAATTTGAGAATTTTCGTTTGAGCAAGTCTGGTGGCCTAATAAAATCCATCTTTACGGACTGTTCTGTTTTGACAGATTCTGTCTTTTATTTCGCATTGCCTCTTTTGCTATGTTGGATGAATTTCTTTGATCCATTAATGTCCAGTAGCTTTATGCAATGTCCGAAGTGTTAAGAATTATTGTGTCACCTCCGAACATGTGAATTTTTATTATGCACTAACTCTCTAATGAGTTGTTTCGAGTTTGGTGTGGAGGAAGTTTTCAAGGATCAAGAGAGGAGTATGATGCAATATGATCAAGGAGAGTGAAAGCTCTAAGCTTGGGGATGCCCCGGTGGTTCACCCCTGCATATTATAAGAAGACTCAAGCGTCTAAGCTTGGGGATGCCCAAGGCATCCCCTTCTTCATCGACAACATTATCGGGTTCCTCCCCGAAACTACATTTTTATTCCGTCACATCTTATGTACTTTGCTTGGAGCGTCGGTTTGTTTTTGTTTTTGTTTTGTTTGAATAAAATGGATCCTAGCATTCACTTTATGGGAGAGAGACACGCTCCGCTGTAGCATATGGACAAATATGTCCTTAGGCTCTACTCATAGTATTCATGGCGAAGTTTCTTCTTCGTTAAATTGTTATATGGTTGGAATTGGAAAATGATACATGTAGTAACTCTAAAATGTCTTGGATAATTTGATACTTGGCAATTGTTGTGCTCATATTTAAGCTCTTGCATCATATACTTTGCACCCATTAATGAAGAAATACTTAGAGCTTGTTAATTTGGTTTGCATATTTGGTTTCTCTAGAGTCTAGATAACATCTAGTATTGAGTTTTGAACAACAAGGAAGACGGTATGGAGTCTTATAATGTTTACAATATGTCTTTTATGCGAGTTTTGCTGTACCGTTCATCCTTGTGTTTGTTTCAAATAACCTTGCTAGCCTAAACCTTGTATCGAGAGGGAATACTTCTCATGCATCCAAAATCCTTGAGCCAACCACTATGCCATTTGTGTCCACCATACCTACCTACTACATGGTATTTATCCGCCATTCCAAAGTAAATTGCTTGAGTGCTACCTTTAAAATTCCATCATTCACCTTTGCAATATATAGCTCATGGGACAAATAGCTTAAAAACTATTGTAGTATTGAATATGTACTTATGCACTTTATCTCTTATTAAGTTGCTTGTTGTGCGATAACCATGTTTCGGGGACGCCATCAACTATTCTTTGTTGGATATCATGTGAGTTGCTATGCATGTCCGTCTTGTCCGAAGCAAGAGAGATCTACCACCTTCATGGTTGGAGCATGCATATTGTTAGAGAAGAACTTTGGGCCGCTAACTAAAGCCATGATTCATGGTGGAAGTTTCAGTTTGGACATATATCCTCAATCTCATATGAGAATAATAATTGTTGCCACATGCTTATGCATTAAAGAGGAGTCCATTATCTGTTGTCCATGTTGTCCCGGTATGGATGTCTAAGTTGAGAATAATCAAAAGCGAGAAATCCAAAATGCGAGCTTTCTCCTTAGACCTTTGTACAGAGCGGCATGGAGGTACCCCATTGTGACACTTGGTCAAAACATGTGCATTGCAAAGATCCGGTAGTCCAAGTTAATTAGGACAAGGTGCGGGCACTATTAGTATACTATGCATGAGACTTGCAACTTGTAAGATATAATGTACATAACTCATATGCTTTATTACTACCGTTGACAAAATTGTTTCATGTTTTCAAAATAAAATCTCTAGCAAAAATATAGCAATCGATGCTTTCCTCTTTGAAGGACCATTCTCTTTACTTTTATGTTGAGTCAGTTCACCTATTTCTCTCCACCTCAAGAAGCAAACACTTGTGATTAACTGTGCATTGATTCTTACATACTTGCATATTGTACTTGTTATATTACTCTATGTTGACAATTATCCATGAGATATACATGTTACAAGTTGAAAGCAACCGCTGAAACTTAATCTTCCTTTGTGTTGTTTCAATGCCTTTACTTTGATTTATTGCTTTATGAGTTAACTCTTATGCAAGACTTATTAATACTTGTCTTGAAGTACTATTCATGAAAAGTCTATGCTTTATGATTCACTTGTTTACTCATGTCATTACCATTATTTTGATCGCTGCATTCACTACATATGTTTACAAATAGTATGATCAAGGTTATGATGGCATATCACTTCAGAAATTATCTTTGTTATCGTTTTACCCGCTCGGGACGAGCAGTAACTAAGCTTGGGGATGCTTGATACGTCTCCGACGTATCGATAATTTCTTATGTTCTATGCCATGTTATTGATGATACCTACATGTTTTATGCACACTTTATGTCATATTCGTGCATTTTCCGGAACTAACCTATTAACAAGATGCCGAAGTGCCGGTCTCTGTTTTCTGCTGTTTTTGGTTTCAGTAAATCCTAGTAACGAAATATTCTCGGAATTGGACGAAACAAAGACCCAGTGGGCCTATTTTTCCACGGAGCTTCCGGAAGACCGAAGAACATACGAAGTGGGGCCACGAGGTGGCGACACCACAAGGCGGCGCGGCCAAGGGGGGCCCGCGCCGCCTATGGTGTGGGCCCCTCGTCGGGCCCCCGACTCGCCCTTCCGCCTACTTTAAGCCTCCGTCGCGAAACCCCGGATGCGAAAAAACCACGATACGGAAAACCTTACTGAGACGCCGCCGCCGCCGATCCCATCTCGGGGATTCTGGAGATCTCCTCCGGCACCCTGCCGGAGAGGGGATTCATCTCCCGGAGGACTCTACACCGCCATGGTCGCCTCCGGAGTGATGAGTGAGTAGTTCACCCCTGGACTATGGGTCCATAGCAGTAGCTAGATGGTTGTCTTCTCCTCATTGTGCTTCATTGTTGGATCTTGTGAGCTGCCTAACATGATCAAGATCATCTATCCGTAATACTCTATGTTGTGTTTGTCGGGATCCGATGGATAGAGAATACCATGTCATGTTAATTATCAAGTTATTACATATGTGTTGTTTATGATCTTGCATGCTCTCCGTTACTAGTAGAGGCTTTGGCCAAGTTTTTACTCTTAACTCCAAGAGGGAGTATTTATGCTCGATAGTGGGTTCATGCCTGCATTGACACCGGGACAGATGACAGAAAGTTCTAAGGTTGTGTTGTCTTGTTGCCACTAGGGATAAAACATTGGCGCTATGTCCGAGGATGTAGTTGTTGATTACATTACGCACCATACTTAATGCAATTGTCTCGTTGTTAGCAACTTAATACTGGAGGGGGTTCGGATGATAACCTCGAAGGTGGACTTTTTAGGCATAGATGCAGTTGGATGGCGGTCTATGTACTTTGTCGTAATGCCCAATTAAATCTCACTATACTTATCATGTCATGTATGTGCATTGTTATGCCCTCTCTATTTGTCAATTGCCCGACCGTAATTTGTTCACCCAACATGCTTTTATCTTATGGGAGAGACACCTCTAGTGAACTCGTGGACCCCGGTCCATTCTTTTAATACTGAAATACAAATCTGCTGCAATACTTGTTTTACTCGTTTTCTCTGCAAACAATCATCTTCCACACAATACGGTTAATCCTTTGTTACAGCAAGCTAGGTGAGATTGACAACCTCGCTTGTTTCGTTGGGGCAAAGTACTTTGGTTGTGTTGTGCAGGTTCCACGTTGGCGCCGGAATCTCTGGTGTTGCGCCGCACTACATCCCGCCGCCATCAACCTTCAACGTGCTTCTTGACTCCTACTGGTTCGATTAAACCTTGGTTTCTTACTGGGGGAAACTTGCCGCTGTGCGCATCACATCTTCCTCTTGGGGTTCCCAACGGACGTGTCAACTACACGCATCAGGGACGAGCAGAACTAAGCTTGGGGATGCTTGATACGTCTCCGACGTATCGATAATTTCTTATGTTCTATGCCATATTATTGATGATACCTACATGTTTTATGCACACTTTATGTCATATTCGTGCATTTTCTGGAACTAACCTATTAACAAGATGCCGAAGTGCCGCTGCTTGTTTTACGCTGTTTTTGGTTTCGAAATCCTAGTAACGAAATATTCTCGGAATTGGACGAAACAAAGACCCGGGGGCCTATTTTGCCACGAACCTTCCGAAGACCGAAGAGCATACGAAGTGGGGCCACGAGGTGGCCAAACCACATGGCGGCACGGCCAAGGGGGCCCGCGCCGCCCTGTGGTGTGGGCCCCTCGTCAGCCCTCCGACTCTCGCCCTTCCGCCTACTTAAAGCCTCCGTCGCGAAACCCACGATGCGAAAAACCACGATACGGAAAACCTTCCGCGAGACGCCACCGCCGCCAATCCCATCTCGGGGATTCCGGAGATCTCCTCCGGCACCCCGCCGGAGAGGGATTCATCTCCCGGAGGACTCTACACCGCCATGGTCGCCTCCGGAGTGATGAGTGAGTAGTTCACCCCTGGACTATGGGTCCATAGCAGTAGCTAGATGGTTGTCTTCTCCTCACCGTGCTTCATTGTTGGATCTTGTGAGCTGCCTAACATGATCAAGATCATCTATCTGTAATACTCTATGTTGTGTTTGTCGGGATCCGATGGATAGAGAATACCATGTTATGTTAATTATCAAGTTATTACATATGTGTTGTTTATGATCTTGCATGCTCTCCGTTACTAGTAGAGGCTCTGGCCAAGTTTTTGCTCTTAACTCCAAGAGGGAGTATTTATGCTCGATAGTGGGTTCATGCCCGCATTGACACCTGGGACGAGTGACGAAAGTTCTAAGGTTGTGTTGTGCTTGTTGCCACTAGGGATAAAACATTGGCGCTATGTCCGAGGATGTAGTTGTTGATTACATTACGCACCATACTTAATGCAATTGTCTCGTTGCTTTGCAACTTAATACTCGGAGGGGGTTCGGACGATAACCTGAAGGTGGACTTTTTAGGCATAGATGCAGTTGGATGGCGGTCTATGTACTTTGTCGTAATGCCCAATTAAATCTCACTATACTTATCATGACATGTATGTGCATTGTTATGCCCTCTCTATTTGTCAATTGCCCGACTGTAATTTGTTCACCCAACATGTTTTTATCTTATGGGAGAGACACCTCTAGTGAACTGTGGACCCCGGTCCATTCTTTTAATACTGAAATACAAATCTGCTGCAATACTTGTTTCACTGTTTTCTCTGCAAACAATCATCTTCCACACAATACGGTTAATCCTTTGTTACAGCAAGCCGGTGAGATTGACAACCTCACTGTTTCGTTGGGGCAAAGTACTTGGGTTGTGTTGTGCAGGTTCCACGTTGGCGCCGGAATCCCTGGTGTTGCGCCGCACTACATCCCGCCGCCATCAACCTTCAACGTGCTTCTTGGCTCCTCCTGGTTCGATAAACCTTGGTTTCTTTCTGAGGGAAAACTTGCTGCTGTGCGCATCATACCTTCCTCTTGGGGTTGCCCAACGAACGTGTGAAATACACGCCATCAATCCCCTTGTATAATCATAGGCAATAGAGGAACAAGATAGATCAAATAAATACAAGGATACTTCTTCATTGAAGCCCCTGCATATGTCCATCTGCGACATCTCTTCGTGGTTTGTTCAAGGTGGTTCTTTGTTGGCGCCGTACTTTGGAATTTCTCTAGTGCTTTGCCTCTTTCTAGACTTGTTCAATCTTGTGTAATTAGACCTTGTATCCTAGCTGGTTGAAGGATTTATTAATTTAAAGCCGATCCTTTTTTAGAGCTGACATAGGTATGCCTAACAGGCATGCCGAATAAAGTACCTGGCTCTATAAGAAAGTATGAAGCCCATGGACTCGGAACTTTGGAGGCCCAGAAGGTTAAGGATCATCGGGTTAGGAAAGTAGAGTTGTTATACGGAAGTTGTATCAATATAGGAAAGACCCAACACGGTTCGAACAGTTTGTAACTTGTACGACACGGAAAGCCTCGGCTTCGCCTCCTATATAAAGAGGAAGCCGAGGGAGAAAGAGGGATCGGAACCGTTGTAACCCTAGCCACTATAATCTTGAGTTGAGCACCTTTGTTCGGTTGAACCTTCGAGATCTACTTGCCCTCTACTTCTTACGAACCCTAAGTCTACAATCTGTAGGCATTGACGAGTTAATCCCTCGTCAATTGGCGCCGTCTGTGGGAATTGGAGGCTGCAAGGTCCTGATCTCGATGGCATCTTCAGCATCATCGTCAACAGCAAGCAACGCGATTTACGAAGGAAAACGAGTCCAACCTGATCTCGCCGATTGTATAAAAATCTTCATCTTAATAGTGTACCTCCATAGATTTCAAATCAGAAAGGATCACCTTAAATGTACATATATATGAGTAAGTACCGAACCTCCCTCAAGAAGCTTGTACGAGAACAATTTCATCTTCACGTTCATCTTGCTGGTGAGATCCTTAGACATGTAGATTGAGTCGAGCTTGAGTCACAAAAATGTAGTGGTTTTCATATGCATTCCTTCCTGTAGAATATTATTGGATAGATGAAGTTGAATCAATGTAAAGCCGGTCCTTCTGCTTCTGTTTGTCGGGCCATGTTTTCGAGTCCTTTCTGAATTCATCCAGTGCATCATGCATATCGGTGTGAGGTAGGATTGCGTGAATTTTCACTTGCCACAAGATGAATGTTGTGTTGTTGTCTAGCAATGGCAGATCGAATATCATCGACGCCATGTAGCCAAAACCCTAGAAACTGAAACACGGACACTGATACCAATTGTTATAATCATGATAGGCAATAGAGGAAGAAGGTAGACCAAACCAGAGGAAGAAGAATTTGGACGTTTTAAAAAAACCCTCCAATAAAGAGAGGAAAAAATCACGCGTGCTAGAAACCGCTCCACTCGGCCCAACCCTCTGGCTAACATGCCTCGCTTACCTTTATATCAGTTCAGAACACAATACTCCATCCGTTCCAACATTCCAATGAATAAGGCGTTCTCATTTTGTGTGTTTTTTCTTTGACAGTAATTACTCCAAATATATAAAGATTCTTGGTATAAAATTGGCGTCAAATTACATTAAATAATCAAGATTTTGTTGCTCAATTTTTTCGGTCAAAGTTCTTGGAATTCGAGTGCGCCTTATCCATCGAAACGGAGGCAGTATAACATTTTTAAGTCAACACGTCGGGGGAGCTTGAGTCGTATGTTCCGTAGGCTACTAGGCCGGAAGTAGGGGTATGTTGCGGAAAGAGGAATCGAGTGTTATTTTTCTTAGATGGATCTTTTCCAAACTTTAGACTGTTTTTGGTCCCTTTCGAAACTTTAAAACTTCTTTGACCTTTCTTGGTTAGGCCACTTTGGTAGTCCCTTCAAAATGTGTGCTAAAAAATGGTGAGTCATTTGAATCTAACCATACCAAATGGCATGATCTATGTATTTTCTTACCCACAGGGTCCAAAAAATTCTCAGGGGATCCAAGATCTTTGCAAAATAAGCCAACCTAAATGGCGTGACCTAACTATTTTGGGACAAAAACAACTACGGGTATTTAATTCTATGCCCCTGATTTCTTGGTTGTGCTCATTTTTTCCCATTTGATAACTTTTTGTTCACTTTTCTCCATGTGTCTAAACTTTTGCTTTCGTACTTTCCTCACTTTTGCTCCGAAATAGTTGCACACTTCGAAGGGAAAATGAGCGAGTGGGAAAAAGTGAGTAGTGTTAACCAACGAGGGGCATAGAATTATTAATCCCAAACAACTAAGTTCTAGCCATCCCAACTAACTTGTTATGTACTTAAGTTAAGTCATTCAACATGGTATGACCAAAAAATATCCATAGAAGTTTTAAAGTATTGCTAGAGGCCAGACATGATCTAAAGTTTAGAAAATTGCCATTTTTTAGGTTAAAAAAAAGTTGTGTATGATTACCTCTCCACCCCAAAGTAAAACACTCGCATGCCTGGCTTGGCACTGCATGCAAAGATAGCTGCTCCTCAGTGTTCGCGCATTTCATGTGATTTTGACTGCAACTTAGTAAATGAACGTTCACGCGTCTCGAAGTGCAATTTACCCAAGTGCCCAAAGACTTCTGTTCGAGAACGAGTGTTTGCAATCTCACAGGCTTATCCGGTCAAAAGAGGAATTAAATGGCTCGCGATGTGCCAAAATGTTGCAAACGCCCGGGCCTTTTCTCCAGTTTTTTCGTCGCAGTTTTGGGGGACATGATCTAACCACAATTTACTCCCCATTTTATCCGGTCAAAAAGGTGTAATTAAGTGCCACTGGGAGTGGACTGTACGACTACGACATGTGTTTACTGGCTGCATGCCATCTCTCTCTCTGGTTTCATGGTGTGCTTTCATTGGTTGGCTTGCTGTGATTGAATTGGCATTCAATTGAAGATGATTATTCTAATGGAGTATGAGAAACTGTGGCATGGAGTAAATGGTGTACACTACCGTACCTTTTGGCCGCGAGGCTGCGTACGTACAGTGCAGTGTGCGCATGCACGCACGCATTGCATGTGTACTAGATTTTGATGTGCGCCTTGGCGCACGACCCCGTGAGATTCGTGTATAGGTGGGAAAGTGGTTATACTTTTATTAGAACTTACAAAATGTAGTGAATCAAAGGAAATTGCAAATACAGGCGATGGAGGGAATACTCAACGTGATCCCGTAAAATTTACGCTGATTTACATTTTATAAAACAATGATAGAAATAAGGTCAAAAAATGATAATGGCATGAAGAGAACAAAGTCTAAATGTTCTATAGATAGACCATAAGAGGTAATTATAATTCTAATAGGGTCTCCATAAATATATGCTAACTCACCCAAGCTTACTACCGAACAAATACGCAGATCAGAAAATTTCATATCGTTGCACATTGGCGCACGATCCCGTGAAATTCGTATCGTTGCACATTTTGTATAGCAATGCGAAAATTGGGTGAAAATGATAATATGTTAATTATGTTTCAGAAAACAAAATCGATATGATGATCTTCCGATAAATCACACAAATTTACAAACGAAGTAGGAAACATTTATATACACCAAAAAAATAGAGAAATATATCATAGTGCAAAATACTTGATGGCTATGTCAAGACAAAGAGAAATAGAAATAGAAGAAAGGAACACCAATAGAAATATGTACATAAGCTGGGCTATCTACAGAAGGAATAATGTTGGTAAAATCGAGCTAATAAAATACTAACCATGTGCATTGTTAGCCAAAAGGAGATAAACATGGTTTTTTCACTATCAAGAAAATCAAGAGGTTAAGCGGTCAAGTCCTACCCCCTTCATCAGTTCGGCTACTTCTTTACCAACCTTTTTTTACTTCCCATAATTATTCTAAGAATGGCTCAATCTCCACAAAAGAAGATCAGAAAATGAAGGTAAATCAGAATCTTGATACATTAATGGCTCAATCTCCATTTATCAGTGCAAGTAACCAAGAATAACCATTTTATTCTCAGGATAAACACCAACAAAGAATAGATGCTTTATTTCTTGACTAATTAACAGAGCAAGCTCAGAAAGAATGCACTTGGCCAGTGTTTTCTAGCATATAATTAGATTAAAATTGAATACACTAAACATTTGTTGTCCTTCTGGATGGTTATTTCTAACCCGGGTTGTCAATTATAGCTTAAGCCAAGATTATTTGTTGCATCAACATCAATTAATAAGAGCCTAGATGTACAGAAATGTCCTCAAACAGTTAACAAAAAAGGAATCCATCTTTTTTCCAAAATATATCATTGCTTTCCTAAAACACGAGCTTGCATAACATGTGTTTTCATCAAAGCCTAGTCCTCTCCAGGAAGCCAGGAAAAGACAAACATCACAAAATAAGTAGCCGATACGGACTTAGTACAACCATATAATAGTTGTGTCTATAAACCTGGATGGCAATTGTATCAACAAAGGAGGCGCATCATATAATGATGATTACTATCATCAAGCTTGTTTGGCTACAACAACCGAGGCACCACTTCTGTCCAACTTTGATCAAAGATCCATCTTCTCGAGCCGCACTAAGGATGAGGCACATGGTCGTATCTCCAGGTTGATGCTCTTGGGGAGCTCCCATTTCCTTCCATCCGCAGGCCTTCCCCGCTCCTTGATGTTGAAGAAGCCTCCGAACCAAGTGATAGCACTACTGAGAAATCTTCTTCAGAATCTCTTGAGAAGATGCTTGCTGCTAAAATCACAACTGAAGATGATCTTTGCCTACTACTGGATGTGGATGATATTGATCGTTTCCTTCAGTTTAGTCAACAGGCAGCTGGTGGTTTGCATCTGAGAAACAGAAGACATGCTCTTCTCGAGCAGCTGGCAGAATCACTGCAATTAGTTGATCCACTTACACCTAATAAGGATATGCCTCTAACGCTAAATGACGATCAAGTGTTTCTCCGCATAGTATCTCTACCGAAGGGTCAGAAACTAATTTCTCGTTACGTTGAACTTCTTACTTCAGGCAGCGAGCTTGTAAGGATTTATATTTGCACATTTGTAGTCTGATTTATAAACAGTAGGTGCAAAATCTTAGGAAGCTATAGTGCAAAATCTTCCCAGGAAAATATAGTCTAATTTATAAACAGTAGGTGCAACATTTTAAAATATATGCTTAACCACAAGACCATCTATCCAAGAAGACAAAAGATGGGTCTGGGCATGCACCTGAAGATAGTAAAGCGAGGAACTCATTGCTCGGGCTCCGCATGTGGTAAAATGGTTCTCCATCTATGCTAAAAAAAATGAAACAAACATATTATTAGCTACAATAATCATTGTCCACAATCTAGCAAAGCATCAAAATCAATCAGTAAAGGAAGGATAACTTTTTGAGACCTGAGATAGATTTACAAACTACAATCTAAAATGCCTAAAAAGAGAAACCCAACTCTGAACCATAATGGTCATTCATCGGCCATACCTTTTAGTCTACAAGAAGTGTCCTAGTAGCTTCTCCAATCTTTGTGATGATTCCTTTTAGAGCGCACGGTGAGATCAATCATGTCTTTTTTGCTCCTACCACAAAACCTGTAGATTTAAGACATTGCAATGAGATATAACATCTATAGAAAATCACAGGAATTAAGGAAGCAAATAATATTGAGAAGACCGGCCATGAGCTGAAGTACCAATAAAAGAGTGTCATTAGTGAAAAGCCACCAGAGGAAAATAACTGAATGTATTAGTCTTAATACCTTCCTGATTTAGATAAAAATAAGGAGCTTCCAGATAAGATAACAAACAAATTAATAGTGACACTATAAAATATACAAAACTGTCCTAATATTCAGTAAAAAAACACTAAATCGGTAAAGTGATAGTATTGTGCAATTTACATGACAGCGCGTCTTTCCTCACATGCCATGATCTTGTGACCGAACGCTCGTGCAGCCATGTCGATGCAAGAACGGCCATCTGGTGACGGTGAAGGCGCTCAACCTGACGGAGCAGATGGGAGCGCTCCTCCAGGAGGTGGCGACGACGCGCTCCTCCTGAATCTTCGCAATCCCCAGCAGACACCTGCATCCTCGCTCCAGTCTGTTTCCTGGGAACCACCATCTTAATCTGGAATCGAAATTTTTTGCTTGTTATGCCCACATTTCCCAACGAATGAATGATCCAATCAGACCAGGATTAATTCCAACGAAATATGAACGAAAAAAATGCATGCATTCAATATCAGGAAGGAGAGGATTTTGGCTACCTGCAAGTGGTGAAATGCTGCGGCGGCATGTACATCAATAGTAGTACTACACACACGTACAGTTTAGCGATCATTGGCAGTAGCAATAGTAGTACACATAAGTATAGAGAGAGCCTCTAAAGGATTTGAGAGATTGAGAGCAGAGTTCAGAGGCTAGCTTAGAAGACGTCAAAGAGCTTGGCCTTGAGCCACTCAAAGCTACCGCGGACAGCTTAGCGGACGTCGGAGAGCCTGACCTTGAGCCACTTGAAGCTGGCGCGGACAGGAGTTGGTAGCTCAGCGTAAAGAAATCAAATAACTATAGTCCGATCATAATGATGATGACGACGATAACAGCAACAACTCATGGCATGAGTAAGAGGGCATAGCTCACATGAGCGTGTCCCTGAATAAAATCCGTATAATTTGCTGCAAAAGGCCAAAGCAAGAGAAACATCAGTTATGTCTTCAAGGAATATAAGGATTTAACCCCACATGCATATAATCAAACTATCCTGTTAACTTAGAATGCTATGTAGCCACAAGATAGCTACTTAACAAAGAAAAACATTTTATCTCTAAAATGGTCCAAACCGTTCTGTACATGAAAGAGAACCCTCATAGAAAGTGATTGAATCAGTGTCAAATCACATGCCAAATGCTTGAATCTTTACTGAATCCAAGAATCTCTTCATCTGTGCTCAATCAAGAGACCAAACCAGCGAAGAATCTGCTTGGTTTTTTGTAGAAATGACTAATGAGCACATCAATGGTTTTTTTGGAAAGGCTACTGCATAAATAGTAAATACTCAAGCCGCCTGAGTACAGAAAAAATGCCAACGGATACAAAACAATCAAAGCATCAAACCATGGTAATTAGTAAATATATTTGCGTTTTGCAAGCATGCGTAAATAATTTATGCGTCAATACTCAATCCGCCTGAGTACAGAAAAAATGTCAACAAATACAACAAAATCAAAGCATCAAACCATGTTATTTAGTAAATATACTTGTTTTTTTGCAAGCGTTCGTAAATAACTTATCGTATATTTCTCTAATAAATGATTAACTTGAAATAGTATCCTAGTGCTACCTTAGAGGGCATTAACACTTGTTTGGTATTTTGTGGTACAAATCATGAAACCAGAGTTTAATAGCCAAAAAGATTTTACAGTCATAAATTTTAGGAACCAATGCTTTTCTTGGGAACTAAAAGTCCATATTTTTGGGAAAAAATTTAATTACCAAATGTTGGATTTAACCAGGCATGATCCAATCCAAGTTTTCACCGTGCTAATGTTAGTGAACTCCTTTGAGTAAAAAATAGTGCAAGAAAGGTGCGAATGGTATCATAGGAAAGGTGTGAATTACTCAATACAAAATTGTGAATTACTCGTTATTTAAATCTGCATAGTGAACAACATCTGGACATAAAGTAAGAATAAACTGGTTGAGTAAATGGAATATACCTGGCGAAATGACATACTTTGTCAAGAGCGCGGTGAAGGAGAACACCAATAGTCGTAACTCCAAGTGATAGAAGGACCTCGGTAAATGAAGTTGCGTTGAATCAAAAATTAAATGCAAGGCAAATAAAATAAAATAAAACGGTGAGAGTAGAAGATTAACTCATGTTTGGTATAATATAATCGTGAAAATGTAAATTGGTTCTGGATCTAAGAGAAGTAGTTCTTCCTCAATTTCTTCATATGCTTTTCCAGAAACTCAGGTAAGTTTCGTGTTTCTCCATCAATTGAGCTGTCAAACAAAGCAAAAAGCATTCCTAATTATATGAAGTGAGGTATTCACTATTTGTTTTTACAATGCACAAGCTAATCAAATTTAAAGCAAGAATGATATTTGAAATGCCAATTAGCTAGTCTCTAAATAAGTAAGATTCCAAGCAGATTTCGTCCCTGGCAATTATCATCGTATATTTATTCAGGGAATGTAAGTACAGTTCTTTCATGCCGGAAAACCGTGAATACATCTCACTTTCTGTTGGTCAAAATGTTAGAGCATATACCTCATGCCCTCTAACTACAGGACTTGATCAGGTCCATATGGTTCTTACTTCATCAACTGCAAAAGAATTATATAGTTGCATTTAGCATAATTGAAGAATGAGCTACTTATTTAACGAATCGCAGCAGAACCACTCAAACAATAAGACTACAGGAGTAGGCAGTTTATCCTGTCATCAATATTTTAATTATGTGTGGAACTATGTGGCCTCACTGCCGATGCTTCACAACCGGGTGCTCCTCACCACATAGTTCCACATATCTCCTTCAAGGAAAGGCATGGAGCAACATCAAAATGCAAAGTATTGTAAGTCATATAAGCTCAAAAAAATCTAATGTGGCTGCAAGTATTGTAAATCTCATCCGGCCATAATGCATAGATTGCATGCCCTCACATGAAATGGACTTCACTGAAATGAATGTCCAGTCTATGCCACTCTGAACTTATGAAAAAACGCATACTGAATGTTTTCTGGGGGCATCTCCACTGACGGGAGAATGAGAAAACCATCAGCTGCATATATTCATAGCTGCAAATACCTGTAAAATTTTCTAAACGAAAGCTTGCAAACAATAAAAGTTATAACATCAACAAAACATCCTCCAGATTTTTCATCTTTAGCTCATCTTTAGCTCATAATTTAATCCTGGTTAGACGATGAAATGGGGGAGGAAAGCAGACCTTGGCCTCCAGGAAATTATTGCAGAGAGGAGGACGAAAATCTACAAAAGAAATCAAAAACTAAAGATGTAAGCACGCAAATAAAACTCAAAACTTTTGAAAATACCAAAGGGACCATTTACATACAAAAGGAAGCTAAAAGCACCCCATAATATTGTATAAGTCATGTAATAAACATGCTAAATATTGTATACTGTTGTGACAGCTTATAATTTTAATTTAGCACCACATAGTATGCATTTGATAAGATTTTGACACCTCAAAGAAACAAAGACAGAATGAAGACAAAGCGGTTTACCTATATATAAAAATTGATCTGGTTTGAATCCATTTTAAGATGAGAAACACCAAATGGAAAGAAAAATCTTTGTAAACCAACAACAAGAAAATGGTGATAATAAGTGATATGAAGATATACAGCCTGTTTTGGCATGTTTCGATACCCACATGAATAGAGGGGCCAAAATAGTGTGCTCCTGTAAAATATTATCAAATTATCAAGCGAGAAAAGATATTGCGGGGTCAAATACAAGCAATCAGCATGCAACAAACGATTTATGTGCAATCAAAAGGCTGCAATACCAAGGAATCACTTGAATGAGCACAACTTAAAAGGATACATATGTTAGATTAATCTCGTTCACAATCAAATCACAAAACCATGAAAATTTCAAATAACATAGTCTATGAAATAAGTAAATATTGAATAGAAAATTGTACCTTTGAACACTGCAAAAATTGCGCCTTTCAAGAAAGAAAGGTGCAGAAATAATTAACCATGTCCTAATTAACCAATCAAGTTTTCAATCATGTGATTGTTGCCTGCAAATAAGAATAAAACCGTTCACAATTTCATCAACATGAACATAATGACCAGTACAATCCTACAAATCGGCATATGAGCTGAAAGGTTGTATTTATTTACAGCACTGAAGTCTATGAACAAAAGCTATATAAGTACTGTATTGCAAAAACAGATCAACAACTTGTTTTCATCGCTGCAGCTAAACCGCTAAACTAAATTGGGTAAATGACCACTCAAAACGATCGCATGAAAAAGACCTACAAAACACTCCAACTAAGCATCTTCTGATTCGTCCAACTGGGTAGTTGAAACTGACGATTTCTGAACATGTATGTCCAGAAACGGGAATGTAGAAAGATCTTTCCTCTATTTTCCACATAATCTTGCTAATCCCCTGCCATAAGATCCTAGGAATCACCATTTGCAGAACTTAAAGAGGATCCTGGGGAATGGGGAAAATCACCCGTGGACCTGGATAAGAGAAAACGGACAGGAAAGGTGGGGGTCTTCTTTTCTTCCTTCTTCCTTCTCCTCCTCCCGCTCCTCTTCTTGGCAACTCTTCTTCTTCTTCCTCCAGCAGCTATACCAGAAACCCTTGTTTCTGTAGGCGAGGACGAGCTAGGAGATGGCAAGTAGTACATAGAGAGGGGAGGAGGTGGTGCCCCGTGGGGAGGACAAGCTAGACCTCGTGGCTGCCTCGCAGGCAAGGCGGCGGCCGACGGTGGCGGCCGACCACACCATGGATGGAGGAGAACGAGGGGATTGGGGAGGGGAGCAGCGAGAGAGAGATCGAGAGGAGAGAGGAGAGGATAGGGGATGGCGTGAACTTGCCAGGACCGGGCGCCTCCGACTTCTCCCTCGCGCTGTCGGCGCCGCCGGGCGTCTTCTCGGGCCGCACCACCTCCGGCCGTGTCCCGTCCGCCATCGCCGGGCGTCGCGCCTCACGGGAGAGGAGCGAGCGGGGAACCGCCGCCGCCTGCCTAGATGAGTGGGAGGGGAAATGTTAGGGCTAGTGCGACGCGAGAGGCTGGGCCGAGAGGGCTTTACAGGACCCATGGATAAAACGCGGGTTCACGCGAGGGCCTCACGCCCTGGACGGAACGGTCGGCCGAGATCGCGCCACGTCAGCTCGATCGGACGGCCCAAAATCCAAAGCGCTGTGAGAGCTCCATGGGGGTGCAGCAATCATACCGTGGGATTGCTGCTTTGGAAGGTCAAGAAGACGAGCAAAGAAGTTGCAGAGGGAGAGGGGAGAGAGAATAAGAGAGAGAGTGTGTGAGGGCATCTCCAACTCTAAGGCCATCTCCAACTGAGCGACCCAAACGGACGCGCTGGGCCGTCCGTTTTGGACCGTTTGGGTGGCCGAGTGGACACGCGGACCCGTGTTCGCGTGTCCGTTTGAGTCGCGCGCTGCGCCCAACGCGCGGACGCAGCGCATAATCGAAGAAATTAAAAACGCAAATTTAAACGAAATTTGATTAAACATATGCCCTATTTTGGGCAAAAAAAATTGTACATAGCCCTATTTTGGGCAAATAACTAACAAAAGAAGCCCTCTATATGAGCTTGAAAATTTAAACTAAAAACCCTCTATTAGGGTTTGGTCGACGGTGCGGTGGCCGCCGGTGCGCCGCCTAGCCCCTGTGGGCGTCGTCGGCGTCGACGACGTTCCCGGGCGGCGAGGCACTGCTGTGGCTCGACCGCGCCGGGGACTCCCGCCACGGAGACCACAGGGCCTCCTCCCAGGCCGAGTGGGGGTCCGGAGCCACCCGAGGAAGCGGCGGCGCACGGAGCAGCGCCTCCTCCCCGAGGCGCTGCTCCCTCTCCCCGCCGTGCGCGGCGCCTGGCCTTCTGGCGCCGCTCCTCCTCGGCGCGGCGCCTGGCCTCCTGCCGCCGCTGCTCCTCGCGCCGCTCCTCGTCGGCGCGGCGCCTGGCCTCCTCCCGCCGTGACGCTTCCTCCTCCTCCCGTCGCGCCTGGCGGGCCTGGGCGTACAGCTCCCAGGCCTCGGCTTCCTCGACCTCCCGCCGGGCCGCTTCCTCCATCTCGGAGGTGCAAATGGCCGCATGGAGGTGCGGCCATTTCGCGTCCTCCTCCGCCGCCGAGATGAGCAGCGCGGCGCGGAGGTCGGGGTCCTCCTCCGAGGACTCGGGCTTGGGCTCGAGCAGCAGCGGCGACGGTTGCGGCAATGCCGCGCCGCCGCCGGCGGCCTCTCCGATGTGGAGGCCGCCTCTGTTTCCTCCGGATGGCCGCATCGCCGGCGGATGACGGCGGCTGCTGCTCGCCTCGTCATCATTGGCTCCGGGAGCGAACCGTCGCTTCGGGGCCATGGCAGCGGTTTCGCTCGGGGAGTGGAGTGGGGACTGGAGTGGAGGGACATATCCCCTCCAGTCCCCATTCAATAGCCTCCCCGGTCACCGATAGGTGGGCCCAAGGGAGACGAGGCGACAAGCGCCCGGACGCGAGCGGACGCCGCGTGCCATCCGCGGCCACGCAAACCTAGCCCAGATTTGGGCCGGGTTTGCGTCGTTCCGGACGCCGCGGCCGTCCGCTTTTGCAGCGCGTCCCCGCGTTGGGCCGCCTTTTTGTCCGACTCGACCCATCCAGATGCGCGGGCGCGGGATGGGTCGCCCCGTTGGAGATGCCCTAAGGGCATCTCTAGCGGCGCGACGGAAACGGACGCTCAGCGACCGTTTTGGTCCGCCGTGACCGGAAATGCGTCAGGGGCTTGCTCCAGCGGGGCGACGCAAAGTGACCGGGCCGTCCGCGGAGACGCAAACCTGGCCCAAATATGCGCCAGGGTTGCGTCTCCGCGGACGCTCGGCGGTCGCGGAATCTGTCATCGTTGGGTACATCCAGGCCCGGTCGGCAGTGACTAGGTAAGCAAAAGATTTTTTCATTACTATTGATTGGCCAAAAGGACCATCTTTACAGAGATGGTTAGTCGAGTTAACCTAAAACTACAACGGCCGTACCTACTCGCCGTCGCGCGGCCTACACCGGCCTCGGTTACTCGCAGTCGCGCGCCCTACTACTGGCCGCCGGAAAGGTCGGCGGCATCGTCGAAGCGGGAGCGCTTCGCGCACTCCGCGCGCCGCGTACGCCGACGACTAGACATCTCGTCCTGCCGCCTGCGGCGTTCGAGGGCCTCGCCCAGGGAGCTGTCCCACAGGGCCTCCGCCTGGGCGAACTCCACCTGGGTAGCCTCTGCCAACGCCGTCGCCTGGGCCTCCTCCTCCTCCGCCGCCGCCTGGACCGCCGCCGCCGCCGCTCGGGCCTCCTCCTCCTCCGCCGCCGCCTGGACCGCCGTCGCCGCGTCCTCGTTCGCCTGGACCGCCGCCTGGATCGCCGCCATGTCGGCGATGAAGCGGGCCCTGTCCCTAGCCGCCGCCGCCACCGCTTCGTCCCTGGCGGCGATGGCGGCCTCTAGCTCGTGGTTCTCCTGCTCGACCCGCGCGGGAGAAGGGCCCCTACGCTGGAGCGAGTCCAGGTCGGAGCACATTAACCCCCGAGCCATGGCCATCGCATAGCTGTGGGCTTCCTCCTCCGCCACCCAAGCCTGACGGTGCTGGGCATCCCCAGCCAGGGACTCGAAGGACGCGAGCAGAATCCGCTGGTCGCCGGCGCACTCGAAGCGCATGGGCACGGGGACGTCGTCGTCCGCGATGTCGTGGATGACGGCGTCGGCCGGAGGGGCCGCGATGGCCGCCCGCGCCTCCGCGAGCTCGGCCCTGGCGTCGGCGAGCTCGGCCATGGCGTTGGCGATCTCCGCCCTGGTCGCCACGAGGCGCCCTTCCTCGCGATCTGCCGCCTCCGCGACCTCCGCCTCCGCCGCCGCCACCTCCAGGTCCAGCTGCTCGGCCTCAACGCCGGCGGCGGCTACCTCCTCCTCCTCCTCCGGGTGGAGCTAGCGCCACATGTGAACAACGTGCTCCCAATTCATGTGGTTGGCCATGGATGGATGGTAGCTTGAGGTGTGCCCGTCGCCCCCGCCGGTGTCCACCATATATAGCCACGGCGGGGCGGGAAACGGCGTTGGCGCGCAGGGCGTTTCCCGCGCGCGCGAAACGCCGGCGAAACTTGCCAATGTATTGGGCAAGCGCGGGAACGATCGTCGTCACGCGAGAACAGTTAATCGCCGGCGGCAGTCCTCGACGGGACGTAAAACGCCATTAGCGAGCTTGACGCTGTCCCCGGTAAAAAAATGCGTCGGCTCCGCTGGAGGTACCCAGGACGCAAACGGTCGCCCTGGGCCACATCGCGTCCGCGGGCCGACGCAAACGGACATTTCGGTCGTCCGAAATGCGTCGGCCCGCTGGAGATGCCCTAAGACCCAAATCGGACGCTGTTTTGGGCCGTTTGGGTGGCCGCCTAGACACGCGGACCTGGGTGACAGTCTGTTTGGGTCACGCACTGTGTCCAACGACAAAAGTCACGGACAAAAAAAACAAATTAAATTTAAACTGAACTTCATTTAAACTTAGCCCTATTTTGGGCAAATTTTTACACAAAAGAAAGCCCTATATGGGCTTTATAAACTAAAAAAAGGGAAACCCTAGTCTAGGGTTTGGGACGTTGTGGCCGCCGGTGCGCCACCTACTCCTAGTAGTACTCGTCATCGTCGCCGTCGATGAGGATGACGCCCCCCGACGGCGACGCGATGTTCCGGCTGGACACGCCAGAGGGCGCCGGGGACACCGGCCAGGGCGACCACTGCCACGCCCTTTCCCAGGCGGAGTGCGGGTCCGGAGGGCTCGCCGGCCCGCGCTGGCGTGCCATCCGCGCCGCCTCCTTCTGCCGCTGCTCCGCCGCTGAGGCCTGCAGCTCCGCCTCGTGCCAGAGCGCGGCTAGGCGCTACTCCTCCTCCCGGAGCGCGGCCTGGCGCGTGGCCTCCTCCTGCCGGTGCGCCATTGCGAGGAACGCCCACGTGTCAGCGTCTTCCTTGGCCTTCCTGGCCTCCTCCTCCAGCGCGGAGGCGCGCAGCACCTCGGCGAGGTGCGGCCATTTGGCCAGCTCCTCGAGGTTGTTGACCTCGTGGGACGCCGCGAGCGCGGCGCGCATCGTCCTCCTCGGGCTGGGCATGTGATGGTGGCGGCTATCCCTCCTAGCCGGCGTGCGCGGCTACGCGCGAGGCCTCGCCATCGCGGAGGTGAAGCAGGTGCGCCGGCGTGCATCGTGCTCCACCTCGAACCACAAGTTCCAGTAGGGGCTCGTGTCGCTGTAGGCGAGGTCCTCCCGGAGGTCCGCCGACAGCTGCGCGCACCGCCTATGGATCTCCGATAGGCGTGCGCGGCCGGTGGCCAGGATCTGCGGCACCGTAACCCGATCTGGGCTCAGGTGCCAGCCGTGGGGGAGGTGCACGTTGCCCCACGGCATTGGGGCGCTGGCCTCCCAGAAGATCTGCGCCACCATGAAGGTGACGTAGATCCGGTCGCGCATCGCCGCCGCCGGCCCCATGTCGAAAGCCGCCGGCGCGACTCGCCGGCTGCTGCCGGCCTCGTGGTCGTTCGCCGATGGCTCAAACTCGCGCTTCGGGGCCATGGTGGCGCGGAAGCTCGAGCTCGTGTGTGTGGAGTGGAGTGGGGAGTGGGGAGTGGGTACTGGATAGGGATAGTCCCCCTCCCCAGTCCACATTTAATAGGACTCGCGGGCACCGACAGGTGGGCCGGACACGCGGATCAGGCGGACACGCGAGGACGCCGCGTGCCATCCGCGACCACACAAACCTGACCCATATTTGAGCCGGGTTTGGGTCGTCTCGGATACCGCGGTGATCCGCTTTTGAGATGCGTCGCGGCGTTAGGCCATGACTTTGTCCGCCGCGACCCGTTTGAACGCGCGGGCGCAAAATGGATCGCCGCGTTGGAGATGGTCTGAGAGGACGAAATTTTGGTCCAAGACAGCCGTAATGGCAAATTGGCAACCGTTGGCGTTTGAAATGGAAATATGGATTCGGTTTGGTTGACTCGAGGGCTTGTAAGTTGTAACTGTACATTCATGCATGGTGCATTGCACCATATATCTACTAGCACACATTCTCGCCCTTATCTCTCATTTACACACACGTACCACCAACTACATATAACGATAATTTCCTCCAGTATTTCCAAGGCAAATATTATATAGTGCACAACACACAACATCATTGAAAAATACCACTACACCATATTTACAAATAAAGTCATCACAAATTTTTATTTCAATCCTTAATGAAACTAGGGTTCATTCATATCCCCAACTAAACTAGTCAGCCATAGGGGTACGAGACATCATATGAATGAACATGGATGAATGAATATGACACATGTATGAGATTCACAATAGAGTTTGGATTACAACACAATGGATGTAGGAATATATCGATGATGAACTTGGAGATGGTGATGTCGGTGATGTTGAGGTCTCCCTGTCCCAAGCCTTATTCTCATATTCCTTCAATGGTGTCGTTGTTAATGATCTATGGCGATGGTAGCATGCCGAAAGGGCTCCGCCGTGGAGTATGTAGATTTCTGGAGGTCGGATATGCGTTCTGGGGAACATCCGCACAGAATATGGCCTTGGGCCCTTCACAGAAGAGGTTCAATTTGACAAAATGGGCCTGATGGAGGACCGTACAATATATCGTACATTGACCGTATGAGTCATCGTTAAAGTAGCTAGATTCCCTTTAGTAATTTGGGTCTCATTTCCTCATACGAACTTCGGGTGAGGTGTTCTTTGGATCGTTAGATTCGTATGGACGAGGGTTACAACAACATGGTATTGGATATTTATTATCTTGTGATGGAAACATATCACTTTTTGACTTTGCAAATTGCTAAGTCCTGGTGCATGTACCTCCTCCATAATGCTGTCCCTTGGCTTGTTTCTTCGTGTTTTATTCAAAAAATATCCGGAACGCCTATACACACAAAAAGGCAAGGAAAAGTGATAAATCATAATAAAACTACTTATTATGAAAATGTATCATGGAAATGAATGGAAACGAGTAATCATGCATTATTTAAGACATAATAATTGCTAGAAGGAGGATGTCATGAGAGATTATGTAATGAAAAAGTAGGTTTAAAACACTACAGAAAATCCACTCATCTCCTGCCATGTATTCGAGGGAATTCGGAGCGTGCGCTATGATGCTGATGAGGTGCGGTACATTACTCATCTCACTATTCATTATGAGTATGAAATTGTAAGTTAGAAGTTATGTTTGTGTGCATATGAACTTTTTGTGTACCAACTCGTTGTGACTCCAGTGCAGAGTATTGTTGCAAGCGTTTTTTCCCCGCAAGGGTGACTCGAGGGTTTATATCGAACTCTCATGGAATTGGCAAAGAGTTTATTTCTCCTTTTCCTCTTCTAGCAACTTGGAAAGCAAAGTTTTTTTATGTGTCCCCAACTTCACCGTGTGGTTGTCAAACACAAGGTTTCGTGTTAGTAATAGGAAATATAAATAGAACTAAAGTAAAGTAAATAAACTAAGCAAGCAAGAAAAATAAAAACAGTAAAATAATAGTGGTTTTTGGGTTTTGTGTGTGTGTGCAAGCAAGTGAAGAAAGTATTTTGGTATTTTCGGATAAATAAATAGCAGTAAATATAAGTGTGATAATTATGTTGGAAAGGTGTTTCTAATGATTTAAAATAGATCGGAGTTCATGGATTCACTTTTCTACTCTCTTTTTAAGTTGTAGTGGACACAAACAATTCATCAAAGACATAATATTGGAGGAACTTCAACATGTGTTTGATAAGCATTCATATGGGCATTACGTCCTAACATAGAGATGATGCAACACATCTCTCTTGTACTATATAAGAAAGGGAAAACTCCAAGCAATCTTGAATTAAGAATCAACAGAGTATAGCCTTAAGTAATTTGACATAATGTTTGAATCTCAAATATGCTACCTTGAAAAAACAAGATTATCAAGCTGTCGATAATTATTACACATGGATTCACTTTATCCCTAGTGAGGCAGCAAAATAAAGCTAAATACCATAGTATATCTTAAATTGTTGCCACTATTCAATCACTATAACCATGTTACTCCATCTAATACACACTTTTCCGCACACATGATCTTGCATACAACTTGAATCAGAGCAAGTACTTAAGAACGGGGTACATGATATGCATCTATCAATATATCTTACACATAATAGATTTCAATCTCATATATCAATATCATAGAATAAAGATCCACCATATAAGAGTTTCATATATGACCATAATCATGTTGGCAGCTCATTTGGTACTAGATCTATGAAGAACAAGAGAGAAATAGATAAAACTACTGCCACAAACCCATGGTCCAGAGGTGGAGTACTCCCTCTTCATCATGGTGATTATGGTGGAGACGTTGGAGAAGGTGGAGATCCCTCCGGTGGCGGCTCCGACGGAGTTCCCCGTCCAATCTTCGCTGGTCCTGGCTCTATTTCGGTGTTTTTGTGGCGCTCTCCTCAAGGAAGACTGTCCTGCAGAGTTATACCCAAAATAAAGGGGATCATTAGTAAATCCCCAAAAATCAATATAAAACATGGATATAACATCATATATGTTGTAAATATGTTAGAATACGTGTCAACAAACTACAAAGTTCATGCATGTATTTTACATGCATCTGCATAGAGCATTAGCGTGGAGGACATAT
The DNA here is from genome assembly GCF_022539505.1 of Lolium rigidum. Classification (NCBI taxonomy): domain Eukaryota; kingdom Viridiplantae; phylum Streptophyta; class Magnoliopsida; order Poales; family Poaceae; genus Lolium; species Lolium rigidum. The sequence goes on from NC_061513.1 coordinate 144,994,117, forward strand.
TTACCTTTTTTGACGAAAAGACAGCCTAGCCAGCTTTTCATTTAATTAGAGAAGAGTACAAGACGTTGATGGTACTTATCGTTACGCCGACTTCACACTGTTGGGGAACCACAAGAGGAAGTTGTGATGAGCACAACAACAAGTTTTCCCTCAGTATGAAACCAAGGTTTAATCGACCAGTAGGAGAAAGGCGTGACTTCTGAAGGTGTTGTTGGTTGACTAATGGCAGGGCGCACTACCGACGTCAGCAACAAGGTGAAACCTGCACACAACACAACCAAAGAACTTTGCCCCAACTTACAGTGAGGTTGTCAATCTCACTGGTTTGTTGAACACAAAGGATTAGACGAATCGAATGTAGGAAGATGTTTGCAGAAAGTAAACAGAACATGATTGCAATTGAATTTATCAGTAAAGGAAATAGGACCGGGGTCCACAGTTCACTAGAGGTGTCTCTCCATAAATAAATAGCATGTTGGGTGAACAAATTACAGCTGGGCAATTGACAAAATATCGATTCAATACATGACAAGATGATTACTATGAGATTTGATATGGGAAGTACAACATAATACATAGACTGTAATCCAACTGCGTCTATGACTAATAATCCACCTTCAGGTTAGCGTCCGCACCCCTTCTAGTATAAAGTTGCAAGCAACAGACTGTCGCATTAAGCAATGTGTGTAAAGTAAACAGTAGAATTACCCTCGGATAAAACATTGTTGTTTTATCCCTAGTAGCAATAGCACGGCTACAATCTTAGAAGTTATAAAGTCACTCTCCTAGAAAACTAGAGGCATGAACCTACTATCGAGCATAAATACCCCCTTTTGTAGTCACAAGTGTCCACTTGGCCAGAGTTTCTACTAGCAACGGAGAGCATGCAAGATCACAAATAACATATGACATGAATATATAATCAATGTAAACATAGTACACAATATTCATCGGATCCTAGAAAACCAAACATATAGGATTACATAAAGATGATCTTGATCATGTAGGGCAGCTCACAAGATCGATACATGAAGCACAAAGTGGATAAGACAACCATCTAGCTACTGCTATGGACCCATATTCCAGGGATGAACTACTCACGCATCACTTCAGAGGTGGGTATGGCGATGTAGATGCCTCCAGCGATGATTTCCCCCTCCGGCAGGGTGCCGGGAAGAGCTTTAGAACCCCCGAGATGGGTTCTGTGATGGCGGCCGCGACGGAACTTTTCATGGATGGAGGCTCGGGTATCCAGGGCTTTCCCGAGAAGATGTATAAATAGGCAGAGGATTTAGGTCGGTGGGGCGTCTGGTGGGCCCAGACCCCCCTAGGCGCGGGCCAGGCCTAGGCCGCGCCATGGGGTGGTCTGGCCGCCCTGTGGCGCCTCTTCGACCCCTCTGGACTTCGTCTTCGTTTCGGTAAAATATTGACTTCGGCTTTTGTTTCGTCCAATTCCGAGAATATTTCATGTATAACTTTTCTGAAATACAAAAACAGCAGAAAACGGGGAACTGGCACTGTGGCATCTTGTTAATAGGTTAGTGCCGGAAATCATGTAAAAGTGCAACGAAGTGTAAACAAAACATATATGAATTGGTGTAAAACAAGCATGGAGCATCAAAAAAATTAGATACGTTTGAGACGTATCAGCATCCCCAAGCTTAACTCATGCTCGTCCTCGAGTAGGTAAGTGATAACAAAATAATTTTTGAGGTGACATGAAGCCAATACAATCTTGATCATGCATGCAAAGCATTGTTAGCTGGGATCTAAGTACTCTAACATAGGCATGATAGATATAATTCAATCGAACTTAGCAACTATGTTATAACATGAAGAGTAATTAAAACAAAGTATCATGAATAATAGTGCATTGAATGCAACTGTGTGATTATGATCATAGAGTAAACATAATAAAGTAGTACTCAACATGTCCTTATGGAATAGCAAAACATAAATGCAAGGACACCTTCAAAGTTTATGAGGTGACTAGATACAAGTAATTTGAGAGCAAGCAATAGCACAATCATGAATCAATCAATAATAATTTAGGGACTATGCACATTGCACTAAGAATGACAACTATGCTCTCTTAATCGATGCATAAAGTAGAAGATGAAGACTCAACATGAAAGTAAAAGAAAGGTCCTTCGCAGAGAAGCAGGGATTACCCATGTGCTAGGGCTTTTTATTTTGAAAGCAATAAGAGTGTTGAAAATATTTATTTCGAGAGGTGCTACTTATTTCAGCGGTAGTGATAAATAGTATGGCTTATGCATAATTATTTCCTATAAGTTTGCTTGGCTCATGCATAATATACTAATAGTGCTCACACTCACACTTTGTCCTAATTAGCTTGGACCTCCATCGATTTTCATCACATACATATGTCTTAACCAAGTGTCACAAAGGGGTACCTCCTTGCCTCCTATACAAAGGTCCTAGGAGATGAATCTCATTTGATTTCTTAATTTTTGTGAATCTCAACTTTTTGGACATCCATACCGGGAAAGCAAGGACAATAGATATTTGGACTTTTGCCCAGCTGAAACTTCCACCATGTGAACATGGCTTTAGTTGGCGTCCCAATGTTCCTCCCTAAAAATATGCATACTCAAATCTTTGCAACTCATGGTAAATCTCCCTTACTTCAAACAAGATGAGCATGCATAAAGTAGTACTCAACATGTCCTTATGGAATAGCAAAACATAAATGCAAGGACACCTTCAAAGTTCAGAGGGTGACTAGATACAAGTAATTTGAGAGCAAGCAATAGCACAATCATGAATCAATCAATAATAATTTTGGGACTATGCACATTGCACTAAGAATGACAACTATGCTCTCTTAATCGGTGCATAAAGTAGAAGGTGAAGACTCAACATAAAGTAAAAGGGAGATACTATTTGTAGAGTAAGCAAGATAAACAAGTTTTGTAAACCTTCCAAAAAGTCCTTGCCATTGTAATTGAGAACCGCCAACGGGGTACCTCTTGCCCGAATATATGGAGGTACTCTTGTGGAGCAATCCCATGCCAAAATGACAAGACAAACAGACAGTGAGCACCTCAGCAATTTTTTATTTACTATTGGTATAGCTTTTATTGCAAATGCTTCATAGAATGCTCACTATGGCTTAGCTGTAAATTTCTAGCATGAATGATGCATGGCTTAGATTAGTGATGGCGCGTGATGCACACGTCCGTTGGGAACCCCAAGAGGAAGGTGTGATGCGCACAGCAGTAAGTTTTCCCTCAGAAAGAAACCAAGGTTATCGAACCAGTAGGAGATGAAGGCCACGTGAAGGTTGTTGGTGGAGGAGTGTAGTGCGGCGCAACACCAGGGATTCCGGCGCCAACGTGGAACCCGCACAACACAATCAAAATACTTTGCCCCAACTTAACAAGGTGAGGTTGTCAATCTCACCGGCTTGTCGTAAACAAAGGATTAAACGTATGGTGTGGAGAATGATGTTTGTTTGCGAAGAACAACGAGAGAACGAGTTTGCGGTAGATTGTATTTCAGATGTAAAAGAATGGACCGGGGTCCACAGTTCACTAGTGGTGTCTCTCCAATAAGAAATAGCATGTTGGGTGAACAAATTACAGTTGGGCAATTGACAAATAGAGAGGGCATAACAATGCACATATATATCACGATGACTAATATGAGATTTAATTAGGGCATTACGACAAAGTACATAGACCGCTATCCAGCATGCATCTATGCCTAAAAAGTCCACCTTCAGGTTAGCATCCGCACCCCTTCCAGTATTAAGTTGCAAACAACAGACAATTGCATTAAGTATGGTGCGTAATGTACTCAACACAAATATCCTTAGACAAAGCATCGATGTTTTATCCCTAGTGGCAACAGCACATCCACAATCTTAGAACTTTCTGTCACTGTCCCAGATTCAATGGAGGCATGAACCCACTATCGAGCATAAATACTCCCTCTTGGAGTCACAAGTATCAACTTGGTCAGAGCCTCTACTAGCAACGGAGAGCATGCAAGAACATAAACAACACATATATGATATATCAATAATCAACTTGACATTGTATTCCATATTCATCGGATCCCAACAAACACAACATGTAGCATTACAAATAGATGATCTTGATCATGATAGGCAGCTCACAAGATCTAACATGATAGCACAATGAGGAGGAGACAACCATCTAGCAACTGCTATGGACCCATACTCCAAGGATGAACTACTCACACATCAGTCCGGAGGCGATCATGGTGATGGAGAGTCCTCCGGGTGATGATTCCCCTCTCCGGCAGGGTGCCGGAGGCGATCTCCTAAATCCCCCGAGATGGGATTGGCGGCGGCGGCGTCTCTGGAAATTTTTCCGTATCGTGGTTCTCGGTAATAGGGTTTTCGCGACGGAGAGTATAAGTAGGCGGAAGGGCAGAGTCGGGAGGCTCACGAGGGGCCCACACCATAGGGCGGCGCGGGCCCCCCTTGGCCGCGCCGCCTTGTGGTGTCGCCACCTCGTGGCCCCACTTCGTATCTCCTTCGGTCTTCTGGAAGCTCCGTGGAAAAATAAGACCCTGGGCGTTCGTTTCGTCCAATTCCGAGAATATTTCCTGTGTAGGATTTCTGAAACCAAAAACAGCACAAAACACTGGCGCTTCGGCATCTCGTTAATAGGTTAGTGCCGGAAAATGCATATAAATGATGTAAAGTGTGTATAAAACATGTGAGTATTATCATAAAACTAGCATGGAACATAAGAAATTATAGATACGTTTGAGACGTATCAAGCATCCCCAAGCTTAGTTCCTACTCGCCCTCGAGTAGGTAAACGATAACAAGGATAATTTCTGAAGTGACATGCTATCATAATCTTGATCAATACTATTGTAAAGCATATGAGATGAATGAAGTGATTCGAAGCAATGGTAAAGACAATGACTAAACACTGAATTATATAACAAAGACTTTTCATGAATAGTACTTTCAAGACAAGCATCTATAAGACTTGCGCAGGAGTTAACTCATATAGCAATAAATTCTTAGTATAAATTTTTGAAGCAACACAATGGAAGATATAAGTTTCAGCAGTTGCTTTCAACTTCAACATGTTTATCTCATGGATATATCTCATGGATAATTGTCAACACAAAGTAATATGATGAATGCAAATAAGCAAGTATGTAGGAATCAATGCACACAGTTGACACAAGTGTTTGCTCCTAAGATAGAAAGAAGTAGGTAAACTGACTCAACATAAAGTAAAAGAATGGACCCTTCGCAGAGGGAAGCATGGATTACTGTTTTTGTGCTAGAGCTTTTCATTTTGAAAACATAGAAACAATTTTGTCAGCGGTAGTAATAATTCATATGTGTTATGCATAAGATGTCCTATAAGTTGCAAGCCTCATGCATAGAGTACCAATAGTGCTCGCACCTTGTCCTAATTAGCTTGGATTTTCATGGATTATCATTGCATAACATATGTTTCAACCAAGTGTCACAAAGGGGTACCTCTATGTCGCTCGTACAAAGGTCCAAGGAGATAGATCGCATTTGATTTCTCGTTTTTGATAGATCTCAACTTAGGACATCCATACCGGGACAACATAGACAACAGATAATGGACTCCTCTTTAATGCTTAAGCATTCAATCAACAGATAATATTCTCATAAGAGATTTGAGGATTGATGTCCAAACTGAAACTTCCACCATGATTCATGGCTTTAGTTAGCGGCCCAATGTTCTTCTCTAACAATATGCATACTCAAACCATTTGATCATGATAAATCACCCTTACTTCAGACAAGACGAACATGCATAGCAACTCACATGATATTCAACAAAGGTGTAATAGTTGATGGCGTCCCCAGAAACATGGTTACCGCTCAACAAGCAACTTATAAGAAATAAGACACATAAGCTACATATTCAATACCACAATAGTATTTAAGGCTATTTTCCCATGAGCTATGTATTGCAAAGACAAGGAATGAAATTTTAAAGGTAGCACTCAAGTAATTTACTTTGGAATGGCAGAGAAATACCACGTAGTAGGTAGGTATGGTGGACACAAATGGCATAGTTTTTGGCTCAAGGATTTGGATGCACGAGAAGTATTCCCTCTCGATACAAGGCTTTGGCTAGCAAGGTTATTTGAAGCAAACACAAGTATGAACCGGTACAGCAAAACTTACATAAGAACATATTGCAAGCATTATAAGACTCTACACTATCTCCTTGTTGTTCAAACACTTCACCGGAAAATATCTAGACTTTAGAGAGACCAATCATGCAAACCAAATTTCAACAAGCTCTATGGTAGTTCTTCATTAATAGGTGCAAAGTACATGATGCAAGAGCTTAAACATGATCTATTTGAGCACAACAATTGCCAAGTATCAAATTATTCAAGACAATATACCAATTACCACATGAAGCATTTTCTGTTTCCAACCTTATAACAATGAACGAAGCAGTTTCAACCTTCGCCATGAACATTAAAAGTAAAGCTAAGAACACGAGTGTTCATATGAACGAGCGGAGCGTGTCTCTCTCCCACATAAAGAATGCTAGGATCCGATTTTATTCAAACAAAAACATACAGACACTTCAAGTAAAGCACATAGGATGTGACGGAATAAAAATATAGTTTCACTAGAGGTGACCTGATAAGTTGTCGATGAAGAAGGGGATGCCTTGGGCATCCCCAAGCTTAGATGCTTGAGTCTTCTTGAAATATGCAGGGATGAACCACGGGGCATCCCCAAGCTTAGACTTTTCACTCTTCTTGATCATATTGTATCATCCTCCTCTCTTGATCCTTGAAAACTTCCTCCACACCAAACTCAAAACAAACTCATAAGAGGGTTACTGCATAATCAAAAATTTACATATTCAGAGGTGACATAATCATTCTTAACACTTCCAGACATTGCACAAAGCTACTGAAAGTTAATGGAACAAAGAAATCCATTCAACATAGCAAAAGAGGCAATGCGAAATAAAAGGCAGAATCTGTCAAAACAGAACATTCCGTAAAGACGAATTTTTCAGGGGCACTTAACTTGCTCAGATGAAAAAGCTCAAATTGAATGAAAGTTGCGTACATATCTGAGGATCACACACGAAAATTGGAAGATTTTTCCGAGTTACCTACAGAGAGGTCTACTCAAATTCGTGACAGCAAGAAATCTGTTTCTGCGCAGTAATCCAAATCTAGTATTAACCTTACTATCAAAGACTTTACTTGGCACAACAATGCAATAAAATAAAGATAAGGAGAGGTTGCTACAGTAGCAACAACTTCCAAGACTCAAATATAAAACAAAAGTGCAGAAGTAAAATAATGGGTTGTCTCCCAAGCGCTTTTCTTTAACGCCTTTCAGCTAGGCGCAGAAAGTGTGAATCAAGTATTATTGAGAGATGAAGCATTAACATTCTTACCAGGGGCTTTGCGCCTACACTTCTTACTCTTATTCTTATCTTTGGTTTAGGGAATATATGACCGCATCCAGGTGTAGAGGTAAAATTTAGAGTGCCTTTCCCCACATCTATGATTTCTCCCACGAGTTTCAGCAGGGATCTTCCAAGTGTGATTTGTCCTGTCCCTACACATTCAACAACGAGATAATCGAGTGGATACCGTTCTTCCAAGAAAGGTTGTGAACACGCCTTCAGCCTATTCCCTTAGGAATTATAACGAAGTTATCGATAAGAGTTATTCCTTCTCCTCCTTCAGGAAGTTCCCAAAGTGTCAAAGATTCATAAATACTTTTAGGCATAAGGCAGAACTCAGACATAATATCACATCGGGCATAAAAAAAATTCCCCACAAATAGCAACTTTAATAGTAGGCACCCACATTGAAGGTTCAAAGCTTACTGGAACATAATCATAATATTCGCGAATCTGGTTGTACCTTTATTTTAAACAAGATATATTTGTTTCGAGAGTGTTTAATCTATTATGAATGCTAGCAAGAGATGAATCAAAATTATTAGCGGAGCTAGATGATCTAACCAATATTTTATGGCATTAAAAGCTTGATCCCCATCGCAGTGAAGGAAATCTCCTCCCACTACAGCATCCAAGGCATATCTATAGCGAACAATAAGCCCAAAATAAAAATTACTAAGAAGCAAACGTAGAGTCATTTTAGGTTCAGTTTTACTATAAGAATAAAAAACTCTCCTCACCCCCTTGTTTAAAAGTAAAGATCGATTCCTCAGGTGATAGAGTAACAGCTACAGGACTAGTCATGATAACAGAATAAAGTAAATGCAAGTAACTAATTTTTTTGTGTTTTTGATATAAAGAACGCAAACAAGACAGTAAATAAACAAAACCAAGTAACTAATTTTTTTTGTATTTTTGATATAGAGAAAGCAAACAAAGCAGTAAATAAAATAAAGTAAAGCAAGACAAAAACAAAGTAAAGAGATTGGATGTGGGAGACTCCCCTTGCAGCGTGTCTTGATCTCCCCGGCAACGGCGCTAGAAAACAGTCTTGATGGCGCGTGATGCACTCATTCGTTGGGAACCCCAAGAGGAATGTGACGTGGGCATTACCCTTCGGGTAACTGACATTGCCCTATCCTATATTGTCTAGTTGGAGGCCCATGAAGGCACTTGGAGGCAAGACGGGCCACTGGGATGGCGCACCAGAAGATTCCTTGATAGACAAGATAAAGAAGCAGCCGAATAAGGGAAGATTAGATTTGAAACTACTGTAAACCTAGTCGAACTCGGTTAGACCTCTTGAGACCTGGCCTCCTATATAAAGGCCAGGAGAGGGGCTGCCGAGGGACACAATTAATCTTAGCAGCCTTAGCCACCAAAAGGTCAGAGCTAGGTCATCATAGCATCAAGTCTCTCGACGAGATCTCAGCCGAACTATTCAGCACCCCATTGTAACCTAATATCTTCATAATCAAGAACAGACAGGCAGGACGTAAGGGTTTTACCTCATCGAGGGCCCCGAACCTGGGCAAATCGCTCTCCCCGCTTGTCTGTGAACCAATGTCTCGTGTCAGCTTGCAGGATTCCGTCAACCCTAAGCCCCAATCGGAGGGCATTGCCGAGGAGTACCCTCGACAATTGGCGCCGTCTGTGGGAAACCTGTCGGCACCAGGCAAGTCATCAGTAGTACCAGTCACGTCCGCGGCGTTCTTACTCGAATCACCGACGCCGGCAGAACCAAGAGATTCAATCCGCTGCGGGTCCTTCGAGTTCGTGCCGCACCGCGAAGCACTTCACCCGATCCCTATGGGATCATCTCGCGACATGGATGCTACTTTCGGTGGTGTCCACTTCATCATCGACTCCGGAGGTTTTCTTCGCCTCCCTAGGGCCGGCGCATCCGACCTAAAGGCCGCGGCTTCGGAAGGTGTTCCTCCAACAGCAACCCTAAAAGTTCCACCCAGGAGCATACAAGAGAGCAACCGAGGAAGTTTCGACGTCATGGCAGGACAGAGGAAAAGACGAAGGGGCTCGCACCGCGAGGAGGAAGGACGAACAGCAGCTCACCTTCGTCAGTTCGAACAAGGATGCCACGACACGTCATCAATCGTGGGTCGCACCCGTTCACCGTATCTATCGGCTACGGAGCAACTCGAGGCACCATGCTACCTTCACTCTTACATTGATCCGAAGGACTGGTCGAGAGAAATCCAGTCACTGTTAAGGAACTGTCGACATTTTCCGGAAATTCGGCAGCTTCGCGATGACCTCAGGGCCGAGGCCATGTCAAGAGTTCACGCAATGGAGAGAAGGGCGGGGTCCTACAGTTACCCACCAGAACCATATGTACCGGAACCGTACGTACCAGCAGGAGGAGACGAGCATGCACCAACCGAGGTGTTTCCGGAACCATGCGGGCAAGTCAACATGATCCACAAAACCAGCTTTTCAAAGAGAGAAATCAAGAAGTTCTCCCGAGAAGTAAAATATGCGGAAGTCGCCATGGTTGATACACCCGATTTCATCGATCGGTCGGATCAGAGTATCTCCTTCAGCAGGGCGGATCATCCGAAAGCTGTTCCAAGGCCCGGCCACGCGGCCCTTGTCCTTGAAGCACAGTTTGGAGGGTACAATATGAGCAAAGTATTCATGGATGGAGGAAGTGGCTTGAACCTACTATTCGCCAGCACAATGAGAGCAATGGGTCTAACAGTCGATATGCTAAGAGAGTCTGACACAGGGTTCCACGGCATTATACCTACTCGACCCGCTTATTCTCTTGGTAAAACATCATTGGACGTAGTCTTCGGCACGCCCAGCAATTTCAGGAAAGAGAAGATCGAGTTCGAAGTAGTCGACTGGGAGTCTCAGTATCACGCCATTCTCGGCAGGCCCGCGTTTGCCAAATTCATGGCCGTACCTCATTATGCGTACCTAAAACTGAAGATGCCAGGCAACAACGGGACCCCAATAACCGTTCATGGAAGCTTTGCTCGATCGGACAACTGCGACAGGGAGTTCCAGAAGATCGCCTCGAAGTTCGGAGCCAAGGAAGAACTCAACGCGATTGATACCGTTACGGATCACACGCAACCACCAGCCGACAATCGAAACGTAAGAACCGACGAGTTTGACACTGCAAAGGAAGCCAAGAAGCTGCAGGTGCACCCCACTGACCCGAAGAAAACGGTCAATACGTCGGCTGACCTTACTGGTGCATAGGAAGGCGCGCTCATCGAGTTCCTCCGTGAGCGCTGGGAGATATTTGCATGGGAACCATCCGACATGCCAGGTATCCCCAGGGAACTCGCTGAGCACGCCCTTAATGTTGACCCGACAGCCAAACCAGTTGAGCAGTCAATGCGCCGATTTTCCGAACCAAAGAGGAGAGCAATTGGCGAAGAAATCAGTCGACTCCGTAAAGCAGGATTCATTCGGGAGCTCAAGGAAGCTGAGTGGGTGGCCAACCCTGTCATGGTGCCCAAAAAGGACACCACCGCTCTGCGCATGTGTATCGATTACACCAGCCTTAATAAACACTGTCCGAAAGACCACTTCCCGCTGCCTCGTATTGATCAGATAGTCGACTCCACACCCGGATGCGATCGCCTCTCCTTCCTTGATGCATACTCCGGGTATAATCAGATCGAACTGAAGAAAGAAGACCAGGAGCTAACCGCGTTCATCACCCCACACGGCGTTTTCTGTTACAACGTCATGACCTTCGGGTTGAAAAACGCAGGAGCAACTTATCAACGTTGCATGCAGGCCTGCCTCGGAGAACAGATTGGGAGGAACATCGAAGTCTACATCGACGATATCGTGGTGAAAACGAAGCACGCCGCCACTCTCATCGATGATTTACGGGAAACTTTCGACAACCTAGACAAGTATAAAATCAAGCTGAATCCCAAAAAATGTTTCTTCGGAGTGCCAGGGGGACAAGTACTCGGGTACTTCATATTAGCCAGAGGGATTGAAGCAAACCCTTTGAAGATCAAAGCTATTCTTGACATGGAGCCGCCAAAGAATCTGCACCAAGTGCAGCAGTTGGCAGGACGATTAGCAGCCCCCAGTAGATTCATCGCCAAGCTAGGAGAGAAAGCTTTGCCCTTCTACAACTTGATGAAAAAGTCAGAAAAGTTCGAGTGGACAAAGGAGGCGCAGGAGTCCTTCGACAACCTGAAGAAAATCTTGTCAATGTCCCCAGTCCTTGTAACTCCACGCGAGAAGGAAACGTTGCTTATGTACATAGCCGCAATAGCACAAGTCTTCAGCAGCGTTTTGGTTGTCGAGCGAGAAGAAGCAGGAAAAGTCCACGGTGTTCAGAGGCCTGTGTATTACCTCAGTGAAGTACTCACACCCGCAAAGCAGAGATACCCCCATCATCAGAAGCTGGCATACGCAGTGTGGAAGTCGGCTCGCAAGCTGCGACATTATTTCACGGAGCATCCGATTATCGTCGTAAGCGAAGCACCATTGAAGAACATAATGACTAATCCAGAAGCCACAGGTCGAGTGTCCCAATGGGCCATCGAAATAGCGCCACATGACATAACTTACGCTAATCGAATGGCGATAAAATCCCAAGTCCTCCCAGATTTCGTGGCGGATTGGATCCAGTCACAGACACCAGCAGCGACATGTCAGGATCATGGACAATGTATTTCGACGGGTCAAAATGGAGCACGGGCGCAGGAGCAGGAGTGATACTGATATCACCACAAGGAGATAAGATGAAGTACATTCTACGTATGAATTTCTCCCTGCCGACGAACAATGAAGCAGAATACGAAGCATTGCTGCATGGAATGAAGATGGCGAAGGCGTGCGGGGCAACTCGCCTAGAAATCTATGGCGACTCAAATTTGGTGGTGCAACAGTCGATGAACTTATGCGACACGATCAGTGACAACACGATCGCCTATCAACAGTTGTACCAAAATATAGAAGCCAAATTTGAAGGATGTGAACTCAAACATATCGGCAGAGCTAGCAACGAGGAAGCCGACACTCTGGCGAATATCGGGTCCATGTGCTCCCCCATCCCAGACGGAGTGTTTTACGAAATCATTACTCAGCGATCAATAAAAGAGAAAGCTTCGGCACCTTTGAAAATGTTGACTGATGAAACAGAGGCAAGCCAGCAACAAACTGTTGAAAAACCCTCGCCTCCATCAGCAGAGCAAGTCCTCCTCCTCGAGCCATTATGGACCAAACCATTCCTAGCGTATCTGACGAAGCAAGAGCTGCCGGAGGATTCTGTGGAAGCAAGACGAATTGTCAGGCGGTCAAAAGCCTTCACTTTGGTAAATGGCGAGCTTTACAAGCGTAGCATCTCGGGTATCTTCCAAAGGTGCATCGCCATTGATGATGGAAAAGCACTATTGCGCGAGATACACGAGGGAACCTGCGGACACCATGCATGAAGCAGGGCCCTTGTGGCAAAGGCCTTCAGGGCAGGATTTTACTGGCCAACGGCAGCGTCGGATGCTCGAGATCTAGTTATGAGATGTAACCCTTGTCAGCGCTTTTCTCCAAAACCGCACGCCCCTGCGACAGATCTAATGACAATACCACTGGCATGGCCCTTTGCTCAGTGGGGACTCGACCAAGTCGGACCACTGCCAAGATCGTCACCTGGAGGGCACACGTACTTACTGGTCGCAGTCGACAAATTCACCAAGTGGATCGAGGCAGTACCCGTTCAAAACCAGAAAGCCGAAACAGCAGTTCAGTTTTTCAGAGGAATAACTTGCCGATTTGGTATGCCCCACAGTATCGTCACAGACAACGGCTCTAACTTTGATTCCAAGGCGTTCAGAAAATTTTGTGATGACGGAGGAATCAAATTGAAGTTTGCATCAGTATCCCACCCGCAGACCAACGGCCAGGTGGAAAGGATCAATGGTCTAATAGGAGATGGCCTTTAGAAACGCCTTACAGGCGCAGCTGGAGCCTGGGTCGAGGAGCTACCATCTGTACTCCGGAGTTTGCGTACTACACCCAATAGGTCGACTCAATACACCCCCTTCTTCTTGGTGCATGGAGCCGAAGCAGTTCTACCAGCCGACGTCCGGTTTGAAGCTCCTCGGGTGACAGCATACATAGAGTCATCTTCCAACATCGCGCTGCAAGATGCTGTCGACCTCCTTGACGAGGCGCGAGATATCGCCTTGGCAAGAACGACGGTATACCAACAGGCATTGAGAAATTATCACAGCTGACGAATACGCAGTCGAAGCTTTAATGTTGGGGATATGGTACTTCGGCTGAAGCAAGAAAGACCCTTGAAACTTGAATCTCCATGGGACGGACCATACATCGTCACTGAAGTGATATCAGGAGGAGCATATCGACTCAAAAACCCGGCTTCAGGAAAAGATGTCGGAAATCCATGGAACATCGCACAGTTGCGACGCTTCTATACATAGGACACAATCGCTTTTTATTTCGACAGCTCTTAGGGTTGCTTTTGCATTATGGATAAAAGTCTAATCAGGTTTTCTACCTTTTTTTCAATCCAGGCCCTATCACCCGAACAGATCGTTTGGGGCCCCTACCATCGGCTCTTACTCCCATCGGGAGCGTCGGCCTAAAAAAAATACGTTTACGCAGTATCATTAATTAAATACTCCCATCGGGAGCTAAGATTAATGATACACAAAAACAACCAATCCAAGCCTCGAGAAAATACGCGGGTGCTGTAGTCGATGGTTACATTATCAAAAAATAAGGCTCAAACCGGTGCACCGCGTGACGAAGCCAAGCGTCTAATTCCCTTGACTAAGTCGATGGGTCTCGCTCTTACAAAACTTACATATCGGCTTCGCAATAACGTTGCAAAATTCAACGAAGTCGTCGAGAGAGCAGGTTGACTTGATCACTCAGCCGCCCTCGACAATAAAATATCAATCAAACTAACATAGCGTGCAACGCACGCAGTAAATTTACAAAACAATCTTATGCATGTACAAGGTTATTACATTCATGATTGGGCTCCCTGGTTCCCTTGGGCCCTCAGATCCTTTTCAAGGCATGACTCCATCCGAGAAATAATGGTATAAGCAGGACCTCTAGAAATATCATAATACTGGCCTAAACTCCTCTCGGTGTTTGCTACGGCTCTCAAGTCTAAAGATGGATGGCATGCCAATACCGAAGCAAAAGCAAGTTCAGCACCAGCCAAAAGTTCTTTCCGCACCAACTGTCGAATCCTTTCAGGGGACTTGAATCGGGTGAACAGGGCAGATAAAGTTTCGGGTGCTTGGTCCAGAGGAAACAAAGTCTTCCAAACCATCGTCAGATGAGCGTGGAACTTGTCAAAGTAGTAATGCGCCTTCTCCACCCGGTGCTCAAACTTCGCCATGGTAACAGCTTTCGGACGATGCAGCCATAAATCGTGCTTCGGGTGAGCAACATCAGTCATCGCTTCGACCTTTTTATGGATCTTCCTGTTCTCCTCGGATTTATCTGAAGATACAACTGAAAAGGAACAAATATCAGTTAAGGAGAATATCCGAGCCACGTCGAGAATCAGAAGATGTAACACTTACAGCCCAAACTTCCGGTAGCAACATGAAGACCATCGAGAGCATACTGCTCAATAGCAGTTGCTATTTCGCCCTTTTTCTTCACCAACGCTACCATGGCCCGGATAGAAGTAATGTCTTTGTTTAAACGAGACACTTGGTCACGTAAGCGGCGAACAAGGTCAGATTCATCGTTAATCGAAGGATTTGGAAAAAGCTCGGCGCGAGAAGAAGATGAAGGAATCTGCAGTACAATCTTCGATTCAGAACGGCATTAACATAAAACTCCCATCGGGAGTGCTTGCCATATATGTTACATTCAAAAGATTGTTTGAAATTGGCAACAGAGCCAAAATAAAACAGGACTAAGTCAGATTACGATTGGTCTTATTTACAGTTAATGAAGAAAAAGTTCAAGGAGGGGCAGACGATGAGTCAGGGGCAGCTTCAGGAGTAGGCTTGGCATGTGCTTCATCTATTAGCTTCAGGAGTTGATTGGCACAAGTTACTGCTGCTCTTTTGTAGGGCCCAAGGTCGACTAAATGGTTGTTATCGTCGACAGGCAATGCCTTAGATAACTTCTCCAAGTCAGACCCCATCCCATGACCCATTAACAGCTGGAAAGTAAGAACCGCCCCATACAAGCGGGAACGGCGTTTTAATACCTCCACGGGCTCGGAAGAATCAACAACAAAAGCATCCGCCATCTCGCCAAGAGTTCTGTCCTGCTTCATCTTCGGGAAGATCATCGAGTACAGCTTCGACAATGCTCCTTTAGTCTCTTGCAGAAGCCCGAGGACTTGGACGTTGGACTCAGCAGCAAGCGAAAGGGCATCGGATGTGGAGTCCTCCCGAAGCTGATGGCGTCGAGTGACGGTTATATTGGCAGCCTCTGAAAGAAAGACAGATCAGTGGTCAGTAAGGAAATACCAAGAAAGAGACTATGTGTCGTGAACTTTACCCAATAAATCCTTGATGGATTCACGGAGGACGCCTTCCTTTTTATCGACTGCAACCGCTGCCGCACGCCTGGCGTCCTGTTCATCCTTCATCTGCTGCTTCAACTTCGCCAACTCCTCCTTCAGCAAGGCATTTTCCTTCTTGGCGGCA
>NC_061513.1:145310306-145404143 GCF_022539505.1 Lolium rigidum
GTATTTGTATTCAAATGCAAATTACTTATATGCACACATGTAGGGGGAGTGCCTCTATGTCTTGCCATCATGCTTGTCTCTATTTGTGATTCCTTGGCAAATCCAGTATATTGTCATCAAACACCAAAAAGGGGAGATTGAAAGAACATCTCTTGCATTTTGTTTTGTGTGTTTGATGTCAATATATGTGATACACTAATGTTTGATTAAGTGGTACAGGGATTACATAGTTTCATATTTGCGTGTGTTGGATTTGGTCGGTCTCGTCAAAAGATAACAGGAAAAGTTTGGCCAGCCGGATAATCCGGGCCGGATATTCTTGAAATATCCGGCCCCCGTTTTGGCTAAGTCTTCGAGGAAAAGCAGCTCGAGTAGGGGGCCGGACATTTGGCCGGATAATGTCCCGTATTGTACCGGGGCCGGATTATCCGGGCCGGATATTTTGGAAATATCCGGCCCCTCGATTTTGGCTAAGGACTGGAAGAAAAGCGGCTCGAGAGGGGGCTGGACATTTGGCCGGATAATGTCCCGGTATTGTACCGGGGTCGGATTATCCGGGCCGGATATTTTGGAAATATCCGGCCCCCTCGATTTTGGCTAAGGACTCGGAAGAAAAGCTTCTCCGGCATGGGGCCGGACTTTTGGCCGGATAATGTCACGGTTTTGCCCCGAAGGCCGGATTATCCGGGGGGCGGATTATCCGGCCCTACTTACACCGGATTATCCGGCCCCCGGAAGCAGCAACGGCTCAATTTTGGGAGGGGTATAAATACCCCCCTTCTTCTACCTTGGTTGCTTGCTCAATCATTACACAAGAAATCTGTCAAGCCACCTCCATTAGAGCCACCTCAAGAAAGTCAAGATTTGCAAGATCTCCTTCCTCCCCCAACCAAAGCTCTTGATCTTTGGGGATTCGAAGGAGAAGACACCGATCTACATCCTCACCGAAGCGTTCTTCATTTCCCTCTCTTGTTTGAGGGATCTCATGCTAGTGTTCCTATTTGGTTCCCTAGTTGATTTGTTGTTGATGTATTGTTGTTGATTGTTGTATTGTTACAGTATTTGGGAGCCTCCAATTTGGTTGTGGATGTGTGCCCCAAGAACTTTGTAAAGGCCCGGTTTCCGCCTCGAGGAAATCCCTTAGTGGAAGTGGGCTAGGCCTTCGTGGCGTTGCTCACAGGAGATCCGAGTGAAGCCTTCGTGGCTGTTGGTTTGGCTTGCGTAGCAACCACACTCCTCCAAACGTAGACGTACCTTCTTGCAAAGGAAGGGAACTACGGGAATCATCTCCGTGTCATCGCGTGCTACACTCTCTAGCTACCTCTATCCCACTCTATCTACTATTGCGTAGCTATACCTTGCTTAGTTGATATCCTTGTCATATAGGTAAATTCACTTAGTTGCATATCTAGAGAATTTACCTTTCGTGTCAAGCCTAAATTGAAAAAGAACTAAAAATTGGTTAGCACCTATTCACCCCCCCCCCTCTAGGTGCGGCATACGATCCTTTCAAGAGTAACTGAAGTTTCACTTGAGTTGATGGAATTGAAGTAGATCATCAAGTCAATCGCTATAAACCTCAATGTGACCTTTCCTAAAACCCTGTTTTGGGTAGATGCGATTTGATCTAAGGGGTTAGATCAAATGGAACTAAAACCAACACAACAACACCTTAAGCAAGGATCAGTGACCAGATCTTCTAAAGGATCGTAATATGATATTCCTTGCAACCACATATAGATATCTACTCAACCACAAATAAAAGAATATGAAATAATTAGTGTCGTTGCCTAATCGACGGTACCTCGGAGGAGGGATCCTCACGAGGGGGAGAAGAAGTAGGGGCCATAGGGCGGAGAGTCCTCGGGACGGTGATACGCGATTTACCCAGCTTCAGAACACCTGCCCAAGGACAGGGCCTACTGCTGCTTGTCTGGACTTTTATGGGCGCTTTCGCGTTGTTACAATGAGTTGTGGTTGTGCCCTCCCGGGATCCGGCTTATAAAGACGCTCGGATCTAGGGTTTACACGGAGAGTCCTAGCCGGAATACAAGTTGCCTAACTACGGAATATTACATTGCCGTGCACGTCAAGGATCCGCCTTCCTACTGGATCCGGATACTTTATGGGCCTCCACGGATCCGGCCTCCTTCGTAGGTTGGTTAGGATCCGGCTCCCTGCTTCTGGGCTGGACTTCATCCATCATGATCTACAGCAACTGGGCCGCCCGATGGGCCACATGCCACACCACCATCTGTGGGCCACCCGGGCTTGCCGGATCTAGGCCATGTCGTTGATATACCCATAAAGTATACCCACAACAGTAGCCCCCAAAGTTCTCCGAGATTCATCATTCCTTCGACTTCATTCAGCCCGGATCCGAAGAGAATCTTGAAGAGCTTCCAAAACTTCCTTGTTTACGACTTCAATCAACCGGAAATCATCTGTTCTTTGGTAACGGTAACTTAGCAGATTTCACGCCCACGTCGTGCTCAACTTCCTCTTTGCCCGCGCTAAATTTTCGGAGATGCGAATCTTCAGCCGGAAATTTCGGCGATGCATAGTTAGGTCACCACTGCGTCGTTATACCGCTTTGACCTAAGACACGTTGCGGCCATCCAACGGTGCGACCGTTCCGTTTCCACAGTTGGATCCTGCTCACGAATCTCCGCGCGGGGTCTATAAATACCCCCCGCGTCCGGTAACTTTCACTCTTTTCACCGCTCCTCCACTTCATCTTCTTCCTCCCGACAGCGCCGCCCACCGGATCTCAACTCCGGCGAACTCCTCCGCAGAGAACTTCGCCCGCCGCCACTCCAAGGTCGTCCTCGACCTGAGATCATCGTGGTTGATCGGGAAATTCGATCCGCCGCCGATTCGTGGTCAAGCGGAACTCAGCGCGCTAAATCTGGCAACCTCATCTTTGTCGGCGCGACGGGGAACCGCCACACCATTAACGGTACGTTCGCCGGACCCGTAGAAGAAGAAGAAGTAGCTTTAGACTAGTTTAGTTCCGGCTACTCAGATAATTTCACCACATGCATGCAGCCGGAAACATGTCAACTAATTCTCCAATGTGTACTGGTAGTTCTCCAAATAGTCTAGACCCAAGCTCACTGGAACCCAGTTGTCCGGAACCATTAGCTTTCCTACCACCACATATTTTCTGACACCAGGTTAGCTCAACCTTTCTCCGCATCTTCCAGCAACGCACTAGGCTGGATCCCAACCCTCCAAGAGATTCGAGAAGAACTCAAAGGTCAAGCAAGAATGGCCGCAAAGGTGCAAGAAGTGGAGCAAAAAAAAAAAGGATCCAAGGCCCGGAACCGCGAAGGCGAGGACAGTGGTGGCCGTGTGAGGTCAATGATTCGGAGCTCAGAAGCCTCCAGAACGAGGGCATGATTTCTCTGCAATGGATTTCATGAAAGACTCTATCACCCCTAAGCCGGATTCGGATGAACGCGTCCTCACGAAGGCCTGGGTGGAGCGCGGTCTATCGCTCTCCTGTTCGGAATTTTTCCTCTCTGCCTCACCACCTACGGCCGTCAGCCGCACAACATATGTCCCAACTCCTACCTTCTCCTCTCCAACTTTGTGACGTTATGCGAAGGACATCTCGGAATTCACCCGTACATCCGTTTATGGCAATTCTTTTTCCGCATCAAAAAGGAGACGAAGGAGAAGGCGATGGTCAACTGCGGAAGCATGACCTTCATGCTCCGGCCTGGAAGGATGTATCTGCCCCACTCATCTCACGAATCTGTCCGGTATTAGAACGCCGGATGCTTCTATGTGAAGAACATCCAAGTTCCGGGTGTCCACGAGGGGCTCCCCAAGTTCATCAACGAGCCTCCGGAAGAATTGGATAGCTGGAGTCTCATCCCCGCTCTCGCTCAGTACCCGGATTTGGACAAGGCGGCGCGAAGAATTTCCTGGTTAGTCCACGATGGGCTAACCGGAACTGATTTGACCCTCAGCTGGTTTTCCCGTCGGATCCAGCCTCTAAAGTATAACCCGCGACTAATTTGCGAGTATACCGGGGTGGACGATCAACTCCGAGTCACCCGCAACAACTTGCCAGCGTATTCTCTGAAAAGGAGGATCAAGACACTTGTGAAGATTACTCGGGGCCAACCGGTCCCGGAGATTGTAAAGGACATCAAAATCAACAACCAGTGCCCTCCGGTACGTATACTTACCTTAGCATTTTAACTTCTCATATTTGAAGTGTTTGCTAACTTATCAACTTATACCTCTCCAACTCGATTCTCTGGCGGAGGAGGATTTTAGAACGGTACTCCGAGTACCTACGAACGCCGAAGGGGCTGAGGAGGATCCGGAGGACGATGACGAAGAGGAGGAGCAAGCTCCCAAAAAAGCTGCTCGCCGAAACGTCAAACGTCCCCGCGCCAAGGCTTTCGGTTCTGAAGCCGGAGCCAGCGGCGAAGCCTCGGCCAAAAAGGCCAAAATCAAGCCACCTCCGCTCGACTCCAAGAAGGCGGAGTGTGAACGTCTCAAACCGCTGGCGACAACAGGAAAAGGATCGTGCCCATTAATCCCCGGCGCCCCGTAAGTATCCGAAGGCACATCTCATTTTTAACTGTATAAGTCTGTTACTTATGTTTTTTCCTTTGCTTTTTGTAGGAATCCAACCACCACCACCACACGGGCCAACATCCAGAAGCCTATCACGAAATACATGAAGGCATCTCCAGTTGTTGGTCCCATTACTCCAACTCCGCCAAGCACTTCTCACGCTGCTCCCCAACCATCTCCGCCTAGAGCTCCACCTTTGCCCACTCCTGCTACCGAAGCTCAAGTGGAAATCATTCCAGTGAGTGGCGAGAAAATGGGCGGAGGAAGCTCCGGATCAAAGCGACCTGCTCCAGAGGAAGCCCAGGTCCAAGGTCAAGAGGAGGCCGAGGTTAACTCCTCGGTCCAGGCTGAAGCTGCGGCTAGTGATGTCGTCGGATTTCCAACGAACTTTGGTGATCCGATCGACCTTACCTCCACCCCCAAGGCGTATGCGACCAAGTTTTTCAGTAAACTTACTGAGGCGGAGAAGTGGAGTCTGGAACAAGATCTACTTAACGCCATGCTCAACAACGTCTGGGGCAAAGCTGATACTGAATCATCGGAGATTCAGAACTTCAAGAAGGAGATCGGGCAGTTCTGTGACCAACTCCTCGTCAAGCGCAAGGTACCTCCCAGTAGCCCCCAAGTATCTAGGCGGAAACTATTAAATAGTTAGCAGCTGGCTACTTAGAATAGACCAAACTGAAGAAGATTTTTGAAGTGTCGTAGTAGCCCCCAAGCGTTATGGCGGAAAATTCTCCGGCAATAATGCTTCGAAAAGATCCACATTTTAAAACGCATTCGGAACTTATTCCTGCTCTGTTTCTTTTGTAGGAACAATAAGCGCTGCACTATGAGCTGCACAAGAACATTGCCTTGCAACGCCGTGTGACCCTGAACCTGGCGGAAAAAAATCCGTGCTGCTAATGAGAAAAACGCGGAACTGGAAAGGCAACTGGTGGAAGCCCAAGGTTTGTTTCCGACCAAGCTTGTCATAAATCCGAATTCCTACTACCGAATTAATTTTTTACTTATTTTGAACAGGTGCATCTTCTTCCCTCACCACTGCCTCCTCCGAGCTGGAGAACCTGCGCTCCTCTTATAAAGATTTGGAGACAAAGCTCATGGAGGCGGAACAAAAGAGAGAGCATGCGGAGAAGAAGCTGGCGGAGAAGAACTCTGAGCTCATCAAAAAAGAAGGCGAGTTTGAGATGAAGCGAAAGGTTGACAGGGACACACTGAAAAAGCTGCAGAGAGAAAACAATGGACTTCGAAAATACATGGATACCGCGGAGAAAGGCTGGGACCTTCTCAACGCAGATGTCATGGGTAAGTATCCGGATCATTTTAAGTCAAACTTAACCTTGATTTCAATCTTATGCTTGTGTATGATTATTTCGTGCAGAGCCACTTGGATATGATGAAGAGCGCCGCAGTCAGTTTCCACGTGATGACCTAATCCAGCTCGCCGGAGACGACTGCAAAGATTTGATCTCAACCTTCTGGAAAATCTGCCATAATCTGGCAATCAAGGACAACTGTACTTGCGACGTCCGCGAGCTTATTCAGAGAATGGATATCCTTTCGGAACTGGTTGTGGATCTTCAAGCCTCATCCGCTCGTGGTGCTGCTGCAATGTCCTTGGCCATGTGCCTGGCTCATGTCCCGGAACTCAATATTGACGAAGTCACTAATGGTGTTCCTCAGACTACGGACGTCAATGCGCTCCTGAATGCGGTTAGCGGCTATGACACTCGAATCGCGCGGCAAATTCCGACATGAAGAATTTTATGATAAGGTCGTACTTCCTGCCGACGCGCCTCTTGAAGCAGAGCTTGAAAAGGAACGCGAAGCAGAGGCGCGACCCACCGGATCCGGCGACGGGAGCCAATTCACCTGGACAAGCTCCAAGGAGGCCAAGAAGAACAAGTCCAAGGGCAGCGCATCATCTCCGGCTGAAGAGGATGAAGAGAGTAATGATGATGACGTGTCATCTCCGGCTCAAGACGCAGGAAAAGGCGAACCAAAACCTGATGATGAGGGTTGTTCTTCTCCGACCAAGGAGAAGTAGAAAACTTATTCCTGCGGGAAGAAAACAATGCATCATTTTGGCCCCATCGAGGGTTTGTAATATAACTCATATATTCTTAAGTAGTTAAGGGACGAAACAACTGCATGTGGGCGGAAAACTTATCCTGCTATTTTATGAATGCATGTTTCGTTTGTTGAAAAAGCAAGTGCTAGTTTCTAAGTTTTCCGGCTTGCTCACGTGACCTTCCACGAACCGGAAGACCTTTAGCCGGAAACGCTCGCATGCGGCGACGAAGCCCAATGGCGATCCGTCAATAACCGCGGAAAAAAGCCCCCAGCCAAGGTGACGGAAGTCGTTACCAGGAATCCATGAGTTCGCAACGAAAGACTTGTCCACCAGAAAACTTAAGCTTACGTCCTAAAGGATGATTTTGAAAAATCACAACTTTCATACACGCCTAGGCGGAAATATCCAGCTCTGCGGTTTTAGTCGGAAAACATACACGATCCAAAAATGAAAAAACTAAAGGAGGTAAAAGACTCTAAGAGTGGACCATATGCTTTATTTCATTGATCATGTATCATAGATATTACAAGGTATGTAATGCGGAATTTGCTAAGTGTGGAAAGGACGTAGTTGTGCTATATTCCAGGGACGATATGTTTCATCATATATGTCATCCGGATCCTCTCTCTTGCGTTTCCGGTGCCAATTGGCAGGTCTATCCTTTAACTCTCGGAAAACAACGAGGTAGTAAGATCCGTTGTGAAGCACTTTGCTGATGACGAAAGATCCCTCCCATGGAGATTGCAACTTATGGTCTTTCACCTGGCGAAGACGGAGGACCAAGTCTCCTGTCATAAACGAGCGGTTACGAACTCGTCGACTATGGTAGCGTCAGAGTTTCTGCTGGTAAATGGCGGAACGTTGGTCGGCTAAATTCCGAGCTTCTTCGATCAGGTCCACAGATAGCTGTCGAGCCTCGTCAGCAGTTTCTTCATTGTAGGTGGAAACTCGCAGTGAATCGTGGATGATGTCGGAGGGGAGCACTGCTTCGGATCCATATACCAGGAAGAAAGGAGTAAATCTGGTTGATCTGTTAGGGGTAGTTCTTAAACTCCACAGAACAGAATCTAACACCTCAGCCCAAGCTCCGGCTGCACATCGCAGTGGTTCTTCCAGGCGAGGTTTGATTCCGGCTAGTATAAGGCCGTTGGCTCGTTTGACCTGACCATTAGATTGTGGATGAGCCACAAATGCAAGGTTAAGCCGGATCCCTACGTCATTGCAATAATCCTTCAATTCTCCTTGTGCAAAGTTCGTGCCATTATCTGTGATTATGTTGTGCGGGATGCCGAATCTCGTCACGAGGTTGCAAACAAATTTTAGTGACGTAGCACCATCGGCTTTTCTCACTAGCTTTGCCTCAATCCACTTACTGAACTTGTCAATAGAGATCAAAAGGTATTCAAAACCGCCAGGAGATGATTTCTTTAATTTTCCGACCATATCTAGCCCCCAGACCACGAACGGCCAAGTGATGGGGATGGTCTTCAGCTCCCAAGCCGGAGCGTTTGGTTGCGTAGCATAGTACTGGCAACCTCGACAGGTTTTCATGATTTTATCAGCATCTTCTTTAGCTATTAACCAGTAAAATCCTAGCCGGAAAGCTTTTGCAACGAGCGATCTGGGAGCGGCATGATGCCCGCAATCCCCTGCATTGATCTCTCTGAGGATTTCAATGCCATCTTGATTTGAGACGCATTTGAGAAACACCCTGTTTGCACTTCTTTTGTAGAGTTGTCCATCAACAATTGTGTAGGATCTTGCTCATTTGATGATCTGTCGCGCGAGGACTTCGTCCTCTGGCAACTTTTTTTTGATCCATGAGGTAGTCCAGGCCGGAATAATAGCCATTACCTCCTTAGCCGGAGACACTGCCACATCTGAGTTTTCTGGGTTAGCGCCCTTAGCTGAGGGTGTCCGTAGGTGCTCCAGGAAACTTTCGGGTGGGATTGGTTTCCGACCGGATCCGAGCTTGGACAGCATGTCTGCCGCTGTGTTATCATCTCTCCTGACGTACTTGAGTTCATATCCGAGGAAGCTCTTGGCGATCTTGTCAACTTTGTCTCTGTAAGCCGCCATAACGGAGTTTCTGGCGTTCCATGTTCCGGCTACTTGTTGTGCCACTAGCTCGGAGTCTCCGTAGCATATGATGTGCTTGATCCCGATTTCCTTAGCGATGCGCAATCCGTGTAGTAGAGCCTCGTATTCCGCCATGTTGTTTGTAGCTTTGAAGTGAATCTGCAAGACGTACTGCAGTTCTTCTCCGGTTGGTGACTTCAGGGTAACTCCAGCCCCCGAGCCTTGATGTTGCTTGGATCCGTCAAAGTGCATGATCTGTATTCGTTGAGACGTTCCCGCGCATCACGCGAGCCAATGTAGTCAGATCTGTATTCAGATCCGTCAAAGGTAGCCAATGTAGTCAGATCCGTCAAAGGTAGACAATATAGTCAGATCTGTATTCGTTGAGATGTTCCTGCGCATCACGCGAGCCATTGTGAGGGGACTTTGAGTGGGAGCAAGATCTCCGGCCTCCGCCTCCACCTCCACCTCCACCGCTAGGTGGTGGGGAAGGAGATCTGCGAGGGGGCCGATGCGATCTTTTGCTTCCGCCTTCTGATTCCCCGCGTCCTTCGCACTGCTGACTCCGGCTTCGGTGGCTACCTTCACCCTGGTGACGGTCGCCTCCGTCGTTCTGGCTTCTGCGAGGCTCCGGCTCGCGCTCTTTGTTCCGGCTCCGGCGAGGCTCCGGCGTGCGCTCCGTGTTCCTGTTCCTCTGAGGTACCACATTGTCGCGGATGTTAATTCCATCAGGCCCGTGGGCCTAGTGTTTCCGACTGGACTACGACGGCGAGGTGGTGGAGGACGCGGGTACCCATGAGGCGGAGGTGACGGGTTCCAGTATTTTTCCCTGCATGTATACATCAGATCATTTCCCTTCTTCGGGTCTGACGGAGGTGTCTTTGAGGGTACGGGGATCAGATTTGGATGTTCTCTGGTTCTCCTTCTCCGCTCTGTGGATCCGGTCCGCAATTCATCATCACGATGCTGACCTTCGGAGGCGTCCTTATGCGCCGTGGACATGCATAACTCCGGGTTAGATTCCAACTTGCGCGAAGTGTCTGCCTTGCTCTGCTGCTTCATTGCTGAAGCGATGAGTGTGCGGAGGTGGTTGATGTCAATTTCCTCATCTTTCTTGGTCAAAAGCTCCGCAGCCTTCTTCATGTTTTCCTTCGGAGTTGTGAGCGGCTGCTGATCAGTGGGAGTCGCAAAGGTGATCTTGCGGGGGCCAATGGCATCCCGTCGGATCTTGTCTGCTTCCTTATGAGCATCTTTCATCATGGATTCCCAATGTTCTCGGAGTTTTTTGGCCTTCTGCAAGGAGTCCACAGCTTCGCGCTCTCTTTTGAGGAAACCATCCATCACTTCTTGAGCCTCTTGCCTTTCTTCCAGCATCGCCAATGCGGTGTTAGAAATTTTCCTGGCGGTGGCCAGCATCTCCTTCCTTGATGCCTCTAGAGCTTCTGGATCTGCGGCTTCGTCCAGAGTTATAGGCTTGTTGAGGACTTCTGTGTGCGCTATGGCGCCTATACCTGCTTGGTCCACGAGCTCCTCCGGGTTTAAGTATTCCTCGTGCTCCGAAGTACGCACTCCCGCAAGATCCAGCAGAGCACGATGCCGTACCCGCGAAGGCGGAGTCCCTGAGTGGGACGGTCCTGGGTCGGAGGGGTTGGTTTCATCTTCCGCTTCCTGCTCCAACCCAACTATGGTTGCAAGGACCTCCTTAGGGTGGGCGGATTCCGCTTCAGATTGTTCATCGCCTCCGAGTTCCTTCAGCGCGTGATTGTATTCTTCCGTGTCCATGGAGGAAGCGTCGTCAGATGTTGGGCTGAGGTTGCCCAAGATTGATTCTTATTTGTCTCCGGCATCCTCTTGCTGTCCCGGAGCGTCGCTATCTCCGGCAGCCTCCTGCTGGTTTGGAGCGTTACTATCTGATGTCTACGCACGCTTCTATTCCTGTAGACAGTGTTGGGCCTCCAAGAGCAGAGGTTTGTAGAACAGCAGCAAGTTTCCCTTAAGTGAATCACCCAAGGTTTATCGAACTCAGGGAGGAAGAGGTCAAAGATATCCCTCTCAAGCAACCCTCGCAATTAAGATACAAGAAGTCTCTTGTGTCCCCAACACACCTAATACACTTGTCGGATGTATAGGTGCACTAGTTCGGCGAAGAGATAGTGAAATACAAGTAATATGGATGATTGTAAGTAGTAATTGCAATCTGAAATAAAGATGGCAGCAAGCAAACATGTAACAGAACTTGTTGGAAACGGTGTTTCAATGCTTAGAAACAAGGCCTAGGGATCATACTTGCACTAGTGGACACTCTCAACAATGATCACATAAATAAATAAGTTCTCTTCTCTTATGCTACTTTCAAAGACTCTATTGTTGGATAACAAACACCATTCATTGTGTAGGGTTACGAGAGCACCCTCAAACCGGAGTAAACAAGCTCCACAACGTCATAAAGGAATCACACACGATGCAAACACTGTCACTGTCACACCATGGAGAGTGAATCCGGAGTTCATATTAAAGTAACTCTAGAGTGCATAGTAATAGTTAACTTCATAATCTACAAGAGATCACAATCATAACCTACGCCAAGTACTACATGATGCACACACTCGTCCACATTACATCATGAAGGAGCAATAGACTACTTTAATAACATCACTAGAGTAGCACATAGTAATAGTGATACAAAGCTCATGATCACATAAAGATCACATGGGAGAGAGAGATGAACCACATAGCTACCGGTACAGCCCTTAGCCTCGGGGGAGAACTACTCCCTCCTCATCATGGGAGACAGCGATGGCAATGAAGATGGCGGTGGTGTCGATGGAGATGACTTCCGGGGGAAATTCCCCGTCCCGGCGGCGTGCCGGAACAGAGACTTCTGTCCCCCGAATCTTGGCTTCGCGATGGTGGCGGCTGCGTAACTTTTCTCGTATCGTGGCTTATCTTTTTAGGGTTTTCGCGACGGAGAGACTTTATAGGCGGAAGGGCAGCCTCGGAGGGGTCCTGGGGGACCCACACCATAAGGGGGCACGCCCCCCCTTGGCCGCGCCGCAATGTGGGGTGGGGCCCCCTTGGCTCCCCTCTGGCCCCTCTTCGGTGCTCTGGAACCTTCCGTGAAATATAAAATCATGGGCGTTGATTTCTTCCAATTCCGAGAATATTTCCTTTGTAGGATTTCTGAAACCAAAAACAACAGAAAACAGGAACTGGCGCTTCGGCATCTTGTCAATAGGTTAGTTCCGGAAAATGCATCAAAACGATATAAAGTGTGAACAAAACATGTAGGTATTGTCATAAAACTAGCATGGAACATAAGAAATTATAGATACGTTTGAGACGTATCAAGCATCCCCAAGCTTAGTTCCTACTTGCCCTCGAGTAGGTAAACGATAACAAGGATAATTTCTGAAGTGACATGCTACTATCATAATCTTGATCAATACTATTGTAAAGCATATGAGATGAATGAAGTGATTCGAAGCAACGGTAAAGACAATGACTAAACAACTGAATCATATAGCGAAGACTTTTCATGAATAGTACTTTCAAGACAAGCATCAATAAGACTTGCATAGGATTTAACTCATAAAGCAATAAATTCTTAGTAGAAAGTTTTGAAACAACTCAAAGGAAGATATAAGTTTCAGCATTTGCTTTCAACTTCAACATGTTTATCTCATGGATAATTGTCAACCCAAAGTAATATGATGAATGCAAATAAGCAAGTATGTAGGAATCAATGCACACAATTGACACAATTGTTTGCTTCTAAGATAGAAGGAAATAGGTAAACTGACTCAGCACAAAGTAAAAGAAAGGCCCTTCGCAAAGGGAAGCATGGATTACTATTTTTCTGCTAGAGCTTTTCATTTTGAAAACATAGAAACAATTTTGTCAACGGTAGTAATAATTCATATGTGTTATGCATAAGACATCCTATAAGTTGCAAGCCTCATGCATAGAATACCAATAGTGCTCGCACCTTGTCCTAATTAGCTTGGATTTACATGGATTATCATTGCATAACATATGTTTCAACCAAGTGTCACAAAGGGGTACCTCTATGTTGCCTGTACAAAGGTCTAAGGAGATAGATCGCATTTGATTTCTCGTTTTTGATAGATCTCAACTTAGGACATCCATACCGGGACAACATAGACAACAGATAATGGACTCCTCTTTAATGCATAAGCATTCAACAACAGATAATATAATCATAAGAGATTGATGATTAATGTACAAACTGAAACTTCCACCATGATTCATGGCTTTAGTTACCGGCCCAATGTTCTTCTCTAACAATATGCATACTCAAACCATTTGATCATGATAAATCACCCTTACTTCAGACAAGACGAACATGCATAGCAACTCACATGATATTCAACAAAGGTGTAATAGTTGATGGCGTCCCCGAAACATGGTTACCGCTCAACAAGCAACTTATAAGAAATAAGACACATAAGCTACATATTCAATACCACAATAGTTTTTAAGGCTATTTTCCCATGAGCTATGTATTGCAAAGAGAAGGAATGAAATTTTAAAGGTAGCACTCAAGTAATTTACTTTGGAATGGCAGGGAAATACCACATAGTAGGTAGGTATGGTGGACACAAATGGCATAGTTTTTGGCTCAAGGATTTGGATGCACGAGAAGAATTCCTCTCGGTACAAGGCTTTGGCTAGCAAGGTTGTTTGAAGCAAACACAAGTATGAACCGGTACAACAAAACTTACATAAGAACATATTGCAAGCATTATAAGACTCTACACTGTCTTCCTTGTTGTTCAAACACTTCACCAGAAAATATCTAGACTTTAGAGAGACCAATCATGCAAAACCAAATTTCGACAAGCTCTATGGTAGTTCTTCATTAATAGGTGCAAAGTACATGATGCAAGAGCTTAAACATGATCTATTTGAGCACAACAATTGCCAAGTATCAAATTATTCAAGACATTATACCAATTACCACATGAATCATTTTCTGTTTCCAACCATATAACAATGAACGAAGCAGTTTCAACCTTCGCCATGAACATTAAAAGTAAAGCTAAGAACACCAGTGTTCATATGAACGAGCGGAGCGTGTCTTTCTCCCATACAAGCATGAATTTATTCAGAGAATGAAAATAACAAAACGAAAATAAAAGCACACAGACGTTCCAAGTAAAGCACATAAGATGTGACGGAATAAAAATATAGTTTCACTAGAGGTGACCTGATAAGTTGTTGATGAAGAAGGGGATGCCTTGGGAATCCCCAAGCTTAGATGCTTGAGTCTTTTTGAAATATGCAGGGATGAACCATGGGGGCATCCCCAAGCTTATACTTTTCACTCTTCTTGATCATATTGTATCATCCTCCTCTCTTGATCCTTGAAAACTTCCTCCACACCAAACTCAAAACAAACTCATTAGAGGGTTAGTGCATAATCAAAAATTCACATATTCAGAGGTGACATAATCATTCTTAACACTTCTGGACATTTCAAAAAGCTACTGAAAGTTAATGGAACAAAGAAATCCATTCAACATAGCAAAAGAGGCAATGCGAAATAAAAGGCAGAATCTGTCAAAATAGAACAGTCCGTAAAGACAAATTTTTCAGGGGCACTTAACTTGCTCAGATCAAAAAGCTCAAATTGAATGAAAGTTGCGTATATATCTGAGGATCACGCACGTAAATTGGCAGATTTTTCTGGGTTACCTACAGACGGGGCTGCTAAATTTCGTGACAGCAAGAAATCTGTTTCTGCGCAGTAATCCAAATCTAGTATCAACCTTACTATCAAAGACTTTACTTGGCACAACAATGCAATAAAATAAAGATAAGGAGAGGTTGCTACAGTAGTAACAATTTCCAAGACACAACAAAACAGTAGCAAAAAAAATAAAAACATGGGTTATCTCCCAAGAAGTGCTTTCTTTATAGCCATTAAGATGAGCTCAGCAATTTTAATGATGCACACATAAGGATGAGAGTTGGAGCAAAGAGGGCATAAAAAAGAAAGTATGAAACAAATTTAAGCCTAACCCACTTCCTATGAAAACGAATCTTGTAAATAAACAAGTCATGTAGGCATAATGCAACAAGCATAGAAAAGTAACACAAGCGCAACTTCAAGATTCTCAACATAAAGAGGGGAAACTTAATATTATTAGGATGCATATAACCATGTTTCCCTCTCTCATAATAACTTTCAGTAGCATCATGAACAAACTCAACAATATAACTATGCATGAAGCATTCTTATTCACATGCATAAAAGTATCATTACTCTCCACATAAGCATAATCAATTTTATTAGTAATAGTGGGAGTAAAACTATCACAACCATCATTGTAATCATAAATCGCAGGCATGGTATAATCATAATAAACTTTATCCTCCATAGTAGGTGGCACCAAAATACCACTATCATTATAATCATCATAAATGGGAGGCAAAGTATCATCAAAGAAAATTTTCTCCTCAAAACTTGGGGGACTAAAAATGTCACAACCAGCTTCCCCAAGCTTAAATTCTTCCATACCATTAGCAATAATAGTGTTCAAAGAGTTCATGCTAATAACATTGCTACAACTATTTTCCAAACAAAGTTCCATGGGTTTTTTAATTCTCTCTTCAAACACATCATGTCCTAATTCAATATAAAGTTCATAAAGATCTCTAATTTTTTTGTTGTTTTCCATTAAGCCTAACTAGTGAAATAAAAACAAGAAACAAAAAGATGCAATTGCAGGATCTAAAGGAAATAGCTTCGAGCACTCACACACCGGCAACAGTGCTAGGAAATAGCTTAGTAGTCGGAGGATGTGAATACCTTTTACCTTACCTCCCCGGCAACGGCGCCGTAAAATAGCTTGATGTCTACGCACGCTTCTATTCCTGTAGACAGTGTTGGGCCTCCAAGAGCAGAGGTTTTTAGAATAGCAGCAAGTTTCCCTTAAGTGAATCACCCAAGGTTTATCGAACTCAGGGAGGAAGAGGTCAAAGATATCCCTCTCAAGCAACCCTGCAATTAAGATACAAGAAGTCTCTTGTGTCCCCAACACACCTAATACACTTGTCAGATGTATAGGTGCACTAGTTCGGCGAAGAGATAGTGAAATACAAGTAATATGGATGATTGTAAGTAGTAATTGTAATCTGAAATAAAGATGGCAGCAAGCAAACATGTAACAGAACTTTTTGGAAATGGTGTTTCAATGCTTAGAAACAACGCCTAGGGATCATACTTGCACTAGTGGACACTCTCAACAATGATCACATAAATAAATAAGTTCTCTTCTCTTATGCTACTTTCAAAGAATCTATTGTTGGATAACAAACACCATTCATTGTGTAGGGCTATGAGAGCACCCTCAAGCCGGAGTAAACAAGCTCCACAACGTCATAAAGGAATCACACACGATGCAAACACTGTCACTGTCACACCATGGAGAGTGAATCCGGAGTTCATATTAAAGTAACTCTAGAGTGCATAGTAATAGTTAACTTCATAATCTACAAGAGATCACAATCATAACCTACGCCAAGTACTACATGATGCACACACTGTCCACATTACATCATGAAGGAGGAATAGACTACTTCAATAACATCAATAGAGTAGCACATAGTAATAGTGATACAAAGCTCATGATCACATAAAGATCACATGGGAGAGAGAGATGAACCACATAGCTACCGGTACAGCCCTTAGCCTCAGGGGAGAACTACTCCCTCCTCATCATGGGAGACAACGATGTCGATGAAGATGGCGGTGGTGTCGATGGAGATGACTTCCGGGGGAAATTCCCCATCCCGGCGGCGTGCCGGAACAGAGACTTCTGTCCCCCGAATCTTGGCTTCGCGATGGCGGCGGCCGCGTAACTTTTCTCGTATCGTGGCTTATCTTTTTAGGGTTTTCGCGACGGAAAGACTTTATAGGTGGAAGGGCAGCCTCGGAGGGGTCCTGGGGGACCCACACCATAGGGCCCCCCCCCCCTTGGCCGCGCCGCCATGTGGGGTGGGGCCCCCTTGGCTCCCCTCTGGCCCCTCTTCGGTGCTCTGGAACCTTCCGTGAAATATAAGATCGTGGGCGTTGATTTCGTCCAATTCCGAGAATATTTCCTTTGTAGGATTTCTGAAACCAAAAACAGCAGAAAACAGGAACTGGCGCTTCGGCTTCTTGTCAATAGGTTAGTTCCAGAAAATGCATCAAAACGATATAAAGTATGAACAAAACATGTAGGTATTGTCATAAAACTAGCATGGAACATAAGAAATTATAGATACGTTTGAGACGTATCACTGTCTCCGGGTGCCTCAACCTGCATGGGACCAGCTCCGTCCTGAGGAGGGGCGGTTCCTGCGGTATGGGCGAGGAAGTGCACGAAGTGGCACCTTTGCTTTTCTAACACCTGGGAGACCCATGCGGATCTGCATTGGTCTTCCACCGTTGTTTCCTGTTCAGGGGCGGATTGGGTGGGTTTTGAGTTTTCCAAATCTAAGGCGGAATCTTCCTTAGGAAGTTCCTGCATCTCAGATCGGATCTTCGCGACTATGTCCTGCTCAGCGACGGTCGCATCAGCGTTACTTACCAGAGCGTTTCTGTCGGAGTCGATGGTCTCGCTGATGAAGATGTGTATCCCGCCAATCGGGATGATGGAGAGCTTGATGGGGTTTGTCTTAGCCAGAATCCAGCACTCGTCCTGAGGGACGATCGGAAAGTTTCCGGCGTACAAGACGCGCCCCACGGCGATGGTGTCGCCGATGCCTCCGAAGGTAGAACCCTCCTGGTTCCGGCCTCCAGACGTCATAGGCCCCACGGTGGGCGCCAACTGTCGTTGCCTAATCGACGGTACCTCGGAGGAGGGATCCTCACGAGGGGGAGAAGAAGTAGGGGCCATATGGATGAGAGTCCTCGGGATGGTGGTACGCGATTTACCCAGCTTCGGAACACCTGCTCGAGGACAGGGCCTACTGCTGCTTGTCTGGAGTTTTATGGGCGCTTTCGCGTTGTTACAATGAGTTGTGGTTGTGCCTCTAGGGCTCCCGGGATCCGGCTTATAAAGACGCTCGGATCTAGGGTTTACACGGAGAGTCCTAGCCGGAATACTAGTTGCCTAACTACGGAATATTACATTGCCGTGCACGTCAAGGATCCGCCTTCCATCAATGTCATATTGGATCCTGATACTTTATGGGCCTCCACGGATCCGGCCTCCTTCGTAGGTTGGTTAGGATCCGGCTCCTTGCTTCTGGGCTGGACTTCATCCATCATGATCTACAGCAACTGGGCCGCCCGATGGGCCACATGCCACACCACCATCTGTGGGCCACCCGGGCTTGCCGAATCTAGGCCATGTCGTTGATATACCCATAAAGTATACCCACAACAATTAGGAACCATTCTTAACTTGTCTTTTCCATGTCTTAAACAAATAAATATCCCTACCATCAACCTCATGGTATTTCTTGAACTAAACTCTTGAACTTAACGCCAACACAAGCTTATCATTAAACCCTAGAGATGGGAGAGGCCTATAACCATCAGCTAGATAAGAATCAAACTCTAAGTTATGAACACTTAAAAGTTAAGAAATTACCTTTGTGTAACACCTAGTTCAATTTTTAACTTATTACCACATATGGTAAACCCCAGGGTCTAAAGTGCATAAAAGCCACATTTTTTATTAAAATCATAAATTATTAAATATATGGAATATCACAAAACTAAATTCATTTACATTACGAATTATAGTTTGATACCTCCGATCTGGATTACGGATTGTAGTATGGTAAGACTTTCTCTATAAGATCTAGGTTTAATCGAACCTTGGGAAGCACTGCTAAATGGTGTAAATGAAGGAAACGTCTACAAGACTTTGCTAGTGTATCTTATTTTCAGTTTACCGGACCTATCTAGTTTACTTTGGAGAGGGTTGTGTTCAATGATGGAAATAGGCCAGGGTTAAGGTTCCACCTGCAGCTACGCATACATATATAAATAAAGCTCATATGTGTAACATATACAATATAGAAAGAGATATATGGGTAGCACATCCGTAAATACCCTTGCCCCTAAAGAAAGAGGTGACAAGAGCCTAATGGTCCAACCATTGTCATCACATCCGCAAGCAACAACAGCTTTTAAGTAAATACAGATCAAAGCCTTAAGCTAGATGATTGTGCTATGATCCCGAATGAATCACTAAACATGTACCGATACTTTCCCCTTTCTGTCACTGAGGTTTTGCGCGTACACGTCGTTCTCCACTCATCCCACATTTTCCCTTGATCCTCTCTAATGACATGGGTACTTGCAGATCATCAAAGACGAGGCAAAGAGACAAGGATACAAGATCGCAAAACTCATATAAAATCCTTACACATAAACATAAGATTAGATGCACATAGTTGCTGCGAGGATTCACCCTAACCCGCAGCCCGTGAGGACTACTCACACATAATATCAATATCAAGATCAAATATAGAAATCATTGTGCAAAATACTTAGATTGAAATCACAATATTCTTACAATGGTCGCCAATCTCAAGGAGATCTCTATTACAATGGTGATGGCTATGGATATGAAGGATATGGAGGATGGAATGGATGAACTAGGGGAATGGATCTCCTTCGGTGTGTTGCAGATGGATCTGGTGGATGGAGGCTCTATTTGGCGATGAATGGCTCTATGTTTGGCATCGGTCCCTTCACGACTTTTATAGAATTTGACCTCGGGAACGCAGGGGCGCATGGTACGAGCGGACGGTACGGGCGGGGCTTGCCCGTACTGATGCCCGTTAAATCCCCTGGAACCACCTTTCCAAGCGTAGTCAACTTTCCATGCTCCTGAAGCGATTTTCTTCAGTAATTGCAGGTCCATTTACCATTATGACGTGATATCCTACACAACATCCAAAAATAGAAGAGATTGCACATCTTTGCATTGATTAGGCATTAGTGGCATGTTGAGAGGAAAACTTAATCAATTTCTTGACTTAGCTAGGGGTTTAAACGCGAGAAAATATGGCGTATTTCACAGCCATCAACTTTCCCAAGCTTAAACTTGATCGTCCTCGAGCAAGAAACAAAGAACATAAGGAACTTGGCATTTAAACCAAAACGACGAGAAAGCAAAGTCACTTAAAAGTGATAGCTTTATGAGTCCAGCACTTCTTCCATTTGAAAGCTTAGCTAGCATAGTTCGTGAAGTGCCAAGAATACGATACAAGCATTGGTAACTCGAGACAATCACAATAAAGCTTATAAGTATGCATAGCTAGTTGTAGAAACAATTACTCTAACTTAAATAGTTAACTCTCAGTTTGGCAAGGAACACTGGAAGTTTATTATCATCAAATTAAGTATGAGCATTCATATCTAAAGAGATATAAGCAATGAAGTATCTTAATTACGCCCATATCAATTGATCAAGGCTATCAAAACACTTACTCTCCATTCATTGTCCTTCAAGAATATAGTCATCTAACAGTAACGAGTCCATGCCAAGACTTGGGATCGATATCTTTCGGATTCCTTTGACAGTTTCCAAGTAAAAATCATGAATAACTTTATAATATTATGACAACCATGGGGCCAGTGGTGCTAGTATCCCAAGGGTGTGCGCAACGGCTGTGTTGACACACATAAAGCAATATGAGACACTAAAGCATATGTTGAAACGCGTAAATCAATAAGTCATATTTATATACAACATTACATCTTGGCATAACTTAGCTACCACTAGACTTCAATTCCATCAAACAACTCCTATCAAGAGTGCTATCAAGTCTATCACAATATATATGGAGTTAAGTATCTTCAAAGTTAAACCCTTAAGACAATTGTTCATCATACAAGTCATAATTTTAAGACTTCTTCTTGTTGTACTTGTTTGGAAATATTATTTCCAAGGCAAGACTCGGTTAACTAGGTCACCGACCATATGATCACTAGAGGGGTATGGAGAACCATTGCAATCACGATGAAACCCACGAAGATATGATCGTCGTTTGAACCAATGCAAATAATCTTACTCTTTTGTTCATTCGATACTTGCACTTGCCCGAGGATATGATCATCGTATCTCGCTACCTAGTTTGATATCGTTACTGACAAGGATTATTCACTCGTTCACATGTGATTATATCCCCATGACCTAGTCATTAGCTACACAACATTCATCCATATAATCTCACCAAGTGGGACCTTGAAGTATCTTCCGTCACATAGACGGAACAAATCCCTCTCTTGATAGCGTAGGCCTCAACAATTCCATCGATATACCTAGCGAGCCTTTATGACCACCCTATCACAGTGTGGCGGTTGAAACAATTAAAGCAACCCCAGGAGATGGTGATTAATACGATCTCACGGTCTAATGATTAAGTTACTATGCACTTTATTAATATCATAATATTGAACTCGACATCGATTGATCATGTTAAAATACTTTATGTTGCGAGTATGTCCACCATATCATTCATCTAATGATATGACCTCATTGTCAATGACATGTGTGTCCATGATCGCGAAAACCTCAACCAACTATCAACCTCAATGAACCAGTCATGCACTTACGTGCTAATGATGTCTACGCACGCTTCTATTCATGTAGACAGTGTTGGGCCTCCAAGAGCAGAGGTTTGTAGAACAGCAGCAAGTTTCCCTTAAGTGAATCACCCATGGTTTATCGAACTCATGGAGGTAGAGGTCAAAGATATCCCTCTCAAGCAACCCTGCAATTAAGATACAAGAAGTCTCTTGTGTCCCCAACACACCTAATACACTTGTCAGATGTATATGTGCACTAGTTCGGCGAAGAGATAGTGAAATACAAGTAATATGGATGATTATAAGTAGTAATTGCAATCTGAAATAAAAATGGCAGCAAGCGAACATGTAGCGGAACTTGTTGGAAACGGTGTTTCAATGCTTAGAAACAAGGCCTAGGGATCATACTTTCACTAGTGGACACTCTCAACAATGATCACATAATTGAATAAATAAATAACTTCTCTTCACTTGTGCTACTCTGAATTACTCTCCTATTGGAATCACTAATCATCACGTAGCGGCTACAAAAGCTCCACTCAAAGTTCATCAAGTACTTGACAAACACCACTCATAGGGATATCCTCATCAAATCATAATCCAAGATAATACCATTGCAATTTAGACCGAGTACTAACATAGCATACACACTTTCAACAATAGCTATGAAAGGGGGAATATATCACATCAATACTATCATAGTAATAGTTAACTTCATAATCCACAAGAGATTACAATCATAGCCTATGCCAAGTACTACATGATGCACACACTGTCCTCTTTACATCATGGAGGAGGAATAAACTACTTTAATAACATCACTAGAGTAGCACATAGAGTAATAGTGATACAAAGCTCATGATCACATAAAGATCACACCATGGGAGAGAGAGATGAACCACATAGCTACCGGTAGAGCCCTCAGCCTCGGGGGAGAACTACTCCCCCTCATCATGGGAGACAGCAACGGCGATGAAGATGGCGGTGGTGTCGATGGAGATGACTCCGGGGGCAATTCCCCGTCCGACGGTGTGCCGGAACAAAGATTCTGTCCCCCGTACCTTGTCTTCGCGATGGCGGCGCTACGGAACTCTTCGTGGAATATCGTCGATTGTGCTAGGGTTTTCGGAGACGGAGGAATATGTAGGCGGAAGGGCAGCCTCGGAGGGGCACCAGGGTGCCCTCCCCACCTGGTGGCGCGGCCAGGGGTGGGCCCGTGCCCAGGTATGGTGTGGGGGGCCCTCGGCCCCCCTCTGGCCCCTCTCCGGCTCTCTGGGTCCGTCCCGGCAAAATATCGACTTCTGTCTTTGTGGGATCCAATTTCGAGAATATTTCTTGTGTAGAATTTCTGAAACCAAAAACAGCAGAAAACAGGAACTGGCGCTTCGGCATCTTGTTAATCGGTTAGTCCCGGAAAAATGCATAAAAATGATATAAAGTGTATATAAAACATGTGAGTATTGTCATAAAACTAGCATGGAACATAAGAAATTATAGATACGTTTGAGACGTATCCAGCATCTCCAAGCTTAGTTCCTACTCGCCCTCGAGTAGGTAAACGATAACAAGGATAATTTCTGAAGTGACATGCTACTATCATAATCTTGATCAATACTATTGTAAAGCATATGAGATGAATGAAGTGATTCAAAGCAATGGTAAAGATAATGACTAAACAACTGAATCATATAGCAAAGACTTTTCATGAATAGTACTTTCAAGACAAGCATCAATAAGTCTTGCATAAGAGTTAACTCATAAAGCAATAGATTCTTAATAGAAGGTTTTGAAGAAACACAAATGAAGATTTAAGTTTCAGTAGTTGCTTTCAACTTTCAACATGTATATCTCATGGATAATTGTCAACACAAAGAATCAATGCACACAGTTGACACAAGTGTTTGCTTCTAAGATGGAAAGAAGTAGGTAAACTGACTCAACATAAAGTAAAAGAAGGGCCCTTCGCAGAGGGAAGCAGGGATTACTCATGTGTTAGAGCTTTTTATTTTGAAAACATGGAAACAATTGTGTCAATGATACGTCCAATTTGCATCACTATTTTGTATCATAATTTGCTGTTATTCATATATATATTTCATATTGGGACACAATACTTATGTTATTTCATCTATTTTGCATGTTTCATCATTATTGGAGGATTGAGCACCGGAGCCAGGATTCTGCTGGAAAAAGCACCGTCAGAACGCAATATTTCGGAAGATCAACTGTGGAAGGAAATTACACCAAAAATCCTATTTTTCCAGATGACGGAGAAAGCCAGAAGGGGGGCCGAGAAGACCCAAGGTGGGGCCGGACCACAGGTCGGCGCGGCCCATGGCTCCGGCCGCGCCACCATGTGGTGTGGGGGCCCCACAGCCCCTTTCGCCTCCTTTTCTTCGCGAAACCCTTCGTCCCGAAAACCTAAGCTCCAGAGGGTACGTCGCGAAGAGCCACAGCCGCCTCTGCGGGGCGGAGAACACCAGAGAGAAAAGAGCTCTCCGGCGGGCAGGAATCCGCCGGGGAAATTCCCTCCCGGAGGGGGAAATCGACGCCATCGAGCTGGACATCATCTCCATCACCATCACCATCATCTTCATCATCATCACCGCCATCTCCACCGCAGCACCTCGTCACCGCTGTAGCAATTTGGGTTTGATCTTGATTGTTTGATAGGGGAAACTCTCCCGGTGTTGATTTCTACTTGTTATTGATGCTATTGAGTGAAACCGTTGAACCAAGGTTTATGTTCAGATTGTTATTCATTATCATATCACCTCTGATCATGTTCCATATGATGTCTCGTGAGTAGTTCGCTTAGTTCTTGAGGTCATGGGTGAAGTCTAAATGTTAGTAGTGAATTATGGTTGAGTAATATTCAATGTTATGATATTTAAGTTGTGGTGTCATTCTTCTAGTGGTGTCGTGTGAACGTCGACTACATGATACTTCACCATTTATGGGCCTAGGGGAATACATCTTGTACTCGTTTGCCAATTGCGGGGTTGCCGGAGTGACGAAACACTGAGCCCCGTTGGTATATCGATGCGGGAGGGATCGCAGGATCTCGGAGTTTAAGGGCTGTGGTTAGATTTATCTTAATTACTTTCCTGTAGTTGCGGATGCTTGCAAGGGGTATAATCACAAGTATGTATTAGTCCTAGGAAGGGCGGTACATTAGCATAGGTTCACCCACACAACACTTATCAAAACAATGAAGATTAATTAGCCGTATGTAGCGAAAGCACTAGACTAAAATCCCGTGTGTCCTCAAGAACGTTTGGTCATTATAAGTAAACAAACCGGCTTGTCCTTTGTGCTAAAAAGGATTGGGCCACTCGCTGCAATTATTTCTCTCGCATTTTACTTACTTGTACTTTATTCATCTCGTTACATCAAAACCCCCGAATACTTGTCCGTGAGCATTTACGAGTGAATCCTTCATCGAAACGCTTGTCAACACCTTCTCGCTCCTCGTTGGGATCGACATTCTTACTTATCGAAGATACTACGATACACCCCTATACTTGTGGGTCATCAAGACTATTTTCACGGCGCCGTTGCCGGGGAGTGAAGCGCTATTGGTAAGTGGAATTGGTAAGGAAAACCTTTACTGTTTGTGCTTATTTTATTTCTGCCTGCTATAAGTCATTATGGAGAGATCTTCTCTTCAATTTCTATTTGGGAAATCTACTACTACTGCAACGGTAGTGGATGAGGCGCCAGGTGAGGAAGTAATACCATATAAAATACCTATGAAAATTATTGAAGGTGTTATGGATAACCGCTATGAAGGGGATGGAACTGTCCATCCTGGTGATCATTTACTATTTTTACATGAATTATGCGGGTTATTCAAATGTGCAGGTATTGCTATGAATGAAGTTAGAAAGAAACTATTCTCTATATCGCTGTCTGGTAAAGCGGCGCATTGGTATAAATTGCTGAAGAATGGTGATTCTCTTGATTGGGAGGACATTGTGCCTTTATTTTATTCTAAATTCTATCCTCCAAGTGAAGTTCACAAAGATCGTAACCGCATATATAATTTCTGGCCTCATGATGGAGAAAGTATTGCCCAAGCTTGGGGGAGATTGAAGTCTTTAATGCTCAAATGCCCCATTCATGAGCTTCCTGGTAATGTTATTATTGATAATTTCTATGCAAGACTTTCTTTTCAAGACAAGACCTTGCTGGATACTTCTTGTTCTGGATCATTTACACGCAACAAAGAAGAGTTTAAAAGGGACCTTCTTGATCGGATCCAAGAAAATACTGAAGGTTGGGAGAACGACAAGGATACTGATAAATTTCGTAATATGAGTGCTACATATGGTCTTGATTCTCAAGTTGCTACAAATCTTTATAAAGCTTTTGCCTCTCATTATGAATTGCCTAATAAGAATTTTGATAAGTATCATGAACCGTATAAAGATAAAATTGATTCATCTATTAATAAATGCGTTGTAGTTGAAACTGTTGATCATGTTATTCCTGAAGCTTATATTGAAAAAACTCCTTTCCCTGCTAAAATGAAGGAGTACTCTGTTATAAATAGTGCGGTTCATAAAAGTGAAAAGAAACCTATAGAACCTGAAGAACAAATAAAAGTTGAACCTGTTGTTGCAATAGTTAAAGATCTTGTGACTGAAAATGTGGAGGATGGTCATATTATTTTCTGTGAAGATGCTTCTAATATTGTTTCACATCCTAATAAACCCAAACAAGTTAGTGTTCCTATGCTATCTGTTAGAATTGGTGATCATTGCTATTATGGTTTATGTGATATTGGTGCAAGTGTTAGTGCTATTCCTTATGAGCTTTACACGGAGATTATGCACGAAATTGATTCTTGTGAACTTGAAGATATTGATGTGGTTATTCAGCTGGCTAATAGAGAAACTATTTCTCCAATTGGTATTGTTCGAGATGTGGAAGTTCTATGTGGTAAGATTAAATATCCTGCTGACTATTTGGTACTTGGTTCTGCTGCTAGTGATTATTGTCCTATCATTTTTGGTAGACCATTTCTAAATACTTGTGGAGCTATTATAGATTGCAAGAAAGAGAAAATTTTGACTAAATTTGCTGGTGAATCTTATGAGTTTAACTTCTCTAAATTTACCAAAACTCCTTATAAAGCTGATTTGCCTAGTGATGATTTTAAAATGGAGCAGTGTGCATCTATTGTTCTTGTTCCTAATAATCCTTTGCAGCAACATTTGGAGAATAGCGAGAGTGAAGTTTTTAGGAAAGAAAGAGATGAGCTTGAGGAAATTTTTCTTCGCCAACCTATTCTCAAGCATGATTTACCGGTGGAAGATTTGGGTACAACACCGCCACCAAAGGAAGATCCTGTTTTTGATTTAAAGCCTTTGCTCGATAATCTTAAATATGCTCATATTGATGATAAGAAAATATATCCTGTTATTATTAGTTCTAAGCTTTCGGAGATTGAGGAAGAAAGGTTATTGGAAATATTGAAGAAACACCGAGGAGCTATTGTCTACACTCTTGATGATTTGAAGGGGATTTCTCCTTCTATTTGCCAACATG
This sequence comes from Lolium rigidum, assembly GCF_022539505.1. NCBI lineage: Eukaryota > Viridiplantae > Streptophyta > Magnoliopsida > Poales > Poaceae > Lolium > Lolium rigidum. Next base: position 145,337,168 of record NC_061513.1, read on the forward strand.
CTATTAATATGGAAGATGATGCAAAGCCTCGTTGTTGAACATCAGCGTCGTCTAATTCCGAAGATGAAGGAGGTGGTAAGGAATGAGGTATTAAAACTTCTTGAAGCTGGTATTATATATCCTATTGCTTGATAGTAGATGGGTTAGTCCGGTGCATTGCGTTCCTAAGAAAGGAGGAATGACTGTTGTGCCTAATGATAATGATGAGCTCATCCCTCAAAGAGTAGTTGTAGGGTATAGAATGTGCATTGATTTTCGAAAAGTTAATAAAGTTACTAAGAAAGATCATTACCCTTTACCATTTATTGATCAAATGCTAGAAAGGTTGTCTAAAAATACTCATTTTTGCTTTCTTGATGGTTATTCCGGGTTTTCACAAATTGCTCGTTAAAACTAAAGATCAAGAGAAAACCACTTTTACTTGTCCCTATGGAACTTATGCTTATAGGCGTATGCCTTTTGGTTTATGTAATGCTCCTGCTACTTTTCAAAGATGCATGTCTGCTATTTTTCATGGCTTTTGTGAGAGTATTGTGGAAGTATTCATGGATGATTTTTCCGTCTATGGGAATTCTTTTGATAGTTGCTTGCGAAACCTTGATAAAGTTTTGCAGAGATGTGAAGAAACTAACCTTGTTCTTAATTGGGAGAAATGCCACTTTATGGTTAATGAAGGAATTGTATTGGGACATAAAATTTCGAGAGAGGTATTGAAGTTGATAGAGCTAAAGTTGAAGCAATTGAGAAGATGCCCTATCCGAGGGATGTTAAAGGTATTCGTAGTGTTCTTGGTCATGCTTGGGTTTTATAGGAGATTTATTAAAGATTTCTCCAAGATTTCAAAGCCTCTTACTAATCTTCTTCAAAAGACGTACCTTTTGTTTTTGATGATGATTGTAAGGAAGCTTTTGAAACTCTAAAGAAAGCCTTAACAACTGCTCCTGTAGTTGAACCTCCTGATTGGAATTTGCCTTTCGAAATTATGTGTGATGCTAGTGATTTTTCTGTAGGCGCTGTTCTTGGACAGCGAGTAGATAAAAAACTGAATGTTATTCATTATGCTAGTAAAACTCTTGATGCTGCTCAAAGAACTTATGCTACAACTGAAAAAGAATTATTAGGCTGTAGTCTTTGCTTGTGACAAGTTTAGATCCTATATTGTTGATTCAAAAGTCACAATTCATACCGATCATGCTGCAATTAGATACCTTATGACAAAGAAAGATGCTAAGCCGAGGCTTATTAGATGGGTACTTCTTTTGCAAGAATTTGATTTACATATTGTAGATAGGAAAGGTGCTTGATAATCCTGTCGCTGATAATTTGTCTAGATTGGAAAATATTGCTTATGATCCTCGTTCCTGTTAATGATAGTTTTCCAAATGAACAATTGGCTGTAATAAAGGTGAGCTCGCGAGACAGTCCTTGGTATGCTGATTATGCTAACTTTATTGTTTCCAAGTACTTGCCTCCAACCTTTTCAGCTCAGCAGAGGAGGAAATTCTTTCATGACTTGGGCATTATTTTTGGGATGACCCACACTTATATAAAGAAGGAGTGGATGGTATTCTGCGAAGATGTGTTCCCGAATATGAACAACAAGAGATATTGAGTAAATGTCATGGTAGTGCTTATGGAGGACATCACGCCGGAGATAGAACCGCGCAAAAGGTTCTACAATCAGGTTTTTATTGGCCAACTCTCTTCAAAGATGCAAGGAAGTTTATTTTATCTTGTGATGAATGTCAAAGGGTTGGTAATATCTCCGGACGCAATGAAATGCCTATGAATTATACTCTTGTTATTGAACCATTTGATTGTTGGGGATTTGACTTCATGGGACCTTTTCCGTCTTCAGAAGGTAACACTCATATACTTGTTGCTGTTGATTATGTTACTAAATGGGTGGAAGCCATACCTACAAAAAGTGCTGACGGTGAGACCTCTTTAAGAATGCTTTTAGATATTATTTTTCCTAGATTTGGAGTTCCTAGATATATTATGACTGATGGAGGTTCTCATTTTATTCATGGAGGTTTTAGAAAAACTCTTGCTAGGTATGGTATTAATCATAGAATTGCTTCCGCTTATCACCCTCAAACTAGTGGTCAAGTAGAATTATCAAATAGAGAGATTAAATCTATTTTGGGAAAGACTGTTAATAAATCTAGAAAGAATTGGGCTAGTAAATTGAAGGAAGCACTATGGGCTTATAGAACTGCTTATAAAAACCCCATGGGAATGTCACCTTATAAAATGGTTTATGGAAAAGCTTGTCATTTACCTTTAGAACTAGAGCACAAAGCTTATTGGGCTGTTAGAGAATTAAATAAAGATCCTAAACTTGCCGGTGATAAGAGGTTGTTGCAATTGAGTTCTCTAGATGAATGGAGAAGTGAAGCTTATGAAAATGCTAAACTCTTTAAAGAGAAAGTTAAGAAATGGCATGATAGAAGGATTATCAAAAGAGAGTTTAATATTGGGGATAAAGTCCTATTGTATCGGTCTCGTCTCAGATTCTTTGCAGGGAAATTACTCTCGAAATGGGAAGGACCATATGTTGTTGAGGAGGTGTATCGTTTAGGAGCAATTAAAATTAGCTCTCTCCAAGGCAATGCTACGCAAGTGGTGAATGGACAAAGACTCAAGCATTATATCTCGGGTGATTCTTATAATGTTGATGTTGATATTATTCAAGTGGAAACACCGAGAGGCTTTCATCAAAGGACAAATTGACAGTCCGCCAGAACTCGACTTTGAATAGGTAACAGTACTGGTAATGAAAAGTTCGCAATTTACTTTCCGAACAATGTTTTTGCTGTTTTTGGAAAATATGAAAAATTACGAGATCGAAACGGAGTGGAGGAGGCGCACGAGGGCGTGCCCCCATAGGCCGGCGCGGGACCCAGCCTGGCCGCGCCGCCCTATGAGGACACCGCCTCGTTGTCCCCCTCCGACTCTGGTTCGACCTGGTACTTTCCGTTTGTTCTAAAAAAAATTTACTATATAATCCCCCGGACCCCTGGAGGTCCGTATATCGTTTTCTCGACGTGTTTTGTTTCGAGCTGTTTCTGCCAGGATCTATTTTCAATCTAGAGCACCATGGCCTCCGACAACAAGGGCAAAGGGCCTTCGAAGGAAGAAGTGAAAAGGGTGTCGTCAAAACAAGAGCAACAAGCTGTTGGGAGTAAGCAAGTCTTGGTGGGATCTGTTGATACTCGACGTTCTTTCTCTCATAACTTGCAGGGACCCTTACCACCTGCTCTTGGCCTCGACTCTTTCCCTGTGCTGGAAGAAGCTCTACGGACTACCGATGAGTTTTGTGGTCAATACCGGGCTCTAAGAAGAGAAGTGGAGATACTCGGGGAGGAGAATTACCGACTCCGTAGAATGCTGGAATATTACTTGATGCCCGTCACAGGGTCGCCACCGCCGATTTCAGATAACAATGAATCTCTTCGAGACTTAGTGCAGATTTGCCAAGCTGAGAAGCTGAAGCTGAAGGAGATCTGTAAGAAGCGCATGAGGAATTCATCACCACCATCGCCAAAGGATTGATTCATCATCGGTATTGGCATCCCCTTGGTTTGTTCCAAGCTTGGGGGAGTGCCGCGGTATCACATCATCACTACCTTTTACTTTTTACTATCAAGTAGTGTCATATCATGAGTAGGGAGGTTATCGTATAAGATGGGTTGCGGTGTGGAAGTATCTCTCCTTTAGTTTGTCTATGTATCCCTTGGTGTGAGTTATCGTTATGAAATATTAATGAGAAGTCTTATCATTTACATATTGCACACCTTATTTTAGTTTGCAATTTCTACTATATGATTGATCTTGATTTTAGTATTGGTACCACTTTGGGAGCATTGAGTAAATCTATTTGGTTTTGGCAAACTTAGCATTGGTCAATAGCAACAACACCTTGAGGTTTAAGTAGAAAAGAGAAATACATATAGTTGTTTCATTGTCTTCCTTTCTTGTTAGCTCATAACCTATTATTCTGAAGTTAAGATTGTTTGTGCTTACAAGTAAGATGCATGATTGTTTCTATCACATGTATATTTGTTTGTTTCCCTCAACTCCTATGATTGCTATTTAACCTTGCTAGCCAAAGACCTGTACTGAGAGGGAATGCTTCTCGTGCATCCAAACCTTTAAACCAAAACCCATGCCATGTGTGTCCACTATAACTACCTATTATGTGGTATTTCCTGCCACTCCAAGTAAATACTTCATGTGCTACCTTTAAACAATTCAAAACTTATTACTCCTTATTTGTGTCAATGTTTTATAGCTCATGAGGAAGTATGTGGTGTTTTATCTTTCAGTCTTGTTAGGCAGCCTCCACTAATGGACTAGTGGCTTCATCCACTTATCCTATAATTTTGCAATAAGAGCTGGCAACGGGGTTTCCAGCCCCAATTAATCAACTTTCATTAATAATTCTCTTCACGTGTTTTGCTCTCGATTCATCGGTAAGCAACTTAATTTTGCAATAGACACTCCTCCATGGTATGAGATTGTTGGAAGGCACCCGAGGATTCGGTTAGCCATGGCTTGTGTAAGCAAAGGTTGGGGGGAGTGTCATCCTTAAATAAACTAAAATACATGTGTAAACAAAAGAGAAGAGGGATGATCTACCTTGCTCGTAGAGATAACGTCCTTCATGGGAGCCGCTCTTTGGAGGTCTGTTTGGCAAGGGGGTTAGAGTACCCGCTACCAGTCGTTGACAACGACAAACACCTCTCAAAACTTTAGTTTTATTCTCTTTATATGATTTCAAAACTGAAAAAGCTCTAGCACATGATTTAATCCCTGCTTCCCTCTGCGAAGGGCCTGTCTTTTACTTTATGTTGAGTCAGTAAACCTATTTCCTTCCATCTCAAGCAAGCATTTGAGTTGTTGTGATCAAACTATTATATTGTGATTTGCTTCATCATGTCTTTACTCTTCCTTGTTTAGTACAAGTTTTACCTGAATGAATATAGCTTTGAAAGTCATCAATGATTACTATGATTGAGTATGCAAGTTTACCATAAGCTTTAATATGAGAGCGCTGCTCAATAGATAAGTATAATGTGTTAACTGTTCTCTGACCAAGAACAAAGTTTGCCATCACCAATTATGATTTCTTATGCACCTTTATTTGTGATTACCTTATACTTGTTTCAAGTTGAGTTATATGAGGAAGTTGTTTACTATAATGTCTTGTGTGAATGAATATGATGCTTCTTGTCCGTATTTTATTTATAGACTCTTCACTCCATAAACATGTGGTCCTGTTTACCGAGTTCAGTTTCGCTTGGGGACAAGCGAAGTCTAAGCTTGGGGGAGTTGATACGTCCAATTTGCATCACTATTTTGTATCATAATTTGCTGTTATTCATTGATATATTTCATATTGGGACACAATACTTATGTTATTTCATCTATTTTGCATGTTTCATCATTATTGGAGGATTGAGCACCGGAGCCAGGATTCTGCTGGAAAAAGCACCGTCAGAACGCAATATTTCGGAAGATCAACCGTGGAAGGAAATTACACCAAAAATCCTATTTTTCCGGATGACGGAGAAAGCCGGAAGGGGAGCCGAGAAGACCCAAGGTGGGGCCGGACCACGGGCCGGCGCGGCCCATGGCCCGGCCGCGCCACCATGTGGTGTGGGGGCCCCACAGCCCCTTTCGCCTCCTTTTCTTCGCGAAACCCTTCGTCCCGAAAACCTAAGCTCCGGAGGGTACGTCGCGAAGAGCCACGGCCCGCCTCGCGGGGCGGAGAACACCGGAGAGAAAAGAGCTCTCCGGCGGGCAGGAATCCGCCGGAGAAATTCCCTCCCGGAGGGGGAAATCGACGCCATCGTCACCGCCATCGAGCTGGACATCATCTCCATCACCATCACCATCATCTTCATCATCATCACCGCCATCTCCACCGCAGCACCTCATCACCGCTGTAGCAATTTGGGTTTGATCTTGATTGTTTGATAGGGGAAACTCTCCCGGTGTTGATTTCTACTTGTTATTGATGCTATTGAGTGAAACCGTTGAACCAAGGTTTATGTTCAGATTGTTATTCATTATCATATCACCTCTGATCATGTTCCATATGATGTCTCGTGAGTAGTTCGCTTAGTTCTTGAGGACATGGATGAAGTCTAAATGTTAGTAGTGAATTATGGTTGAGTAATATTCAATGTTATGATATTTAAGTTGTGGTGTCATTCTTCTAGTGATGTCGTGTGAACGTCGACTACACGATACTTCACCATTTATGGGCCTAGGGGAATACATCTTGTACTCGTTTGCCAATTGCGGGGTTGCCGGAGTGACGAAACCTCGAGCCCCCGTTGGTATATCGATGCGGGAGGGATCGCAGGATCTCGGAGTTTAAGGCTGTGGTTAGATTTATCTTAATTACTTTCTTGTAGTTGCGGATGCTTGCAAGGGGTATAATCACAAGTATGTATTAGTCCTAGGAAGGGCGGTACATTAGCATAGGTTCACCCACACAACACTTATCAAAACAATGAAGATTAATTAGCCGTATGTAGCGAAAGCACTAGACTAAAATCCCGTGTGTCCTCAAGAACGTTTGGTCATTATAAGTAAACAAACCGGCTTGTCCTTTGTGCTAAAAAGGATTGGGCCACTCGCTGCAATTATTTCTCTCGCATTTTACTTACTTGTACTTTATTCATCTGTTACATCAAAACCCCATGAATACTTGTCTGTGAGCATTTACGAGTGAATCCTTCATCGAAACCGCTTGTCAACACCTTCTGCTCCTCGTTGGGATCGACATTCTTACTTATCGAAGATACTACGATACACCCCCTATACTTGTGGGTCATCAGTCAACGGTAGTAATAATTCATATGTGTTATGCATAAAACCTCATATAAGTTGCAAGCCTCATGCATCGAATACTAATAGTGCCCGCTGACATAGGCATCCCCAATGGGCGTGCCGAAGATGGTACCCGGAGTCTACTAAAGGCCCATGACTTGAAGAATAAGAAGATTCGGAAGCCCAAGTTATTATTAAGGAAAGCTAGAGTTGTATTAGGAAATATAGACTTGTAATTTTACGGGATGGGTTAGAAACCCTCCCGGACTCTGTAACCTGTGTATTACGAATCCCTCGGCTCCGCCTCCTATATAAGGGGGAGTCGAGGGACAAAGAGAGGATCGATTCATTGTTCCACACAACCCTAGTTCTTACATCGTCGAGTACTTTTCGGCTGAAACCTTCGAGATCTACTTGCCCTCTACTTCCGACTAAAACCCTAGTCTACAATCTATAGGCATTGATAAGTTAATCCCTTTTCAATTGGCACCGTCTGTGGGAATTAGAGGTGTCAAGGATCTGATCTCGATGGCACGTTCAAGATCGTCGACTTCATCAACTGGAAGCAACGCAATGGACAGAGGTAAACAGATCGAAACTGGTCTAGTTGATTTTGTTCCTCACCCGCCCTCCCATTTGGATGCATATGCGTATCTGGAGGAGCCCATGGAGATGACGTTCGGGAAGTTCCACTTCCGCGTCAAGAAAGAAGGAGCGTATCGTCTCGAAATTCCAATCTCGTCGGGATTAGCAGCGATCGATCCCGATTTTTCGAGTTCAGCATCATCAATCGAGTCAGACGATGAGGAAACTTCGTCGCCACGCTTCATCAGCACCAGGGCAAGTGAAAAACTCGCCAAGATCTTCAGCGACATGTCTTTCGAGTCATCTGCGGACTCCTATATAAGCGATGACTCGAGCGACATCGACAGCTTCAACTTCATCGACAGATCCATCACTGTTGGAAAGGTCTTCACCAATCTCTATGATGGTGTCACCAAACCCGACAAAGTTCAGAATCCAAAATATCATCAGATCTACGCAATTGGAGAAACAAGCCGGCCAGAACCGGCGACGTCAGAGGCTTTCGACGATGCGGGAAATCCGTATGTCGATCCTGCAGATCTCACGCGAGGTTTGGGAACAAAATATATCGGACCAGGTACACGAGAGATGGTGCGATTTCCGCAGGCAGTGTGGGATCGAGTCGCAAGAGCTTTGATGGTACAGAACCAATGACCATTACGGCAACACCTGAGGAGTTACAAACGTATCAATATAGGCTTGCACGTACCAGGAGGGAGCTCGAGAAGCAGAAAATCGAGTTGGACAGGAGGCAGGAAGCAGCCTCCGCATCAAGCAGGCGAAGGGCAGAGCTAAGCCGACATTCAGGAACTTCGGGAGATAGTCATAGAGAAGCTCGAATGCGAGCAAGATCTCGGCTGCAAAATATACCTGAAGCAGAGAGAGAAAACTTAGTTCAAAACCTCGACATGTCTTTTATGTCAATCGACACGAGGGGGAATATTATTCCCAAAACACCGGAAGCGGGATACATGGCAACGCAAGCTTTCATCCTAGCGTCCAGACCACCTCCCGGAGATCCAAGAGAAGCGCTGTATAACATGGCCATGGCAGGGTGTGGAGCCATGGGAGCAGCATTCGCAACTACACCTCCCGAAGGATCAGCAATGCAAAATAGTCCACGACCCACTGCAGCAGCACCAGAAAGAACAAGTGGAGCAAGAGACACAGCAGCACAAGCACGGGTGGACAGAGCACGACAAAATAGAAGGGAATATCGGCATTCCCCAGAGATAGATGACGAGGATATGTGTGGGCTACCGTGCTTTACAAGAAGGGTCCGGAAAACTCGAGTTCCTTCAGGATTTAAGTTACCCGATAATTTCAAAAAATTCGACGGCCTGCAAGATCCCGAGGATTGGTTAGTCGATTACCTCGAAACGGTGAAATTGATAGGTGGAACCAGAGCAACAGCCATGCAGAGCATTCAAGTACACCTAAGTGGAGCCGGAAGATCTTGGATCAAGAAGCTTCCTCCAGGTTCCATCGATAGCTGGGACAGTTTTGAGGATGTGTTCGTCAAGAATTTCCGATCCACCTGCAAAAAACTTGCATCACTAGAAGAGTTGAGATCATGTCGGCAAAAGCATGATGAGTCAATGAGGAAATACATCCAGAGGTGGAACATTATCAAAAACTCGGCAGAGAACATATTTGATGAGAGGGCAATAGATGCGTTCGTGGCAGGAATTCGACGAGGAGATCTTGTCGAGGACTTGGGGAGAACAAACCCAAGGACAGTCTCAGCATTAATGGAGATAGCAAACAGATGGGCGAATGGAGAAGATGATGTCCACAATAACATAGGTCACCAGAGGAGGACCGCAGTCGAAACTTCCAAAATAGACGACGATTCTCTCGGCAGTTTTCGAGTTATGACGCTCCTGGCCAAATATCGGCTGGTTTCCGAGGAAATACTGGGGGAAATAGTCGAGATGATTATCAAAGGAGTAACGAGCAGCGAGGCGACAATAGAGATGATTCTCGGAATAACAGGCAAAATAGTGGACCAAGGTTTCAAAGACCCTTTGTAACACCCGAGGATATGATGAACGGGCCATGTCAGCATTTCTATCTCGACAATAATGGGAAGAGGCCGTCAGGACATCTGCAGAATGACTGTCGAAATTTTCAAGTGATGTTGAGGGTCGCAGGGCTAGCCAATGCTCAAGCAACAAATAGAAACCCCCAAGGGCCCAGGAGCGAGATTCACTTGCCACCTCCTCCCGCAATTACGGATGAAAATCGACACCAGCTCAGAATAGCGGCGGCACCACACCCACCTCCATACGTTGATCCTAACTCTAACGGAGCGGTCTCGATGATTCAGAAAGCTAGGTCGTCCAATAGGGCTCAGAAAGTAATCTCGCGACAAGTGTTCATGGCAGAGAAGATGCCTCCACCAACGGTTGAGTACCTAAATTGGTCGGGACAGGACATTGGTTTCACAATTGCGGATCACCCGCAGCAAGTTCCTCGACCAGGGCAGTAAGCACTTATCTTGCCAGTGGTGATCGCAGGATTCGACGTATCTCGAGTATTCATCGACGGAGGCAGCAGCCTAAACCTTATGTATGCAGATACACTAAGGAAGATGAACATATCTTTGGCAAATCTAAAACCAACTGACACACGTTTCAATGGAATCACGCCAGAGAAGCCAAGTTATCCGCTGGGAAAGATCAATCTCGACGTTCGGTTCGGAACCCGACAAAATTACAGGATCGAAAGGCTGGAGTTCGAAGTCGTGGATTTCCCGTCGCAATATCACGCTTTGTTGGGACGACCAGCATATGCCAGGTTTATGGCGGTACCACATTACACGTACCTGTTATGGAGGTTACCAGGACCTAAGGGACCAATCACAGTCAAAGGCAGTTTTGCACTAGCTGATAAATGCGACAAGGATTTTCATCGACTGTCAGAAACTTTCGGGATGCAAGCAGAATATATGGCGTCAAGGCTTACAACTGATTATGATGTGTTGCCAGATGTAGGAAGGCCTCTCAGGGAGACAACCTTTAACACTACGAAATATTCCAAGGAGGTGCAGATTCACCCGACAGATCCAAAGAAAACGACGTCCATCGCAATAGACATGGACCTCGCATAGGAAAGCGCGCTCGTCGAGTTCCTCCGTGAGCACTGGAAAATCTTCGCATGGTGTCCAGCTGACATGCCAGGAGTACCCAGGGAACTTGCCGAGCACCACCTAAATTTGGATCCATTAGCGAGACCAATCAAACAACCTTTGCGGCGTTTTTCGGAACCAAACCGCAAAGCCATGCTCGTCGAGAGATAGATCGACTCGGAGAGGCTGGTTTTATCAAAGAGCTACATACGGAGGCCACGTGGGTAGCTAACCCAGTACTGGTCCCGAAGAAAAACACGAAAGTCCTTCGCATGTGTGTCGACTTTACGTGTCTCAATAAACACTGTCCAAAGGATCACTTTCCCCTCCCAAGGATTGATCAAATCATCGACTCCACGGCAGGATGTGAACGTCTTTCCTTCCTGGATGCCTATTCTGGTTATAACCAGATCAGATTGAAAGAAGATGATGAAGTCAAGACAGCGTTCATAACACCTTATGGCGTGTTTTGCTACAAAACAATGCCTTTTGGTTTGAAAAACGCGGGAGCAACATATCAGCGGATGATGCAGAAGTGCTTGGCAACACAGATTGGAAAAAACGTACAAGTATACATTGACGATGTCGTCATAACATCAAAAAAGGGGACAACTTTGATCGAGGATCTAAAGGAAACTTTCGACAACCTTGACAAGTTTTGCCTCAAACTGAATCCGACGAAGTGTTCTTTCGGCGTCCCTGCAGGAGAACTTCTCGGGTTCCTAGTCTCAGCAAGAGGAATCGAGGCCAATCCAGAAAAAATCCAAGCTATTGTAACAACGAGGAAGCCAACAAAGTTAAAAGAAATACAGCAATTAACTGGGCGACTCGCAGGTTTAAGCAGATTCGTCGCCAGGTTGGGAGAAAAGGCGTTACCATTTTATGTTTTGATTAAGCAAGGAGAGAAGTTTCAGTGAAACGAAGAAGCGGACAGAGCTTTTGAGGATCTCAAACGCACAATCTCGACACCACCAATCTTGGTGGCGCCTAAGGAGAAGGAACCCCTCTTGCTATACATTGCAGCCACACCCCAGGTGGTTAGCACAGCACTCGTAGTCGAAAGAGAGGAAGAAGAAAAACTTCATGGAGTACAGAGGCCAGTATATTTCATCAGTGAAGTATTATCGCCTTCAAAACAGCGGTACCCGCAATACCAGAAGCTAGCATATGGAGTGTTCACAACAGCAAGAAAGTTGCGACACTATTTTTCGGCACATCCGATAATAGTGGTAAACGAGGCGCCTTTATCCAATATATTAAACAATCCAGAAGCTACGGGTCGTGTCTCCCTTTGGGGAATAGAACTTTCCCCTCGGGACATCACGTACGAAAAAAGAAAAGCAATAAAGTCGCAAATTTTACCGGACTTCATCGCAGAGTGGATGGAGCTACAAAATACGGGACCCCCAGATTTGTCGACGACCTGAACTATGAACTTCGACGGGTCCAAGAGATTAGAGGGAGCTGGAGCAGGCGTGATATTAGTATCACCTGAAGGCGACAAATTAAAGTATGTCTTACGGATGACGTTTCCCAACGCGTCTAACAATGAGGCAGAGTACGAAGCTCTCATACACGGGATGAAGATGGCAAAGGCTTGTGGTGCAACCCGATTAAAAATATTTGGCGACTCACAATTGGTGGCTCAGCAGGTCATGAATCAATGTGATGTAGTCAATGAAAGTATGATAGCATACAAGGAAGTATATAACGAGTTGGAGAAGCTGTTTGATGGATGCGAGGTAAATCACATCAGTAGGCTAAGTAATGATGAAGCCGATGTTCTTGCAAACATTGGGTCGCAGTGTCTCGCGATTCCACCAGGCGTGTTCTGGGAGGAGATAGCAGAGAGATCTACTAAGTCAAAGAAACCAAAAAAGAAGGAGAAAGACGAGAAACCCTCGGGGGCTCCAAAAGAAGTACTAGAAGAAGAAGAGGAACAGGACCTAGTAATGATGGTGCAGATTCCATGGATGCAAGCGTACATTTCATACATCCTAAGGAAAGAAATACCCGACGACCCAGTTGAAGCAAGGCGAGTTATTAGACGATCCAAAGCCTTCACTGTGGTCAAAGGGGAACTATACAAGCGAAGTATTTCGGGAGTGTTGCAACGGTGCGTCACACCCGAAGAAGGAAGGATAATCATGAAGGATGTACACGAAGGAATATGTGGTCATCATGCAAGCAGCCGAGCTATAGCAGCCAAGGTTTTCATAGCAGGATTTTATTGGTTGACAGCAATCGAAGACGCGAAGGAAATCGTTCGTACTTGTGACGCGTGCCAGAGATTTGCCGCAAAACCTCACTCTCCGGCAGCAGAATTGATGCCAATACCATTGTCTTGGCCCTTTGCTCAATGGGGTCTCGATATGGTGGGAAAATTACACAAGGCCTCGCCAGGAGGATATGAGTACATGCTCGTCGATGTCGACAAATTCACGAAGTGCATAGAAGCAAAGCCGATAAATTCACCAGATAGAGCATCTGCAATCAAGTTCGTGAAAAGCATTGTCTTTCGGTTTGGAGTACCTCATAGCATCGTCACAGACAATGGCAGTAATTTCACATCCAAGGAATTCAAGGCATACTGTGCAGAGGTAGGCATCAAATTGCACTTCGCATCAGTTGCGCACCCGCAGACCAACGGTCAAGTCGAGAAAGCCAATGGTATCATCTGCAACGGTATTAAGAAGCGCTTGTTAGGACCATTGGAAAAAAGCTCGACATACTTGGCCAGAGGCGTTGCCGAGTGTGTTGTGGAGTATCCGAACAACACCAAATACAGTGACACAGGATACTCCGTTTTTTCTGGTCCATTGAGCTGAGGCAGTACTGCCGATCGAAATAGAGCATGATTCTCCAAGAGTCACGGAATACGATGAAGAAGCTTCCAGAAAAGCATTGGAAGACGATGTCGATGCACTTGACGAAGCTCGAGACGAAGTATTATCACGGGTCACTAAGTACCAGCAAGACTTGAAAAACTACCACAGTCGACGTTTACGACCAAGATCCTTTCAGGTCGGCGACTTAGTTCTACGGCTCAATCAAAAAAGCCATGAAAAACTCGAGTCGCCGTGGCTTGGCCCTTACATCGTCACCGAAGTAATCGAAGGAGGAGCGTACAGGATAAAAGATAAGAAGACAGGGGTTCCCGAGCAAAATCCCTGGAACGTGGCGCAGCTAAGGCGTTTTTATGCTTGACGTCGAAATATAGTCCTCCTTGTAAAAATACAATGTACTGAAACGCCCGCGAGTTTTCAGACGCACTCTTTTCCTTTTTCGGGGCACCGAGTGGGGCTGAAAAAGGTTTTTAATGAGGCGGACTCGCGGTACTGCAATATAATAAAGATAGTGGAGATATACATCTTTTTCTTCGACAGGCTCGGGGGCTTGCGCCCAGAAGTTACAATATATATTCCCGAAAATATTTCGCCTTGGTGTAAAGCACCTCGCAAAATAAATGAAGATACAAAATAGTGATCAACAAAAAAGGCTTGGGGGCTAACACCCGCAAATATACTATACTCAATATAATTTATTTTGCCTTGGTTCAACCTCGCATACACAAATAAATAAAATCGCCACCGAAACACTCGGGGGCTTGACGGGAAAAATATTTTCGGGAATATTCCTTGTCCTAATTAGCTCAGACTTTCATGGATTATCATTGCATTACATATGTTTCACCCAAGTGTCACAAAGGGGTACCTCTATGCCACCTGTACAAAGGTCCAAGGAGATAAATCGCATTTGATTTCTCGATTTTGATAGATCTCAACATTAGGACATCCATACTGGGACAACATAGAAAACAGATGATGGACTCCTCTTTAATGCTTTAAGCATTCAACAACAGATAATATTCTCATAAGAGATTTGAGGATTAATGTCCAAGCTGAAACTTCCACCATGATACATGGCTTTGGTTGGCGGCCCAATGTTCTTCTCTAACAATATGCATACTCAAACCATTCAACTCATGGCAAATCTCTCTTACTTCAGATAAGACGAACATGCATAGCAACTCACATGATATTCAACAAAGGTGTAACAGGTTGATGGCGTCCCCAGAAACATGGTTACCGCTCAACAAGCAACTTATAAGAAATAAGATACATAAACGACATATTCTTTACCGCAATAGTTTTTTAGGCTACTTTCCCATGAGCTATGTATTGCAAAGACAAGGAATGAAATTTTTAAAGGTAGCACGCAAGCAATTTACTTTGGAATGGCAGAAAAATACCACATAGTAGGTAGTTATGGTGGACACAAATGGCATAAGTTTTGGCTCAAGGTTTTGGATGCACGAGAAGCATTCCCTCTCGGTATAAGGCTTTGGCTAGCAAGGTTGTTTGAAGCAAACACAAGTATGAACCGGTACAGACAAAACTTACATAAGAACATATTGCAAGCATTATAAGACTCTACACTGTCTTCCTTGTTGTTCAAACACTTTTACCAGAAAATATCTAGACTTTAGAGAGACCAATCATGCAAACCAAATTTCATCAAGCTCTACGGTAGTTCCCCATTAATAAGTTTAAACTACATGATGCAAGAGCTTAAACATGATCTACTTAAGCTCAAAACAATTGCCAAGTATCAAATTATTCAAGATAATATACCAATTACCACATGAAGCATTTTCTGTTTCCAACCAATATAGCAATAAACGAAGCAGTTTTCAACTTCGCCATGAACATTAAAAGTAAAACTAAGAACACCAGTGTTCAATATGAAAAAGCGGAGCGTGTATTTCTCCCACACAAGGAATGCTAGGATCCGATTTTATTAAAAAACAAACAAAAATAAAAACACACAGACGCTCCAAGTAAAGCACATGAGATGTAACGGAATAAAAATATAGTTTCAGTAGAGGTGACCTGATAAGTTGTTGATGAAGAAGGGGATGCCTTGGGCATCCCCAAGCTTAGATGCTTGAGTTTTCTTGAAATATGCAGGGATGATCCACGGGGGCATCCCCAAGCTTAGACTTTTCACTCTTCTTGATCATATTATATCATCCTCCTCTCTTGATCCTTAAAAACTTCCTTCACACCAGACTCAAAACAATCTCATTAGAGGGTTAGTGCATAATCAAAAATTCACATGTTCATAGAGGACACAATCATTCCCAACACTTCCGTACATTACCCAAGGCTACTGAAAGTTAATGGAGCAAAGAAATCCACTCAAACACAGTAAAAGAGGCAATGTGAAATAAAAGGCAGAATCTGTCAAAACAGAACAGTCCGTAAAGACGATTTTTTTCGAGGCACTTAACATGCTCAGATGAAGAATCTAAAATTTAATGAAAGTTGCGTACATATATGAGGATTACTCGTGAATTTTTACAGAATTTTTAGATTCTCCTACAGAGAGAACAGCCCAAATTCGTGACAGCTAAAAATCTGTTTCTGCGCAGAAATCCAAATCTAGTATCAACCTTCTATCAAAGACTTTACTTGGCACAAAAACGAAATAAACATGATAAGGAGAGGTTGCTACAGTAGTAACAACTTCCAAGACACAACAAAACAGTAGCAAAATAAAAATATGGGTTATCTCGCAAGAAGTGCTTTCTTTATAGCCATTAAGATGGGCTCAGTAATTTTAATGATGCTCTCGCAAGAAATAAGAGTTGAAGCAAAAGAGAGCATTAAAAGAAAATAAGAAACACTTTTAAGTCTAACCCACTTCCTATGAAAAGGAATCTTGTAAATAAACAAGTCATGTAAGCATAATGCAATAAGCATAGAAAGGCAACACAAGCGCAACTTCAAGATTCTCAACATAAAGAGGGGAAACTTAATATTATTAAGATGCATATAACCATGTTTCCCTCTCTCATAATAACTTTCAGTAGCATCATGAACAAACTCAACAATATAACTATCACATAAAGCATTCTTATTCACATGCATAAAAGTATCATTACTCTCCACATAAGCATAATCAATTTTATTAGTAATAGTGGGAGTAAAACTATCACAACCATCATTGTAATCATCATAAATTGCAGGCATGGTATAATCATAATAAACTTTATCCTCCATAGTAGGTGGCACCAAAATACCACTATCATTATAATCATCATAAATGTGAGGCAAAGTATCATCAAAGAAAATTTTCTTCTCAAAACTTGGGGGACTAAAAATATCACAACCAGCTTCCCCAAGCTTAAATTCTTCCATAGCATTAGCAATAATAGTGTTCAAAGAGTTCATGCTAATAACATTGCTACAACTATTTTGCAAACAAAGTTCCATGGGTTTTTTAATTCTCTCTTCAAACACATCATGTCCTAATTCAATATAAAGTTCATAAAGATCTCTAATTATTTTGTTGTTTTCCATTAAGCCTAATTAGTGAAAATAAAAACCAGAAACAAAAAGATATAATTGCAGGATCTAAAGGAAATGGCTTCGAGCACTCACACACCGGCAACAGTGCTAGGAAATATCTTAGTAGTCAGAGGATGTGAATACCTTTTACCTTACCTCCCCGGCAACGGCGCCAGAAAATAGCTTGATGTCTACGCACGCTTCTATTCCTGTAGACAGTGTTGGGCCTCCAAGAGCAGAGGTTTGTAGAACAGCAGCAAGTTTCCCTTAAGTGAATCACCCAAGGTTTATCGAACTCAGGGAGGTAGAGGTCAAAGATATCCCTCTCAAGCAACCCTGCAATTAAGATACAAGAAGTCTCTTGTGTCCCCAACACACCTAATACACTTGTCAGGTGTATAGGTGCACTAGTTCGGCGAAGAGATAGTGAAATACAAGTAATATGGATGATTATAAGTAGTAATTGCAATCTGAAATAAAAATGGCAGCAAGCGAACATGTAGCAGAACTTGTTGGAAACGGTGTTTCAATGCTTAGAAACAAGGCCTAGGGATCATACTTTCACTAGTGGACACTCTCAATAATAATCACATAATTGAATAAATAAATAACTTCTCTTCACTTGTGCTACTCTGAATTACTCTCCTATTGGAATCACTAATCATCACGTAGCGGCTACAAAATCTCCACTCAAAGTTCATCAAGTACTTGACAAACACCACTCATAGGGATATCCTCATCAAATCATAATCCAAGATAATACCATTGCAATTTAGACCGAGTACTAACATAGCATACACACTGTCAACAATAGCTATGAAAGGGGGAATAGATCACATCAATACTATCATAGTAATAGTTAACTTCATAATCCACAAGAGATTACAATCATAGCCTATGCCAAGTACTACATGATGCACACACTTGTCCTCTTTACATCATGGAGGAGGAATAAACTACTTTAATAACATCACTAGAGTAGCACATAGATTAATAGTGATACAAAGCTCATGATCACATAAAGATCACACCATGGGAGAGAGAGATGAACCACATAGCTACCGGTAGAGCCCTCAGCCTCGGGGGAGAACTACTCCCCCCTCATCATGGGAGACAGCAACGGCGATGAAGATGGCGGTGGTGTCGATGGAGATGACTCCGGGGCAATTCCCCGTCCCGGCGGCGTGCCGGAACAGAGATTCTGTCCCCTGAAACTTGTCTTCGCGATGGCGGCGGCTACGGAACTCTTCGTGGAATATCGTCGATTGTGCTAGGGTTTTCGGAGACGGAGGAATATATAGGCGGAAGGGCAGCCTCGGAGGGGCACCAGGGTGCCCTCCCCACCTGGTGGCGCGGCCAGGGGTGGGCCCGCGCCCAGGTATGGTGTGGGGGCCCCTCGGCCCCCCTCTGGCCCCTCTCTGGCTCTCTGGGTCCGTCTCGGTAAAATATCGACTTCTGTCTTCGTGGGATCCAATTCCGAGAATATTTCCTGTGTAGAATTTTTGAAACCAAGAACAGCAGAAAATAGGAACTGGCGCTTCGGCATCTTGTTAATAGGTTAGTCCGGAAAATGCATAAAAATGATATAAAGTGTATATAAAACATGTGAGTATTGTCATAAAACTAGCATGGAACATAAGAAATTATAGATACGTTTGAGACGTATCAGCTAACCAGGGACAACTGGGTGTTTACAAAACCACATGTCTATGAGTGTTTTCCTCATAGTATAGTTATAGTATGGCGCAAAACTAATTGTGAACATTTGGACATATAATATATCCATTATTATTTGTTTCTAGAGCACTATCTCCAACAATAACTGTCGTTAAAAAACCCAAACCGCTTTTATATTCTGCGAGTTAGAGGACTTACCGTGGAGAAATTGGGTGCCAGAGTCGCCAAAGAAGCCCTCCTAGCAGCTAATGAAGTCGTCGTAGCCGTGGACGAAGACCCCCACGCGGAGGGTGCCGCCGCCCCATAAAAAGAGCAAGTCTAGGAGCTACCCTACATTTTCTCCCCTATGTGTCCATGTATGGAATCCTCCTTTGGTAACGTTTTCATTTGCAATAGCTCCCGAATAACCCCTCCCTTAATACTCATCTATATTTTAGCAAGGTAGAGCCCAGTTGTTAGATCTTAACAAGGCAGGTGCTGCATCTAAAATTCATCTATGTTCTTTGTAGTTTATTGTGTCATATTCTATCATAATTGATTCATATAAGGGGTTATAATTATAATTTAGAATGATTTGGGGAATTTCCCTAAAATATCCCTTTTATTTGTATTATAACTATGTAGGCAAAAAACCCTGTTTTGCACATTTTTGACTTTCGTGGACCTTCACGAACTCAAAAGGACATGTGATTTTTCATGTGGAAGTTTTTATGGAAAATCAAGACCTGGAGCGCTTGGACCGCACTTGGGCCAGCTGGAGGGCCAAGATGAAGCACATGGCGTGGCCTGATACCCTAGCTATGCCATGGGGCCCACCTGGCACCTCGTGGCTCCGATGCCATCGATCTTCGTGCCCTTGGACTCGTCTTGACCTAAAACCTCCTATATATACGTTCGTCTTCCATGATCTTGTAGCACGGTGAACCATGGAAACAAAAACACGAAACGGAGGCTAAACCTGCAAAAATTGGAGAGGCAAACGCTGCTAGAGCACCGCCAGCTCGCATCTCCAACCTCTCCAACAAGGTCTCCTTCGTCTCCATGATGAAGAGGGGTAGTCCACCCCGGAGTATGGGTTTGTATAAGTAGTTTGATCTCTCTCTCTCTCATTTTTTCAATGTTCTAGAGCTACATGAGATGCCCTCATGATTATGGCCACCTATTTGTAACCCTTTTGTGGTAGAACTTTGGTTTTTTATGTGATTGATATTTGGGATTGCATATTTCAGTTTGTGTTTGATGTACTAGTAGATATATATTATGTACCTCGTTTTTGATTACAAGTTCTATTTCAACTAGTATAATATGACAAGAGATGGGGAACTTGTGCATTATTTGGAGAAACAATAGTGAGGACTGATAACCCACAAGTATAGGGGATCGCAACAGTCTTCGCGGGTAGTAAAACCCAATTTATTGATTCGACACAACGGGAGACAAAGAATACTTGAAAGCCTTAACAGCGGAGTTGTCAATTCAGCTGCACCTGGAAACAGACTTGCTCGCAAGAGTTTATCGATAGTAACGGTTTTATAGCGATAGCGGTAGTGAAATAACGAGCGACGAGTAACGAGAGACAGCAGTAGTGATTTTAGTAAACAGCGGGATTAAAATACTGTAGGCACGGGGACGGATTACGGGCGTTGCATGGATGAGAGAAACTCATATAACAATCAAGCAGGGCATTTGCAGATAATAATAAAACGGTGTCCAAGTACAAAGCAATCAATAGGCATGTGTTCCAATTATAGTCGTACGTGCTCGCAATGAGAAACTTGCACAACATCTTTTGTCCTACCAGCCGGTGGCAGCCGGGCCTCAAGGGAATCTACTGGATATTAAGGTACTCCTTTTAATAGAGTACCGGAGCAAAGCATTAACACTCCGTGAACACATGTGATCCTCACATCACTACCATCCCCTCCGGTTGTCCCGATTTCGTCACTTCGGGGCCATTGGTTCCGGACGGCGACATGTGTATACAACTTGCGGGTAAGACCATAAACAATGAATATCATGATTAAATAATAACATGTTCAGATCTGAGATCATGGCACTCGGGCCCTAGTGACAAGCATTAAGAATAACAAGTTGCAACAATATCATCAAAGTACCAATTACGGACACTAGGCACTATGCCCTAACAATCTTATACTATTACATGACCAATCTCATCCAATCCCTACCATCCCCATCAGCCTACGGCGGGAGATTACTCACACATGGATGCGGGAAACATGGCTGGTCGATGGAGAGGCGTCGGTGGTGATGGTGGCGATGATCTCCTCCAATTCCCCGTCCCGGCGGAGTGCCAGAACGGAGACTTCTGGCTCCCGAGACGGAGTTTCGCGATGTGGCGGCGTTCTGGAGGATTTCTGGCGACTTCGACCTCTTCCCGTGCGTTTTTAGGTCGAAGGCAATAAGTAGTCCGAAAGAGGGCGTCGGGGGACAGCCGAGGCCGCCACACACTAGGGCCGTGCGGGCCCCTCCTGGGCCGCGCCAGCCTAGTGTGTGGGGCCCTCGTGCCCCCACCTGGCTCGCCCTTCTGGCTCCGCCAATATTCTGGGAAAATAGGACCTTCTGCATAAATTCCGAGGATTTTCCTGAAAGTTGGATTTCTGCACAAAAACGAGACACCAGAACAGTTCTGCTGAAAACAGCGTTAGTCTGCGTTAGTTGCATCCAAAACACACAAATTAGAGGCAAAACAATAGCAAAAGTGTTCGGGAAAGTAGATACGTTTTGAACGTATCAACTCCCCCCAAGCTTAGCTTATTGCTTGTCCTCAAGCAATTCAGTTAACAACCGAGCGATAAAAGAACTTTCACGAACACATTTGTTCATATGATGTAAATATTCTCATGCTATGGCTAACACTTAGGCCAGTTCATAATAAGATACATGCAAATAAAATCATCTAATAGCTATGTCAATCATGGAAAGGTACCAACAATTAATAATAAGCATCATGAATCATGTATATAAGCAGGATTGCAATGTTCATAAAAGAGTATGATAGAGTGATATCTCGCTTGCCCATATTTGATCAGCAAAACATAAATGCTCAGGCACCTCTGAAGTTCATAGAAAGACTAGAAATAGTGATTGTCAAAGATAAAAGCATCAAAGTTATACCACAATCAATCATATTTTGAGACAAGCATATTACACTAAGAATGACGAGTTGTGCTCTCAAGAAAGTGCTCAAAGAAGGGATGGAGACACAACATAAAAGTAAAAGATTGACCCTTCGCAGAGGGAAGCAGAGATTAACATGCGCTAGAGCTTTTCATTTTTAAAACAGGAGTAAATTTTTTTGTAGAGGTGTTTGTTGTTGTCAACGAATGGTAATGGGTACACCAACTACCTCGCCAACCGGACTTTCAAGAGCGGCTCCCATGAAGGACGTTATCTCTACCAGCAAGGTAGATCATCCCTCTTCTCTTTTGTTTACACACGTATTTTAGTTTTATTATGGGTGACACTCCCCCAACCTTTGCTTACACAAGCCATGGCTAACCGAATCCTCGGGTGCCTTCCATCAATCACATACCATGGAGGAGTATCTATTTGCAAAATTAAGTTGCTTACTGATGAATCAGAGCAAAACATGTGAAGAGAATTATTAGTAAAGTTTGATTAATCGGGGTGGGAACCCCATTGCCGGCTCTTTTTGCAAAATTATTGGATAAGCGGATGTGCCACTAGTCCATATGAAAGTCCGTCAAGAGTAAATGACAAGGTTGAAAGTTAAACACCACATACTTCCTCATGAGCTATGAAACATTAACACAAATTGAGAAGCATTTTGAAGGTTTAAAGGTAGCGCATGAGAATTTACTTGGAATGGTTTGAAATGCCATGCATAGGTATTTATGGTGGACACTTTGGAACAACTTGGTTTTCAGGGGTTTGGAAGCACGAGCGGTGTTCCCGCTCGGTACAAGTGAAGGCTAGCAAAAGACTAGGGAGCGACAAATCAAGAGAGCGATGACTTGTCATAATCATGCTTGCGGCAAAATAAATTAAGCTGAGGCATAAAAGTGATACAAGAACTCTGAAGCAATGTAAATCATCGAGGCTTAATTGACTTTTGTTCGGTCATATGCATGCGTGAGCATGTGCCAAGTTAATTCAAACGAATTATTCGAGAGGAGGATACCACAATATCATACCTATTTATGAATAAAACAATGCAAGCAAACATCCATGACATGCTACTCATATTAATAAATTGGAGCTAAACATGAGAGATCATGAACTACTAGACTTTCTTAAATGACATATACCTCACATGAACCAACTAAGCATGCTCACATGGATGAGTATATGTACAAAAATGAAAACAAATATAGTTCATACCAGCCTCTCACCACAATCAGATCGTCGAATATCGTCATTATTGCCTTTCACTTGTGTAGCTTGGATAATATGAAATGAAAACCACGCTCCAGCCACCGAAGACCATTGAACTCATAATGAACTTTACAAACCAAAGAAGAACATCAAATATTTTTGGTGTTTTCGAATTTGAGAACAAGAATAAAAAGAAGCAAGCGAACAAAACAAAATCTTTTTGGGTTTTCTTATAGCAAACTAGCAATAGCAAATAAAGCGAAAAAAATGCAAGAAACCAAAATAAACAAATGGTGAAGAGAAACAACAGAAATATTTTTGGTCTTTTTGTGTTTTGGGAAAGAAACAAAGTAAGAATAATAAAATGAAAACTAAAAGAAACACAGAAAAGCAAGATGGCAGAAATCTGCCAAAACTTGACAACAGTATAGTAATCGATTTTAAAGAAATTCTTAAGCTGCTCAGCTCGAAAAGTGGTCAACTAATAAAAGTTAGATAACAACCTGGGGAACATGCACAAAAAATGGCAGCTCAAAATAACGTTCTGGCTGTGCGCACGATTTTTTTTAGTAACAGTCCAGAATCTGTTTTCCGGCAGCACTTCCCCAAATATCATCTCCCTCTCATTAGAAAACCACTCAAAGAAACTAAACAAATATGTACAAGTATCCAGCAACCATAATATGCAAAGAATGAGTGATGCCGGTATACCTCCCCCCAAGCTTAGGCTTTTGGCCTAAGTGGAGTTCAATCCCATGGTGCCCATGAAGAAGCACATCTGTAGTACGAAGATGGATCATATTCGGGTATGTGCTAGAAGAAGCACCCGGATACGTGACGGTGTAGTCGTAGGAGGGCTCGGCGTCCTCGGAGTCATGCTGTTGGTGGAAGCCTTGTATCTTCAATTGCTCATCCACCTCCTCCTTAGTGCGCGACCATGGTTTCCTGTCAATGCTGAACAAATGCGGCTGCGGCAAAAGGATTTACCTCTCTTCCCCGTCAGCAAACAATATTCTATAGACAATCTTATCTAAACTAGATTCGATTGTAACAAATTGATGACTCTTCATAGCAGCAATATCGAGCCTCATAGGAGTTATTTTTACATCATTAGGGTCAAGAGGAAGCTCTAAATATGCTAAAACACGCGAAGCAATAATTCCTCCAAATATAGGCCCCTTGTTAGACAAGCGGCGAGCAACAAGAGCACCAAGATTATAAGGCGTGTCTCCAGTGAGTGCATCAATTAAGAAACCAAGGTGATAGCTAGATATGTTACTAGTGTTCTCCCTACCAAGAATGCTAGTACCAATGTAATAAGCAAATTACTTAATGGCGGGGAGTTGAATGTTTCTTATCTTGCCACGCTGAATGGTGCGACAATCATCATTGGTGATCCCTCGATAGAGCTCCAGCAATTCCTTGGGGTTGTCCTCGATCTTCCTTCTTTGTACCTACTGGGGCAATACCCAATGCGGCACAAAAAATTCCAACTTCATAGTAATAGGTTTACCATAGATCTTAAATTCTACGGTCGGGCGAAAGTGCTTATTGTTGAATTTGAAGCTCTCCACAAAGATTTTAGTGAGCGTATAGTATTGCTCACTCTCATCTCCCACATAGGTGGTTAAACCTGCCTTATCGACGAGGGTCAAGAAATCATCCAACAACCCTGCATTACTCAAAAAGTCATAACATGGGAATGATGCAGCCTTAGGGACTCCATTGTCCTCTTTGGGTGCGAAGCTTGGTGCGATGAGGTCCTCATTATAGGATTGCCTGAATCGGGTGGATGACCTCGAGGGCCTCCCCGTGCTTGTTGTCTCTCTTTCAAACACTTCTCCAAAGTTACAATTATCCATCTTCCTTTTCTGAAATTTTTCAACAAACATTATAAAATTTGATTTGGTGACATATAATTGAGGGAAACTACCATAGGAACTTGCTAGAGTACTAATCATGCATCAAAACTAGTTTGTACCACTTAGAACAAGCATGCAAGCTCACTAAACATGTTACCTACAGCAGCAAAATATTCAAGATATACTCCACCAAACAAAATTCTACTTGGATAATCGAAGGAGTCACATACCGAAGAGCAAATGTGCCAAATTTCAAACAGAAATGCGGGCTGAGCAAAGAGATCGAGAAATCTGGAACTCTTGAGCAAAAACACGAGTGAGAGGAAGGCTGGTGTCGATTTTTTCGGGAGAGAGAAGAGTGTGGGAGGAAGAGATGCTGAAGTGGGGCAAGGGGGACCCACACACCGGGGTGGCGCGCCCCCTTGCTGGCCGCGCCGGCACTGTGGGGTGCCACCCGGGGTGCCCCACTGGTCATCCCAGGTGCTCCCGAGTGCATTTTCGAAAAATAGGACCAACGGTATAATTTTTGTGAATTTTTGAAAACTTTGAAAAATGCACATTTCTGGGTATTAAGTTTATTATTACTGGCCACGAAATTTTTTGAAATCTCTAATTAACTAAGGAACTTTACAAAACAAAAGTGCTAGAGCAAGTAGAACAAGTGGAGGAAGAAAGAGATGTTGTTTACCTCCTCTATGCATATAAAAAGTATTTGTTAACAAGGTTGGTCAAGTCTTGCCACCAAATAAATTTTACATAGCATAAGAAGAAATAAACCTCAAATCAATCATGTTACCTTGAATTGTATTGATATGGATCCAATCATAAGATTTTGATATCCTTCTTTAGGCTCATATATAGGACAATCGATAGTTCCAACTTTGATAGTTCTCACATTAGAAATAGTATTAACTCCACATACTTTATCAATCCTCTTGGGGAAATAGACGGTGTGCTCCCTATCATCAACATTGAAAGTAACCTTTCCTTTATTGCAATCAATAACAGCCTCGCGGTGTTAAGAAAAGGTCTCCCAAGAATAATAGACATATTATCATCTTCGGGCATTTGCAACACAACAAAATCGAGTTAATATCAAGCGGTTATTAGTAACTTAAACAGGAACATCCTCACATATACCAACAGGGATAGCGGTAGATTTATCAGCCATTTGCAAAGATATATCAGTAGGTATCAACTTATCTAAGTAAAGTCTCTTATAAAGAGAAAAAGGCATAACACTAACACCAGCTCCCAAGTCACATAGAGCAGTTTTAACATAATTATTCTTAATAGAACAAGGAATAGTAGGTATACCTGGGTCGCCCAACTTCATTGGAACTTTGCCATTGAAAGAGTAATTAGCAAGCATAGTGGAAATTTCCTCATTGGGGATTTTCCTTTTGTTAGTAACAATATCTTTCATATACTTTGAATAAGGAGGCAATTTAATAGCATCAGTCAAAGGGATTTGCAAGAATAAAGGTTTCATCCAATCACAAAATTTATTATAGTGTAATTCTTCCTTTGATTTTAGTTTCTTAGCAGGAAAAGACATTTGCTTTTGCACCCAAAGTTCCATTTCATTACCATGTTTCTTAGCAATAAAATCTTCTTTAGTATACTTTTTATTTTTATCTTGCTTTTCAGGTTCATCTTCAACTTCTTCTTTATCAGAAACATCATTCTTATCATTACCATTATTATTATCATGTTCATTACCACTTTTAGTTTCAGCATCGGAAATAGAAATACTATTAGGATCATTAACAGGTTCAGAGGATTCTACAACATTTTTATGTTTCTTCTTCTTTTTCTTAGAAGGAGCACTAGGTTCAATGCGTTGAGAATCTTGTTCAATTCTTTTGGGATGCCCTTCGGGATATAGAGGATCCGGGTAGAGACACCACCTCTAGTTGTTACTTCATAAGCATGTTTCTCTTTAGAATTATTTTTTAATAAGTCATTTTGCACTTTAGTAAGCTGATCAATTTGAGTTTGAACCATTTGAAAATGTTTAACAAGCATCTTAACATCATTGGAGGTTCTCTCCACAATATCACGCAAATTGCTAATAGCTTGAGAATTTTCCATTAGATGATTCTCTACTCTCATATTAAAGTTTTCTTGCTTAACAATATAATTATCAAACTCATCTAAGCATTGCGCAGGAGGTTTTGAATACGGAATATCTTCCCTAGTAAAGCGCGAAGGGAGTTTACGTCAATCATGGATGAAGGGGGAATTATCTCACATATATCTTCTATGGGAGGTAGATTCTTCACATCTTCGATTTAATACCTTTCTCCTTGAGAGACTTCTTGGCTTCCCTCATATCTTCATCATTCAATTTAATTAAACCCCTCTTCTTCAATATTGGCATTGGAATTGGTTCGGGCGTAGTCCGATCATCATGATTCCGGCCTATTTTAGCCAATAATTCTTCGACTTACGTCCGGAGTTCTTTTCCTGAAAACACAACCAGCACAACTATCCAAATATGCCCTAGACTCAATGGTTAGTCCACTATAAAATATATCAAGTAGATCATTCTTTTCTAAATCATGTCCAGGTCGAGCTCTGATAAGAGAACAAAATCTTGCCCAAGCCTCAGGCAATTTCTCTTCATCTCCCTGGTCAAATCTATAAATTTTTTGTAAAGCAACATGTTGAGCACTAGCAGGAAAGTATTTTCGAAAGAAAACATCACGCAAATCAGTTGGACTTTTAATAGAACCAGGAGGCAAATTATTATACCAAGTTTTAGCATCATCCTTTAATGAGAAAGGAAAAAATTTAGCGACAAAATAAGTACGCATCTTGACATCATCAGAAAACAAGCTACTCATAGAAGAAAGTTCAATCATGTGTTCTACAGCACTTTCTTTTTCAGTACCACAAAAGGGTGCTTTCTCTACAATAGCTATATGAGATAGATCAAGAGAAAAATCATAATATTTATCCTTAATGCATATAGGAGATGTGGCAAATTTAGGATCGAGGAGATAACTTATGTCTAACGAGTATATTGTGTGAGAAACTTTTTAATTTTACTTGCATCGGCGAGTAGCATTGCATCTATTAATAAAATCATCATTAAGCTCCACATAATCTTCATCGGGATCATCACTAGAATAATCAAGTTCGGGTGAATTAACGAGTGTAGTAGCATTAGGAGTTTCAGTATTTTCAATTTGTCTAGACCTAGCAATTGTAGCATCTAGAAAGGATCCCAATGAACCACTATCATCAAGCACGGCAGAAACATTATCAATATTATGAGAGTTTTCAGATTCAGCAGAAGTACCGACAAGTGAAGCATGTGGTGGTGAAACAAGTCGACTTATCACGAGATGGTGAATCAAGAGTAGCGAGAGGTACTCGAGTTGTACCTTTTCTTGTAGTGGATGGTAATATGGCGACTTTAGGATCGCGAGTTTTACCCATGATGGAGAATTTGCAGCGAACAATATCAATCCAAGTGAACTTCCAAATAAAGCTATGCTCCCCGGCAACGGCGCCGGAAAACAGATCTTGATAACCCACAAGTATAGGGGATCGCAGCGAGTCTTCGCGGGTAGTAAAACCCAATTTATTAATTCGACACAAGGGGAGACAAAGAATACTTGAAAGCCTTAACAGCGGAGTTGTCAATTTAGCTGCACCTGGAAACGAGACTTGCTCGCAAGAGTTTATCGATAGTAACGATTTTATAGCGATAGCGGTAGTGAAATAACGACAGCGAGTAACAGAGACAGCGGTAGTGATTTTAGTAAACAGCGAGGATTAAAATACTGTAGGCACGGGGACGGATAACGGGCGTTGCATGGATGAGAGAAACTCATGTAACAATCAAGCGGGGCATTTGCGGATAATAATAAAATGGTGTCCAAGTACAAAGCAATCAATAGGCATGTGTTCCAATTATAGTCGTACGTGCTCGCAATGAGAAACTTGCACAACATCTTTTGTCCTACCAGCCGGTGGCAGCCGGGCCTCAAGGGAATCTCTCTGGATATTAAGGTACTCCTTTTAATAGAGTACCGAGCAAAGCATTAACACTCCGTGAACACATGTGATCCTCACATCACTACCATCCCCTCCGGTTGTCCCGATTTCGTCACTTCGGGGCCATTGGTTCCGGACGGCGACATGTGTATACAACTTGCGGGTAAGACCATAAACAATGAATATCATGATGAAATAATAACATGTTCAGATCTGAGATCATGGCACTCGGGCCCTAGTGACAAGCATTAAGCATAACAAGTTGCAACAATATCATCAAAGTACCAATTACGGACACTAGGCACTATGCCCTAACAATCTTATACTATTACATGACCAATCTCATCCAATCCCTACCATCCCCTTCAGCCTATAGCGGGGGAATTACTCACACATGGATGGGGGAAACATGGCTGGTCGATGGAGAGGCGTCGGTGGTGATGGTGGCGATGATCTCCTCCAATTCCCCGTCCGGCGGAGTGCCGAAACGGAGACTTCGGCTCCCGAGACGGAGTTTCGCGATGTGGCGGCGTTCTGGAGGATTTCTGGCGACTTCGACCTCTTCCCGTGCGTTTTTAGGTCGAAGGCAATAAGTAGTCCGAAAGAGGGCGTCGGGGGCCAGCCGAGGCCGCCACACACTAGGGCCGCGCGGGCCCCTCCTGGGCCGCGCCGGCCTAGTGTGTGGGGCCCTCGAGCCCCCACCGGCTCGCCCTTCGGCTCCGCCAATATTGCTGGGAAAATAGGACCTTCTGCATAAATTCCGAGGATTTTCCTGAAAGTTGGATTTCTGCACAAAAACGAGACACCAGAACAGTTCTGCTGAAAACAGCGTTAGTCCGCGTTAGTTGCATCCAAAACACACAAATTAGAGGCAAAACAATAGCAAAAGTGTTCGGGAAAGTAGATACGTTTTGAACGTGTCAAGGACATTGACCAAAAAGTTTGGGTTCTACCGTGGTTTTACCTTCCCATTGTTTTTATCATCCGCATGCAAGACTTCTCATCGGCTCGTTGCAGAACGGGAATGGGAAACTGGAAGTCTGCAAGCTCGTTTACATCACATTTACTGAGCTACAAGGGATGCATCCGAAGGCTAGAGTAGCTCCTCTCATCGAATGAGCCAGAGAAACCCAAAACCTATTCGAAAAAACCCAAACCTACAAAACCCATGGATATTAGGGCATCTTTAATCGATCCCCTAAAATTTAGAGAAGCAAACGACAGAGCAAAATAGAGGAGCAAATATTTGCTCCTTTTTCCGATCCCCTAAATTTAAGGGACTAATTTTTTTTTGAGATCATTTTGCAAACATCTCAAACATATAAAGTTCAAACATGCATCATATTATCCAAAAAAACAACAAGTTGATCAAGTTTGATTCAAAAGCACAACATAGCACATATATTATCCAAAAAATAACAAGTTGATCAAGTTTGATCCAAAAAACAACAACTTGATCAAGTTTGATCAAGTTGTCAACGCCACCACCACCTCGGCCACCTCAAACACCACCACCAACCACTACCACTCTCTCGGGCCAAGATCTTCGTGATGTGATCTCCCAATATGTCCTAGCTTTATCATCCAATGAGCTAGGGTCCACGAACTGTTGGATAATTAGGCATAATTTCCATGATTAATTCCATAATATTAAACATGACAAGAGAAACTACTAACATGTGAAACTCGAACATACTAGATGCATTAATCAACATGAACAGTAACAGAGCAAACGATACAACAACCATCACTGAACTGATCAGGATAAGTCGCACGTACCGATCTGGTGACGGTGGTGGTGGAGGTGTAGCAGTTGTTGCCGCAGCAGTAACATTGTTGACGACGGGTCGAAGTAGATGGCGTTGAAGACGACGGTAGGCAGCACCGCCCGACTTGGACGGAAGAAGACCCGTGATGAAGAGTTTGAGCAGTCGTACAGAGCGCTTCCCAAAAATCTAATTCGCCCTCTCCCATACAGGAGGCGAGCGGTTCCTGTTACAAATAGCCCACGGTCCGCGAGCGACCCGAACCGACTAACTGTGTCGAGGCGAGGAGGAGGAGGAGGAGGAGCGCGCGTGTACCACTTCTCTTCTCACTCACTTACTAGTGGTGGAACAACCCACCTTATAAGGTGGTCTAACTTCCTCCCAATTTTTCATGTGGGACTAAACTTCCCACCTCTTGCCACTCCCTAGCGAGCTGCCACCAACTTGGGCCAAATTCACATGGGCTGCCACAATGTGGGCTTTGAGATTTATATGAAAATCTGAAATCTAATTTGGGCCACTATATATGGACCCAATTCAACACGAACATGATGGTGCGATCGGCATCCTCCCTCTCCTTGGTCAACTTCTCCGCCTCAAATGCAAGCCTTTGCTCTTCTATGTTCTCCTTCACCATTCTTTCTTCATCTAGTGCTATCTTGGCACCTCCGGGCCTCTTGTTGAGGTCTTTTTCGTCATCATCAACATCAATGGTCGTGGTGATTCTTGCTCTCTTTGGTGTAGTCTCATAGTTTCTTCTAAGAAACTTCTCATTGCCCTCTAGTTCCTTGTAGAAATGAAACAAAGCAAAAGGTTTGTGGCCACAAACAAAGCAAAATGTTGCTTGATACTCGGGCATTTCGTCGACCATGTCGCGGGCGGCGACTCGGGGGGTGGGCTGCGCCACGGCCAGGGCCGAAGGAGAAGATGTGGTCGTCGGGGATGTCGGCGACTCCTTGGCCGGAGGGGGGAGGGAGGGGGAGATTGGTGCACCAGCGACGATGGGTGACGAATTTGGGCGGGAGCTCAAGTTTTTTTGAACGAGTTGGGTGGAGGAAATATGGGAGAGACGCCTCTCTTTGTAGGGGCCACTCTCTTATTTTTCTCCTCTAACCGTTTTTGGGCTTTGGTTAGAGTCAGCTTCGACCTCTAGCAGGGCAAATTTTCTTCTCTACTGCCGTATTGGGGATCGGTTTGAAATGCTCTTATCGCTGCAAATATCAGGCATGTGAAGCTTGGCTCCTGGTGTGAGTGACGAGTGCTCTGCTAATCATCCAGTCAACGACGATGGCGAGCAACTCCTCGCCTCCCCTCCCCTCTTGCCGTGGCCAAGGAGAGGCATGGCGTATGAATGTAGAGTTAAGGTTTTGAGATGCTGCCCGTGATGCGGGAGGGTCTTAGAGTTAGAGCAACTCTAACAATAACTGATAAACGAGTCGGAACCGTATTATTTCGTGTTCGGGCTGAAAGAGGCCCAGAACGGAGCCCGAATTCGCGGCCTGGTCCGTAAACAGAGTTTGGGGCCCTAGAAACTCGACGGCTGCCCCGTATTAAAACGGGCCGCAAAGGGGCATTCGGTTTCCAAACCCTTCTCCCCTCTGCCGCTGCCACCCACTCCGCCGCCACCACCCACCTCTCTGACGAGGAATCCACCACGCTGAAGCGCTGCTTCGCCCCAGCTCCGCGACCCCATGGCTTCGCGTGATAGCTCTGCACGGGGTGGCATAGGTTTGGGTGGCGGGAACTCGCCGCCGCGCCCCCCCGTGTTCCACACTGAGGCGGAACGGCGGAAGTTTAACCAGTCGGAGGGCACGCGCAAGCGCAGCGCGCCCAGGAGCTGCAAATGGCATCCGGGTGAGCTGCCTTCGGCATGGCCAGGAGCTGCAACTGGCCTCCGCTGGAGCTTCAATAGGCATCGATGGGAGCTGCAAACAGCCTCCGCCCGGGCTGCAAGCGGCCACCACCGGAGCTGCAAACGGCCTCCGACCGGGCTGCAATCGGCATGGCCGGGAGCTGCAAATGGACTTTGCCCGAGCTGCAACTGGCGTCCGCCGGAGCTTCAATAGGCATTGACGGGAGCTGCAGACGGCCTCCGCCCGGGTTGTAAGCGGCCGCCGCACCGGAGCTGCAAACGGCCTCCACCGAAGCTGCAAACGGGCTCCGGCTGACCTGCAATCGACATCGATGGGAGCTGCAAAGGACCGTTGACCGGCGGCAGCGCTGCTGCAACCCGCGTCGGCGGACCAGCAAAGGAGCACCGCCGGAGCTGGACGCCGTCGCTAGCGCATAGCGACAGGGTCGGCAGACCGCAGGTGACGGCCCTACCATCGGGTGGAGGCGGTATTGCAAGGAGAGGGCGTTGATGCTGCGGTGGTGCTGCCGGCCGGAGTTGACGCGTCTCCGACGAGTTCTTTTGCTAGATGAACCATTTTATTTATTTCTAGATGAACCATTTTTTTGCTTCAATGAAGCAAAAGCGGGACTTTTTTGCTTCGACAAAATAAAGTCTGAAGAATCATCGCAGTTCTTCTTCTATTTTAGTCGAACCGTTTTTTGCTTCAATTAAGCAAAAGCGGGGCTTTTTTTGCTTCAATGAAGCAAAAGTGGGATTTTGAGACAAAACTGAGCTCTTCTTCTATTTTTTAGTCGAACCGTTTTTTTGCTTCAATGAAGCAAAAGCGGGGCTATTTTTGCTTCAATGAAGCAAAAGCGGAATTTTGAGACAAAACTGAACACAGAAGTTGATCTAACGGTTCAAATTGATTTGATCCAACGGTGGAAGACCCGGAGGCTGGGGGGTTTGCAGCCTCCGGAGGATCCTCAGCACTTTCCTTGTTTAAATTTAAGCTTTGAGACTTGGTGAGCCGGACCATTGCAGCTCACGTAACGAGGGAGAGCAGCGTAGTCTACTACGGAGTAGTTCTCTTTTTCTGCAAGGACGGACGCCGTGGAAATTCAGTTTGGTTTGGTTATTCGCAAAAAAAAAAAAAGGAAATTCAGTTTGGCTCTTGGGAGCGCTAGTTGAGTCTACTGGTTACTGCCTTACTGAACTTTCCATATTGACTACGAACTCCGCAAGGAAAGTGAAAAACTGAAAACCGCGTAGTTTTCTGAAATTTAGAAACCTGGAGCTCAAATATGGAAACTTGGAACTCAAATATGGAAACTTGGAACTCAAGGGTTCGATTTCGCTCCGACACGAACTCCGTCTCCAAAGTCCAAACTCGCTATATATCTCCGTAGCGGTCCATTAATCACAGCGTACGCGAGCTGAATTCAGAATCCACAGCAATTCCGTCGTAACCTCCTCCCATTGAGCGAGGAATTCCACCAATCTCCCGCGCGCGCGCCATGGACTTCGCGCTGGACGCCCACCCTTCCGAGCAGGAGCTCATCGTGTCCTACCTCAGCCCGCGCGTCGTCTCCGGCGACAGGTCCAGCAAGTTCATCCACGAGGGCGACGTCTACGCCGCCCACCCCGCCGACCTCACCCGGGACTACGCCCCGGCCGTCTCGAGCAACGGCGACGAGGCGTGGTACTTCTTCACGGCCGTGCGAGCCAGAGGCGGCGGCCGCAAGTCGCGCACGGTGGACTCGGGGGAGGGCTGCTGGCACTCCGAGGCCGGGTCCAAGCCCGTGGACTCCGCGCACCAGCACGGCCTAGGCTATCGCCAGACCTTCTCGTTCGTCACCAAGGAGGACGGCGCGCGCGTCCGGTCGGGGTGGCTCATGGCGGAGCTCGGCCTGCGCGAGGACGGGCAGGACGAGATGACCCTCTGCAAGGTGTACTACAGCCCGCGCGCCGCCGCCAGGAACCACAAGAAACCCGCCGCCGCGGCCAAGAGGAAGGCGGACGCTTATCCGGCCACGGCGCACCAATGCCGCCGCCGAAAGACGTCGAAAGAAGACCACCACCACGCCAAGGCTGCCAAGCAAGAGGAGCCTGTCGTCGTCGTCGAGGAGAGCTCGCCGCCGGACGAGCCAGAGGTCGAGGATCGGGACGACTTCTACTGGTGGCTGCGGAACAAGGACAAGTTCAGGGAGGAGATGGGCATCAGCAAGGAAGACTTCTACCGCTACACAGGTCCGGACGTCTGGGAATGCGTTATGGACTACTGCCGGCGCGTCGCACCTCCCAAGCCCGTCGCTAACATCAGGGACCGACCCGTCGTTATGTGGTTGACGTTCGACGAATTGTACGATCTGCCAATGGTCAAGGAGTTCGTGTCGCCAGCCAAGGTCCTCGAGGAGATGAGGGCAGCGTCAGCTAAGAATAGGCAGATCGACACATGATGATTTATTTAATTTGGATGATGTTGCTCTTACTGTTGACTTGACTTGAGGCAGATGTGGATGTAGCTAGTATCATCCATGTTTTAGTTGCAACACCTTTGTTTATACCGGATTTTGTTGCAACAACTGAAGTCACTTTGTTATTAGTAACATATTAGCCGATGTTA
Source organism: Lolium rigidum (assembly GCF_022539505.1). Classification (NCBI taxonomy): domain Eukaryota; kingdom Viridiplantae; phylum Streptophyta; class Magnoliopsida; order Poales; family Poaceae; genus Lolium; species Lolium rigidum. The sequence continues at coordinate 145,372,211 of NC_061513.1, forward strand.
GAAAGAAAAAGAGGCAGTGCTAGGGATCCTTCGAAGGCACAAAATTTTCCAGCCTCCTCCTTTCCCTTTGTCGTAGGAAAAAAGTCTCCGCTTTGCTTCATCGAAGCAAAAAAACACTGTTTGATTAAAAACAAAAAGAAATAGACCCATTAGACGCGGACCTTGCCGAAGACTCGTCGGAGCATCGTACTTCGCCGGAGACCTCGCCAGAGCACCGTACCTCACCGGAGACCATCGCCGGAGAACCGTACCTCATTGGAGACCTAGCAGCAATTTTTTGTACTAAAGTAGCAAAACATGCAACCAATTGTAGCAAAAACAATACACTATTGTAGCATCTCAACATTCATGCTATTGTAGCAAAAAAATTAACCTCGTCGAATACATTGCCGGAGATCTCGCTGGAGACTTCGTAGCAAAAATATTATACTAAAGTAGAACTACACTGAAGCAACTAAATTATATTAATGACCATTGCAACCCCAACGACACACCTTTGTAGCTCCGGCGGAGCACTTTTGCAGCTTTGGTGAAACACCTTTGCAACTCCAGCGGCACACCGCCACGAGAATTGTAGCATGGGCTATGGCCGATTGCAATTACGCCGTGCATGCATCTCCCGCGGTAGATATTTCCAGCACCGCGATGAAACACCGCTGGTGAAGAAATTCCTTCCAGCAAAGCCCTCACCTTTCCTTGTGCATGCCGGAGCTCGGCCGACGACTTTCATAGAAGAGGCGGGCCAGAGAAATCACACACTGGCGGCATGAATGGATGCCCAGGTAGGAAGAAGTCGGGGAAAACGGCGGAGCCAGTAGTCGCCGCGGGGGAGAGGGAGTTAGGGCCGGCAGCGATTTCTGGGTCGAGCTCCCATGTGGATTTGGTGTAAAGAAGACACATGGAGAGTAGGGAACGGTGGTTATGGGCCCTAGCCACGATGTCCATCGGCCAACCGAAAGTAACGTGGCTTCACCAGGACCAAACATGGACTCAAACAGATGTCGCGCGACACGGAGGCAGCCAACGCGTTAGAATGAATCATTTTCCAAAAAAACGAATGCCGGACTTTTAGCATTTCCAGGAGTCTTCCTAAATTTTGAATTGCCAAACCGGTCATACAATTCTAAATTTTAGGTTTGTACAATGATGTACATACCGCCGTAAGGAGTTAGCTTCGATCAGATGCAATAGCAAAGGGTACTTTGGTCTTTGGATTTTGCCTAAGACCTTGTTCGGTTTCAGGCAAATCCACCCGGTTTGAAGTGTATTGAGAGATACCAGATCCAATTAAGTTAAAATTTTCCTAATACTCTCCAAAACATATCATCCACTTTGGTGGAATTAACGGAACTAGGCCTAAATGTAATATGAAGAAATAAAAAAAAGTACTCTATTCAAAATGTCAAAGAAAGATGGGGCAAATCATCAAAGAGGTACCCCACATCGATCCCTAGCTACCCGCAAGATCCTCGCCGCCTGGACCGAGCTCCGCCTCCTCCAGCTCCAGCCGGATTCCCCTGCGCCCGCCGCCGCCCCTCTGCACTACTCCGACGCCGCCGCCTCCAAGCCTGAATCGTCGGCAGCGAGCTCCGCCTCCAGCCCAAGCACTTCCTACCGCGCGACGAGCTTGTCCACCCCGAGCGCCTCCTGTAGCCCGAGCTCGCCGCTTTCCATCAGTGAGCTGCTCACCTCCCAAATTGCGTGTTTGTTTTCTTCTATGTATCCACTTCAGTCTTTCTACCTGTCTACCTGTAGAACAGTAGAAGCTAGCCAGTGGTAGTATGACAGGTGATTCTTAACTGAAACAAATGCAACTCTGTTACCTGAAACTTGTTTTCCAGCTGAGTTTATGTTTAGCATTTTATCAAAGTTATTAGTATCAAGCATGAGTTCATAGATGCAAATAACTGCATGCTTAAACTCGTTTATTTGTAATTTCCCATAGCACCATCTAAAAGCAGCCCTGAATCGAGTTGCCAAAACTCAAGAGGCAGCACTAATGAATAATGATGGTCATGGACATGGACCGATAGTTTAAACTTAAAACCTAGTATAGGAACTTATAGTTTCACAAGTTTAACAGTAAGTTAGAATCCGGGTTGGAACAACTTTATTTTCAGTAAATTAGACCATTCTCTCAAAATCAGATCATCCAATTACAAAGAAATGTTGATAGAATTTTCTTACGAGAGCAACTATTACAAACAAAATTGACATGCATTTTTATAGAGAACCGAACCCTAACTCTCAGCGAAATGCGCAGGCCGAACGACCAACGAGTTGCTGCCGCCACACACTCTATTTCCCGAGAGTAGTGACACCGGCGTGTGCAGCACAGCGAGCGGTGCATCACTCAAGTAGCGGGAGGTGACCTGGTTTGCCCCCTTCGCACAGTGACTGGGTATATTTTGGATTGAATTGCAGATTTTGTCATGTCGTCATTCGCCGGTGTATCAGTCATCACCAACGGAGAGCACTGCACCACATCGGCTATCGACGTCGACACGGACAGCGGGTACCACCTGCTTGTGGTGAAAAACTACTCTTGTATCATACAAGAGGTGCCCAACGAAGAGGTAATCAGATCTGGGTCTTTCATGGTAGGAGGCCATAACTGGGAGATCTGGTTTTATCCTAACGGCGACGACCCAACTTGTGCTGACTTCATCTCTCTCTACCTGTGCCGTGATGACGACGATGACGATATGGAAGAGGTTGTGAAGGTGATGTTCCAGTTTAGTTTCATCGACCAGGTCGAGTATCGAAAGTCGATGCACATTCGTCTAACTGAAACATCCAACTTTCCCAACAAAGATCCTTTTGGGGGAAGCAGCAAGTTTGTGAGAAGGGATGCCCTTGAGCGATCAGCTAATCTCAAGGGTGATTGTTTCACCATCCGGTGTGACATTATGGTTTGCAACACCCACGATGCCGATGGCACCCTGTCTAAGATAAACGAGCATTTCGACTATCTCCTTCAGAATAAGGTGGGTGCTGATGTGACATTTGAAGTCTGCGGCGAGACGTTTGCTGCACACCGGTGTGTGCTTGCTGCCCGATCAAAAGTCTTCATGGCGCAGCTCTTTGGCCCCATGACGGAGGGCACTACATCCAGTGTCATACAGATCAAAGACATGGAAGCAAAAGTGTTTGCGGCTTTGCTTAGGTTCATCTACACAGATTCATTCCCTGAGATGGAAAAGGACAACAACATGGAGGAGGATGGAGAAGATGAGGAAGAAGGACAAGATGAGGATGTAATGTGGCTGCAAGACTTGCTTGTGGCAGCAGACAAATACGACATCCGGCGACTCAAGTTCTTATGTGAAAAGCAGTTGTCTGAGCACATAAATGTGAGCTTGGTGGCGCCGACTCTTGCTCTAGCTGAGAAGCACCACTGCCACAGACTGAAGGAGGCGTGCTTCAAGTTTATCCAAGTCCAATCTCCCAAGTGTTTGGATGAAGTAATGGCGACTGATGGCTGGGAGCATATAATTTCGACACATCCCTCTGTTTTGAACGAGCTCCTTGCCAAGCTTGTGTCGTCCAATCAGAAGATGGACGAGAAGAGGAAGCGGACTCCCAAGCACACATATTAACTATAAATAATATAGATAATAGAAGGCTTGTTATTTAACAGTATAACATAGACTATATACCAATGTCAACCAAATCAGCTCAAAGGATGTAATGCGGCTGCAATGGTTCCCAAGCCTTTAAGTAACAGTATTATACATATATGGGATGGGATCCTCTAGATAGATGGTAGTCTGTGTGCCTTTCTTTTGTTTCATCGTGTCGTCTGCGTTGAGCACTAGTAAGCACCATTTATATAGGTTGGCAGACAACTCTGTCCCGGTTTGTTTTCTATGTTAATTAGCAAATGTGTTTATCTTAGGAGGGAAAAAATGATGGTCTGATGCCAAACTCTTCATGCAAATCTGGTCACTGTATTTGATTAGTATGCTGGATGTAGGTCGGTCCAGTTCATGACCATACCTCAAAAGGCTCTGCTATGTTCTCTCGATACTTGATTTCAAGAGATGTCAGAGAGTTAAAGCACTTCGCTGGCAGAAGGGTATAGTGAAAAATCAATCAACATTTCATCCTGAACAAAATAGATCATTTACGACTCAATGGTTTATCAATCAAATATCAACTTTAAAAAATGATGTCTGTAACCTGAAACCGACACAAAATTCAGCTCCATGGCACGCAACTTCCACTCGTGGAAGATCATTTAATTATACAACAACATTAATTTATGCAGAGTTGTCTGAAGATAAACAGACAATTGCTTACAAATGAACTTGCTGACAAAAAAACAGGCAAAAGAGCTAAACAAATATTGCAGTCGTATGCCTATAACAAGAAGAGACAGTAGGATTGTTTCAGATCAAACATTCCGGAGCGTCGTCCACGTTGTTGGTGAACCATGGATGCCCGAGGGCGGCGGTCGCCGACAGCCTCCTGTCGGCGTCGCAGCAGAGGAGGCCGCTCAGCACTTGGAACCCTTCTCCGGACAGGCGGTGCTCAGGGAACATCTGGCGCAGCCTGTTGCAGCGAGGGATGCTCGGCAGCGTCACCAGCTCCCCGGCGAGCGGCATGGACTCGTACGCCGGCCAGGACCACCTGTCCGGCACGCCAAGTATCTCGAAGATCTTCAGGAGCTGGTCGCCGTCGTCCGCCGCCGCAACGCCGAAGATCGGCTCGCCTCGTAGGAGCTCGGCCATGACGCAGCCGAGCGACCAGGCGTCCACCGTCGCGTCGTAGTCGGGCTTCCCCAGGAGGATCTCCGGCGCGGTGTAGCGGCGAGTGCCGCAGCGGCCGTACGGCGGGGACTCGGCCATGGACATGGCGAGCCCGAGGTCGCATATCTTGACGCTCATGCGGTCGCCGCCCACGAGCACGTTCTCGGGCTTGATGTCCCGGTGCACGACGCGGCGCCGGTGCATGTGCTCTGCGCCGGCCAGGAGCTGCCGCATGACGCTGCGCACGTCGGCCTCCGGGAACGGGCGGCCGTGGCGCCAGCGGAGGACGTCGCCCAGGCTCGGCCCGACGTACTCCATCACGAGGGAGAGCGCGTCGGTGGCGGGGTCGAAGGACATGGCGCGCAGCTGCACGATGGAGCGGTGGCCGCCGCACGCCGCGAGGAGGCCGGCCTCCCGTAGCGCCGCGTCTTGGCTGCTGGTCGAGGTGAGGATCTTGATGGCCACGCTCTCGCCCGTGCCGTAGTAGCGCGCCTTGATGACCGTGCCGAAGGACCCGTAGCCGAGCACGCCCGTCTCGCCGTAGTCGTCTAGGCTCCAGATGGGTCTCCCGTTGTAGCTCCTTGACCGGGAGTCGACGGCGGCGGGTAGGACTCCAACGACGGCCATCGAGAAAAGGTGGAGAGGAGATCCAAACACACGAGTTCACTTTGCAGCCGAGATCGCTCGTGGTTTAGTAAAGTATTGTAGGATTGATGAAAGAGCGAACTGTATATCGACCAGGGAGAATATTTGGAGCGAAGGGTGCGCTCAGAGTATATATAAGGATACCGAACAAACAAGCGAGTTGGAGCCCTTATCGGATTCCTCGTCCAGAACGAAGGAATTAATTGGGAAAAAACGCGGCATCGGATTGCAACAGACAGACAGACACGGTGTTGGTTGCTTCGGCTTTGGAAGGCAGCATCGCGAGTTCGCGACAGTCCATTGCAAGGCCCGGCAACACTCCGTACAAGTACAAGAGCGAAGCCTGATGATTCGTACGTCGACGCCAAGTTGGTTTCATGAATGTTTTGTTGTATGGCTTCGCTCCAAAAAAACACTTCCATTATACATGGACGTTGTGCAAAAATTGTACACATGAGCCAACATTCAGGTATTATCGAACCTCGCACTGCATCTGGCACTCATGTTGTCAAAGGACGACCATCTATGCCTTACCATAGTACAAATCCACCGTCGCTCCCTGAAATAGTCTTCTGTAGTCTGGTATACTATCTTTTGAAAAATATAGTCAAGCTTCCAGCAAAACTGCAGTGTATACATACAAAATTGACGAAAAAACCATCAGGATCTCCTCTCACAAAAAAATCAGGATCTCTATATTCCTCATTTTTATTTCAAAACTTCCAACATGTCCCACCATCATCTACACATTTTCCATCGATGTGGTGATCCTCAATTTCTACAGATGGGATATTCACAGAGTGGGGGTTGATACACACAATGAAAGTCAAACACAAAAAGAAGGCACGGTGACATGAGCTTGCACATATCTCAGTATGTTCCTTGAGATGAAAATCGATCCCGTAATGTATCGATAAGAGCATTCTGTCCCAGAGTAAACTTTAGACGGCTAAATAGCTCATCGCCATTGTTATCGGCCTGTAATGCTGCTGCTTTAGCCTCTTCGTGCATACCGATACGTTCATATGCCTGGAGAATGATAGCAAGATCATTAGGTGTGCGTTCACATAGGAGAAAAACAAAGAAGTGACTATGCACAGTGTTTCCTTCGATTTTCTTCTTGTACAAACTTTAAACCTGAACTGTTCAATGTTCTGCCAACTGCCGTCTCGTATATGTTATGCTGATGCAATGCTATATTAAAACGGATGTGATATTGCTATAAACATACAAACTACCAAGGAGTTCTAGCAGTCAATCATGTAAAAACCAGGGTTGATATGGAGTATATGTTTTACCCATGTTTCACCTTATCTATTTGCATCCTCAACAAGCTATATCTTCCAAATGTTTCAGTTCAAAAACAAAATCCTCTTTACCAGTAACTAAAACCTTGATCTGCCAAGCTAAATGAATCAGAAGTAACTGAAAGAGTGAATTCCAGTTTTTACACTGTTTGGACATATGTACAGGTTTTACCCAATTTAAGATTTTCTTCGACATTTTATCCTCTAGTTGTCACGTTGTGTCACTTTTTACCCATTTAACATGTTTCCTCGATTTCAACCGGCTGACCCCACATGTTGACTATGTGAGGTCCACCTGGCTTGTGAATGGATGCCAAATGGAAAACGCTAAAATCTCTAGGCATGTCTAAATTGCCCCAAACTTGTCTCTCCTATCATGCTTGCATGCTCGGGCTAGAGCGACGGCGAGCACGAGCGAGAGTGGGTCTGATGCATTAGTTTTGTGGTCTTGCCCGAGGAATTTTACACTTCCCGTTTGGCATTCAGTCACGAGCCATGGACCTGACATGTGGACCCATCCGGTCATAATCAGAAAAGGTGGTAAACGCAGTAAAATTTGACACGATGTAACAACTAGAGGGTAAAATGTGCCAAAAAAAAATTAAATGGGGTAAAACCTATCGCAAATGTACAAACATGAGGTATAAAGTGGAATGTGCTCTAATTGAAAAGGACAAGCGTTTCTCTGATATGCATGAAGCTTACTAATATGCTCCCTCATTTCTTAGAAGACCTGTTGATTTTGGCTATACATAATCATACCTCAGATTTTTCAACACTATTTGTTAATTTCAGGATATATTTGGCAGCTTCAATTTTTTGGCCAGCATCAATACATGCTTCCACGAAAGGTTTATAGCCTGAAAAAAAAATATAAGAACAATAATAACATATTCAAAGATATAATATGACCATGAAGCATTATTACAGGGAACCAATATTTTTATAATGAAAAGTATATTTTACATGAAAGAAACAAGAAACAAGAACTTTCCTCATGAAGATGCAAATCAGATACATAAACCTACCTCCAGGTGGTTTCTTCTCTTTTGAGAAAGCTTCCAAAGCATCCCAATTACCAACTGTTGCTAAAGCACACGCTTTCAGCCAGTACCACCTTTTATCAGGAACCTAAGCAGCATCATGGGCATTACAAAGTCAGCATTAGAATAATCATCAGCGAAAGAAAAATGGTTAAAGACGATTTTCAATACCTTGAACTCTGATTTTACTTTCACTGCAGCTCGCTCATTTCCCATTGCAATACAAGTTTTTATTGTATCACTGACACTAGAGCCCAGAAATATTGCTTGCTTTGTGGAAACTTCTAGGTTATGTTGCACTCTGAGAGTTAAGGAAAAAGAATCAGAAATGGTCAAAGTAGAACCAGAGTTAATTGGTAACATCATGGAAGCAGGAAGCAGATGGAGGTTTGTGAGCTAAAAGACGTGTGAAGTGTGAACCTATCCTACAAGCTGGGAAGCAAATAGTGGTTTCATGATGCTTGACTGGATACGTGATATGTAAGTACCTCTAAAGGTAAAATAGCCGATTTAGTTATGCGGTTATGCCTTGTTTTCCTTGCTGTCCCAAAGCTTTAATTCATTTGATGAATCTTTTCACACAAACTGGGCGCCAAGCAGAGTCTAGGGCTCATTTCTGGATATCACATGATGCTAATGACCAAATTGCCATAACTTTGTCCTAATAATGATGTGCTAGCATCCTCAAATCACAAGATATTCTGACAAATCATCGTATACCTTAGCAATTTGGCATGCTCTTCAGAAGATTTGGATTCAAAAAGATGTTCCTTGGTCTCAGCAAAAAGCCTGTAGGCCTGGTCAATGAGCCTCACTTGTGGAACATGGATAGAACCCTTGCTTGCCACTGGATTCCTCTCCAATTCTCTCGACTCTTTCAACAAAAGAAAGGCAGCATCCTGCAATTGCTCTCAATAGTTAAGGGAAGGAGATTTACAATGTAAATACAAGTCATGATACTGCTGACTGAAGCATGTTAAATTAACCGTGCATCCTTTCCAGCATATCGTACTAACTACTCCCTCCGTTCGGAATAAATTGACACGGACTCATGCATGAAGTGCACAGAGCCTGGTAGTGTCCCGTGCAAGGATTACGAGTCGATGAGTCGAGCCAAGTCCGCTAGGGTACCAATGTGGACTAGTCACAACTATTCATGACTAGTCCATGTTTTTGGTTGGAACAAGTACCAACTCATAGACTAGTCGAGCGACTCTTAATCCTTGGTCCCACGTCGATTAATTCCGACCGGAGGTAGTATATAGATGAGCTGATTGCTTAGTTATGGAAAGCAAAATATTCACTGAGCTTAGTAAAAAGTTATTCAACTGAACTAATGTGGAAGATAGTATGTATGACACATTAGAACAATAGACAGTAATCAACACGTTAACACATGCAACCTACTTGGAGTCTCCCTGTTGATAAAAAGAAGTCCTTCAAAGCTTCATGCTTAGAGTGTCTGTGTGCATAATTAGACATTGAATGGTCAAGAAAGCTACACATTTAACACAAGAACCAGAAACAGGATAAATGCATCACCTTGCATAGGTCATAAACAAATCTCTAGCCAAGGGCCTTGCGTTGATTATACCAAAAAAATCCAACGGAGCGTTCTGTAAAATAGAAATTACGTCAACGAAAATCACCAAGAATTTATGAGTGGAAGCCACTTTCGTTCCATTTCTTAAAAACTAGTAAGAAGATCAAAGGTGGCAATGCCCATAAGTCCATAACTACATCATGCTCATAGTTGGCTCCTATCGATTCCCAGCAGTAGTGCCTTATTCCGGCGTACCATTCTCAGAGTGAGGGAGATTTAATTTACCTTTTCTACAGCTACCTTCTGCCAGATATGGAAAAGCACAAGGTACACAAGATCAGTATCACCGCTCTCAATTGACTTCTGTAATGCCTTGTCTTGTTCATCGATACTTAGCAACAGAGGAATCTGCAAAGGTAAAGAAACAATTCAGAGGATGGCATGTAATGCTCAGTTACTTACAAATCTCTCCTATTTCATACACATTCTTACAGCATATTAGCAGCTTGTAAGGTACAGGACCAGCTGCAGCCCTAGGGCAGCCCACATAATGAAACTATCATCTAAAATGGATATTGATTGCACCAAAAATGTACACATTTTATCAGCAAAACTCTTGATGCAGTTATTATATCCAACCCACCTCCTCTACTTCTGTTCAAAAGTTAGTCTAAGCAACCAATTTATTTGGTTATACACAATATCACATTTAGCATACCTGAAGCCTTGAGCCCTGACAGCCTAAAATTATAGGGTAGAGTTTACTTTGTTCCCTATGTTCTTTGGACATTCTTTTTTTTCCTGTATGCTTCTAGGAAGCTGCCATGTTCATGTTCTTAATCTGATTCATATATACTGAAAATCATGATGTGTAATAAATAATAAGATTCTTATCCCTGTACCACCTACTACCTCTGTCCAAAAATAAGTGTTTTAGTTTTGTCTACATACGGATGTATCTAGACACACTTTAGTTCTAGATACATTCGTATTTAGAAAAAGTTGAGACACTTACTTATTGAGACATTAGTATATGGCTCTTGAAACATTACTCATTCAAGCTAAGATGTTAATGTTGAGCTGAACAATGATTTTAGAAACATTACAAAAGCTATATTATCATATTTAGGAAGAGAGGAAGGTTGGTGCAAAATATGATAATGAAGACATGTTACATGAACCATCAAAGCTGTTCCCTAAAATGTGCAAAGCCCAAGAAAGTACTGAAAGGCTAAGTTACATCTATCCACGTTACTCACAAGCCCCCCAAAAAAGATTTCCATCTTGCTCACAAGCCAAAAGAAAACTTGCCTGCTTCGAGGATTGGGACTCATGGTCAACGAGCATGGCAGCCAACTTTCGCCGGCCACTGTTATCTGCATGAGCTGCCACTGCAGCATATGATATACCTTTACATAACCTGAGCTGCAATAGGAAGGAAATGTAAAGCAGAGGAAAAAATACACTTAAATAAGCATTGACAGGTAATATCATCAAGCATCGAGTCTGACACTCTGACTATAAGAAGCACAGACCTTGTCAAGCAAACCTTCAAGAAGGACTATATCTGGAATTGCAGTTGAGGCTGCTATCTTCTCACATGCCCAATGCATGATCACAACCTCCTATAAAATATTTAAGGCACAAATGAAACTGGTATTACTTAACCAAAAAGATTTATTGTACTTCTTAAAAAAAATAAGAAAAGATTTATTGTACTTAGTGCAAGGGTGGTACGATTAAGACCACCCACGATTACCACTTACTTTGCAAAATAGCTAGTTCAGACCAGCCTATAGTTCAAAACTATGATGTTCTACTAATGACTATTAAAACTCCAACAAGTAATAAAAGAATAAGTTCAGTGTTTGGTATTATCTTCGTCCAAAAAAATTAAAATTGAATTGTGAAGGGAACTTCATTGTGCATATGGTGAGTTATTAAGAACAAGATTATGTAACGGTTAACACAATATTTACGCATATCAAACAAACTTACGACAGGGAAAAAGGGAAGGAGAAGAAGAAGGTAGTTACCGGATTCAGGCTAAGGTACTCAGAGATGCGAAGTGCCAAAAGATGCTGATTAGCATTAATTAGACGTCCAACGAGCACAGTTGCAGTAAGCAGCTACAGAACAGGAAAAAAAAATACGATAATAAGCTAACAAAGATAAAGGAAATGTTCAATACAGAATCTGAAAGCAATACAAACCTTGTACTGCTGAATGGTAAGTGGCATTCCAATCTCCGGGTCACGAACAGCATTTAGAACCCGCAACATTTTGCACATTTCTTGAATGCGTCCTTGTGGAAATTGACTGCCAAAGCCAACTGGGTATCAATACCAATTTCAAATATCAGCAATAAATTATTCTATACAAAGAAATGCTGGTACCCAAAAGTGTTAGAAATAAAGTAATGATCATATGCCGATTTTAATAAAATGTTCTAAGTGTTGTATAACAAAAATAGCAAACAATAACATTACAATCTTCAAAATGTGACAGTAGCAGCAGTGGGTCATATACTATTGCCCAAGTTAAAACATAAGGCAAAAAAAAAAAAAGTTAAAACATAAGGCATAGCATGTGGTGTTGTCCGCAAGTGTTATCAAAGGAAGTCATACAATAAGCAACATATTTGGCCTAATTTTCCAAAGATGCTTTTGGTTGACAATTTGGAGAAACTAAGAAAACTTTTGGGCAGCCTCCTAAAAAACCTTAAGCTTTAATTGTAGTGGAAAAGCAAGGAGCTTGGCTCAAATCAAACATATGAGTTCTTCGACTAGAATAATGGAAAGTAGAAAAGAAAAATCATTGAGCATCAGTGTGTCTAAGAACTCCTAGCCCAGCACCTTGTCCATGGTTTAGAACTGGAAATGTTATCGATATTAGTCAAGTTAGTCCAGAAGTTTTAGCAATGATAACACCATTCGCCAGAAAGTTCTGCCGCCGCAAGGGACCTAAACCACCAGATCGGGACACCTCCACCGGCGGAATCGGGCGCTCCTTCCACAACACCATGTTCGGAAGCTGCTCAACCCAGAGCCCGCGCTTCCAAGCTCACGTGGCATCTGATAGTATCTCTAGCCTCACTTTCATGAAGAAGAGGATGACACTAGGAGAGTTGGGGCAATTTTCGTTGGTTTATTTCTCACACATCTCACACAATGCCATGCCAAACTGAGGGCACGGGGCTACAGATTTATAGCTGCTAGCCAGCCAGAATATGCTGCTAGTCTAAGATGCTAGTCTAAAGTTGCTAACTACCAGTCCTTCATGCCTCTAAAAGCAGTCAAAGATCAGGGATGCTATCCTATCCTAACCACCTGTCCTTCACAAAGGACCATGTGTGTGCTGCAGTCCTTCACAAGAACCATGTGCAGCAGCAACTCCACAAACACCAGAATACAATGACTTATTCATCAGCATCGTCAAGATTCCCGCTGCGCCGGGCTGAGGGTTTCTTCTCCTGCTATCTTGAAGGGATCCACGAGTTGCCGCAAGATTGAGGCAAACACCTGCCGCAACCAGCGCCGCCTCACAGCTCCTCCACCTGGCCACTGTCTCCTCTGCCTTCCCACTACTCTGTCGCCTCGACTGTCCGGGCTCCCCCGGTCGCTGTTGATCTCTTCGGCGAATGTCCTTATGTTTCCCGTGAGACTTTGTTAACTTAAGTAAAAGAAAATGTTTGCCCTCTTTTTGTCCATGTTTAGGCCTTATCGATCCACACGTGAGAGGTGTGTTGGTGGAGTATATGTGGATTGCCCAACCTTCTCCATCAGTTCTGACTTTTGGTTCTACTGGTTGGTGCATAAAAACTCATACAATCTACAGTTTACCTTCCCCCGCTCCGCTCCGCCCATGGCTCCACCCCGCTCCCCCGCTCCGCTCCCACCTCCCCACCAACCTCTAGACTAGCCCAGCGCCGCCGTGCTCCGGTAAATCCTCCCCTCTCTCCGATGGCCTCCCCAACCCCCTCCCACGTCTCCGCCACGCCGGCCGGCACACCTCAGACCCAAGGAACGGAGGAAAGGCGCTGGCTTGGGGACCTGGAAAGCCCGCTCTCCTCCTCCGAGGGCTCCTTCGCCGACGCCATCGAGCGTGCGCGCACCGGCGCGCCACCTGCCGCCGCGGCGGCGCCTCGACCTCGACAACGGCGCCGCCGCCGCTTCGTCGCATCTCCCGTCCGCTACCCAGGGCCTCCATCACCGCCGTCGTCGCCCCGTCGTCGCCGCCCCGCCGCCGCCTCCCAGGTGCGGTTTCCGAGCCCTTCTGCAACCGCCGTCGACGCCCCTGGATCCTCAAGGCAAGCGCCGACACGCCGCCCGGCTCCTGCACCCACTCCCGCCGCCCCCACCTCCGGGGCCGCTTCCCGCGTGGACGCCGATGGCTTCGAGGAGCCCCATGGTCGTTACTATCGTCGTCGCAGCCGACGCTCCACCACCCCACCGTCGCCGCCGCCGCCTCCCGCTCCCCCGGCCAGGCCTGTCCCGGCAGATCTCTGGGGACTCTGCTTCAACTGCTGCCGTCCAGGCCACAAGGCGATTGATTGCTGGTATCCCAGTCGATGTCTACGATGCCACGGAGAAGATCATCGCGCGGCAGATGTTGCTGTGTGCTTGCGTGGCCGATCCCCACCAGCCATGGACGATACCAGACCTGCGCAGCGCCGCCGACCAGGTCGTCTCCTTCTCCGACATGAACGTTGCTGTGCAGCACGCGCCACCCAGCCTTGAAGAACTGATGCAGCACAGGCCTGACCGCACTCTGTGCTATGTCCGGCGCTCGCCGACCATCACCGAAGCCGAGGCTGCCCTGGCGGATGCGGTGACCGTCATGATCGTCGGATCCAGGCCACCGGTAACTCGCGTGCAACTCGCCACATTCTTCACCGCCAGGTTCGGCCTTGACCCGGATTCGTTCGACGTCTACGACTTTGCCCCGGAAGATTTCCTCGTGCACTTCTCCAGCAATGCCGATCGGAACCGTGCCCTTGCCGCCCCCGGCATCCTATCTGCGCCTTCCTTCAAATGCACCATCAAGCCTTGGACCCGCCAAGCCCATGCCAGAGCCAGCACCTGCCACTACAGAGTCACCATCGATATCTTCGGCATTCCTGCCAATGCCTCCTGCCTCGGCACGGCGAGCTCCATCCTGGCGCCGTGCTCCGTCTTCGAGCGTGTCCTCACCGACCGGTCGGACAGGTCCAAATTCCGCGTCACGGCCTGGACGCTAGATCCGACGACCATCCCCTTCTCCAGCGTCCTGTTCGTTGAGGAGCCCTCTGACAACGCCGCCGGCGACGACACCCAGCTCCACATGCTCAGTTACAACATCTCTGTCAAGGTCCGCCAGGTTACCCGGGTTGATGGCCCGCCACCGCCACCGCCACCCCCGCCGCCACCCACCGCCCTTTGATGGCTATGGGGATAGAGACCGCTCACACCCACGCCGTGAGGACCGTCATCTACCTCGCGAGGATCGCGAGTTCCATGGTCGTTCAGATAACTATGGTCGTTCTGGTCGCTCTGGCCCTCACGCCAATGGTGGCGCTCCTCCAGATCGGGTTCATGACCGACAACGCCATCTCGAGGTCATCGACGTCTCATCCTCCTCATCGCTGTCAAGTCCCACGTCGCCATCACCGCCAAGTTCTACAGCCTCCACTGCTCCGGCATATGCTGCGCGGCGGCGCCGCCGTGGTAGACGCGGCCGAAACCCCGACGCAGGCACGACACCGACAGCACCAACCTGCCCACCACCGGACAAGCCTCTGCAAAGATGGGTGGTCAAGGGGACTTTCCTGACCGCGCCTGCCACACTTGCATGCAAGGAAGCTGCTCCGATTTCATATGAGGCGACGCCGTTGGGCCACGTCGACGATGCCATCCTGGCCCGGACCGTGCCCCTGCAAAGCAACGACGAAGCAGCCCCACCTCCACCCAGCAATGCTCTCCCAATGGTCCACGACACCATTGCTCCGCCGCTACAATTCATGGTTGGCAGCTTCCTGCTTTCTGCACCTGAAGGGCCCACTATGGAAGCTACTGCAGATTTGCTCCCTTGTCCTCTCTGGGACACCTCTCCAGAAACCTTGACTGGCCACAGCCCAATCTTGGACTTGGTCCTGTCTACCCCTGATCCTCTAACCCCACCACCACCACCACCAGTTGCTGACTCCCTCCAACAGCAGTCTCCTGCTCAACCAATAGAGAGGAATCCTCCCACCCCTGCACCAACAAACACCAGGCGCCACCTGGACTTCGAGGGCAGCTCCTGGGCCGTCTATAGTCGTCGGCCCAAAGCGGTCTCACTCCCTGATCCACCATCACCTAGACCTCTCAAGGCCCTGGCATCCCCAGCCAGGCATCTCCTGCCACGCCCTGCAGTTCAGAAACCACGAAGGAAAGTTATTCCTGAAAACTTCGTCCCTCGCCGAAGTAAAAGGGTACAAGCTCGTGGTGGAGGACGCTCTGGAGGCCCAACACGCGACTGCACCAAGGCCATCCTCAAGAAGCTTGGGATCTGCGTTGATGAGGATGATCGCGAGGCGCCCACCCCTGCCGCCATGGAGCGCTATGAGCGTATGTTCAGGAAAGTGATAGGGCGCAACCAGATTGTTGCCCTTGCTTCCCTCTACGGATGGGAGGTGCCGTCTGACGAGGAGTTGCAATCTCATGCTGCAGCTGCTGACACACCCTTGGTCGTTACAGGTCGTCCACATAATTAGATGGTAGCCCAGCCAATCATGGTCGTCAACTGGAACCCGAGGGGACTAAACGCCCCTGGTCGTCGCTCTGGTGTTCGAAACATGGTTCAATCCTCTGGTGCATCAATCGTATGCCTCCGGGAGACCAAGCTAGCTCACATTTCCCTTACAATTGTAATGCAAACCCTTGGAAATGAATTTTTGGATTTTGCTTACCTGTCGGCTAATGGCACCCGTGGTGGTATCCTTGTTGCTTGGAAGCCCGATTATATCACTGGCTCGGACCATGACATCCGTCGTTTCTCGGTCACTACACGCTTCGCCCATGGCGCCAACTCTTGGTGGCTAACTACTGTCTATGGCCCCCACACTGATGATGAACAGGTGGAATTCCTCAACGAGCTGCGTGACATTCGAGCGACTCACAATGGGGGCTGGATCGTCATGGGCGACTTCAACATGATTTATCAGGCGTGCGATAAGAACAACCCCAATGTCTCCCGCAGATCTATGGGACGCTTCCGTCGAGCCATCGATGATCTTGAGCTCCGGGAGCTCCCGCTGCATGGTCGTCGCTATACTTGGTCGAATGAGCGCGAAACCCCAACTCTAGAACGTCTAGACCGCATCTTTTGCTCGGTTGATTGGGAGGCTGGACATCCTAATCGCTTCCCGACTCCGTGTGGCCACACTTATGAGTGATCACTGCCCCTTGCTGCTACATACGGAGCTCTCGTCTCCGCAGCACCGACGGTTTCACTTTGAATCCTTCTGGCCGCAGATCCCGGGTTTCCAGGAAACAGTCCAGGCAGCCTGGGCTGAACCTGCCTTTGGCAATCCTATTACCGTCCTTGATCGAAAGCTCAGGACGCTTAGTAGACGGCTGAAGTCCTGGAGTGACAAAAGAGTCGGCAACATAAGGCTCCAGATTGAATGGGCCAAGGAACTCATTCTCCGTCTTGATGTAGCCCAGGAAGACAGGCAATTGAGCCCATTGGAAGCATGGCTCAGACGGGAGCTGAAGAGGAAATATCTGGGGCTGTGCTCGCTACAACGCACCATCGCTCGGCAGCGATCCCGCATCAACTGGCTCCGGCAGGGAGAGGCCAACACAAAATACTTCCACATTCACACCAGCCATCGTCGTCGCAAAAACTACATACCCCAAATCACTCACAATGACACCATTCTGGTGGAGCAAACCCAGATTGAGGATGCTTTTGCTGAGCACTACGAGCAATTATTCAGTACCCCTCCTGACCGTGACTTCAGTATTGACCTTGATGCTATCGGGGTTCCACGACACAACCTTACTCTCCTAGACACAGAATTCACCGAGGAGGAAGTTTGGGCTGCAGTCAAAGACACTCCCGGGGATAGATCCCCCGGGCCTGACGGATTCACTGGCACATTCTTAAGGGCCTGCTGGCAAACAATCAAGGGAGATATCATGGCAGTTTTCCAAGCTGTCTACCTTGGTCGCACACACGGGTTTGCTAAGCTCAACAAGGCGCTGATCACCTTACTGCCTAAGAAACAAGATGCATCCACGGTCCGAGACTACCGTCCAATCAGCCTGGTACACTGCATTGCCAAGCTTATCGCCAAAGTCATGTCTCTGCGCTTAGCACCCGTCCTCCCAACTCTGGTCTCCCCAAATCAGTCAGCTTTCATCAAAGGAAGGGCAATCCATGACAACTTCATGCTAGTACAGCAAATGGCTAAGTCCTTTCACAACGCCAACACACCTACAGTGCTACTCAAGCTTGACATTGCCCGTGCTTTCGACACTGTCTCCTGGCCCTTCATCATTGAGCTGCTCCAACATTTGGGTTTTGGCCATATTTGGATCAACATCGTCTGCTTACTGCTATCCACGGCATCGACTCGCATCCTTGTTAACAGTGTCCCTGGGGACGAAATATTTCACCATCGTGGCGTGCGACAAGGCGACCCCCTGTCACCGATGCTTTTTGTCCTGGCCATGGAAGTATTCCACCTCCTCATCGACTTTGCCGCCCGCCTGGGTCTGCTGGCTGTCTTGCCTGGGAGCCGTGGGGCATGTCGTACTTCCCTCTACGCCGACGACACAGTCGTTTTCATCAAGCCTACCATCTCTGACTGCGAAACTCTCAAGGATTTGCTTCAGCTGTTTGGGGTGGCCAGTGGCTTACACACCAACATCCTCAAAAGCTCCGCCACCCCGATTCGTTGCAGTGAAGAAGAGCGAGGAATCATCGCCCAACACTTGCTCTGCCCAGTCAAGGATTTCCCTATTCCCTATCTAGGGGTCCCCTTATCTATCTGGAAACTTCGTGTGCAGGACTTGCAGCCGCTAATCGACAATCTCCACAACAAACTCTCTGGCTGGCGTGCTGGCTTGTTGTCCAAAGGAGATAGACTAGTGCTTGTCAAATCTGTGCTTGCTGCAACCCCCATCCATATCATGCTCGCCACCGATATTCCCAAGCTCATCAAGGATGCCATTATCAAATGCCAGAGGAACTTCTTCTGGGCCAATGGGCGGGACGACGGCGGTCGTAGTTGCGCTGTTGCTTGGAAGAACGTCTGCCGCCCAACTGATCTTGGTGGACTGGGCGTCCTTGACATCAAACGGATGAGCTGGGCACTTCGGGCTAGATGGCCTTGGCTGGGTCGTACAGATAACACAAGACCTTGGGCCAATTTCCCTATCAAGATCAACAAAAACATCACCTCTCTGCTCCATGCTGCAACCGTCGTCAAACTTGGCAATGGCAGCAAAGCTCTGTTCTGGACTGATCGTTGGATCCAGGGGCAGAGCATCTCTGACTTGGCACCACAGGTCTTCTCCGCTGTCAGTGCCCGCACTTCCAGAACCCAGAAAGTGGCTACAGCTCTCCCTGGAAATGCCTGGATACAAGACATCACTGCTGCTCTATCTATGGATGGTATTGTCCAATTCCTCAACTTGGTCGAGATCCTTGATACACAACAGACAAACCCTGAAGCCGAAGATGAGATCATTTGGCACCTATCGGCCTCTGGTGAATACTCCTCCCAATCTGCCTACAGAGCCCTCTTCGCAGGGACTGTGACTTCACCTCACCACAACGCTATTTGGGAGTGTTGGGCGCCTCTTAAGTGCAAAGTCTTTGCCTGGCTTGCCTCCCTAGATCGATGCTGGACCAATGAGCGACGCCTACGCCACGGCCTGACCAACAGCGACACTTGTGCGCTCTGTGATCAAGACTCCGAGTCCATAACACATCTCCTGTTAAGGTGCTCCTTTTCGCAACAAATCTGGTTTGACGTATGTAGCAGGCTAAACCTCCAGACATGCATACCAGACTGCAACAGCGAGTTCAGCACCTGGTTTCAGACCGCCACGATGAATGCACAGAGCTCAGTTCGGAAGGGTGCCAAGTCGATTATTATCCTAATCATATGGAGACTCTGGAAAACTCGGAATGATGCAGTCTTCAAAAACACTGCACCTAACAGGCAGGACCTGGTCGTCTCGATCCTGGAGGAAGCTAAGTTGTGGATGATAGCCGGCGCAAAAGCCCTGCGCCGGCTCCCCTTACACGCTAGACCTCCCGATGCAGAACCCCCTTAAAGTCCCTAGGACTAACAAAGTTAGCCCTGTACAGTTTTATTTCTTTCTTCTTTTCTTTTTCTCTGAAATTCCTTTGTAGCTCTGCTACTCCCTGTATGCTCCCGTCTTCTCGACGGTT
The DNA here is from genome assembly GCF_022539505.1 of Lolium rigidum. Lineage (NCBI taxonomy): Eukaryota > Viridiplantae > Streptophyta > Magnoliopsida > Poales > Poaceae > Lolium > Lolium rigidum. Next base: position 145,391,928 of record NC_061513.1, read on the forward strand.
TTCTTCTAATATATTATGACGCATGCTTTGGCATGCGTTCGAGAAAAAAATCTACAGTTTACCTTCAGTATGCTGTTATTATGGCAGATCTAAGCATATTAGCTCTGTTGATCAGTTTGGTCAATGATCAGCACTCTAAGCAATCCAACATCGTGCACATATTTAGTTGGCTGTGTTCATCTGTATGCAGCAGGGTAAAGAAGAATTTTCTGGAGGAAAAATGATGTCACACATACTATCGAGGCACTGGCTGGAAACTAGGGAACAATCCATCTGAGCGTTTCACAGGGGAATATCTTTTTAAAAATGCACTACAGCTTAAGGGCTTATATTAGACATGAAAAAGTACAAATTGAGTGCAAAACAACCAATGGACCTCATTCCCATAAAAAAATATTGATATACAACATTATTATAGACTCCCACCTTTACATTTTGCAAGACATTTCAATTTGAGCAGGATTTTTCGTTTTGCAGGGCACACACAGTAGGTAATAAACTGATAACTAATATGTACTGGTTCCACGACAATAAGGTTGAAAGATAAGCATGTGATTTCTTGCAATAACGGAAAAAAATTATGTAAAAAACCAGCATCCCAAAGACATGCAAAAAATAAAACCTGCAGAACGGTAAGCCATAAGTAGCGGCATTAAGTAATGCATGTTGGCGTGAAACATCGAACTCATATCCAGCAGCATCAATACAAGCCTCAATCGCCTCGGGCAAGGAAGACGATATTAGCTGATAGTTATCGTAAGCCTGCAAGTGTAGATCATTGTTAATGCCCCATCTTTGGTTTTCACGGGAAAGGGGGCCTATTTATGAGATGACGTAAGAACAATTTCTGAAATTATTAAAATTTAGACATCAAACAGTGCTGATATAATTCAAAAGTTGCACATGGTGAATGCCATAAAGTGCACTCTAAATAATGCCAATTACAAAATGTCAATAAAGTGTGAAATAAGCAAAGAGCCCAAGATGCGGTATCTTGCCATGCATCTGTAATATTGCACATAAAAATGAGGGGTGGTATGGTTAACTATAAGTAGTATATGTTGCATGGTACTCCCTCTAGTCAAAATTTACTTGTAGCTATAGCTCCTAACACATACAAAAAAGGACGAAATTTAAGTTTTAATTTTGGTATAATTCTCCACTATTAACCGAATAGTCATCTCTCTAGCATCACCATCACCAATAACTCAATAAGCAATAAACAGGAGTACTTGATGGAAAATGTTGCCTCCAAAAAACAAATGACAAGTATTCCAACCAAACCAACTATTTGAAACAACACCAACATTGGAATGGAGGTAGTAGTGAGGTAGGCACCACAACAAAAAGAATGCACATCATTCAGAACCCTAATTGACACACTAATACTCTGTGTGGCAAAATGAATTAGTTTGCAAGAGAGTATTGCACTGAGTAAACCACACATGGACCATGTAACTCTTATCTTTGTAAATTAATTAATGGCTTAACTTGCGGGAGTATGAGAGGGGCCGAATGCAGAAGATGGTCTTTAGAGCTACGGTTGGAGAGCAAATAGTAATGTGGAGGCGAATAACCGATCTGCTTGCCGATGGAGCTTGTCCCCATCCGCTGCAAGAGACCCATATAATCTTCTGAATACATTCTTATTGTTTCAACAAGATTACATGGAGTTCATGGAAGCTTAACTGGAAATCCTGGGCGCCGCCAAGGGTGAAGTTCTTTATCTGGTTGGCCTGCCTCGACAGATGCTGGACGGGGGAGAGACTGGCACGGCGCGGCCTTCCGCATGCGCCTAGGTGCCCGCTCTGCGACCAATCTGTCGAGACCATGAGCCACCTACTCACAGGATGCTCCTTCTCCAGGACGGTTTGGTTTGAGGTTCTGTCGTGGATTCGATCCACCGCAGGCCCTCCCATGGCTGAGGGTGACTTCGCGGAGTGGTGGTCGCTGGTGGTGCGGACCACCCCTCGCCAGCAACGCAAGGGCACTTCGTCGGTGATCATGCTTACGGCATGGTGGATTTGGAAGCACCGGAATGCGGCAGTCTTTGACAACACGCGGCCTTCGGTGGCATCCTTGTTCAACGACATCATGGCCGAGGCGCGGGAATGGGCGGACGCGGGAGCCCGGGGTGTGCACCAGCTGCTCCCCTAGATTAGTTTTTCTTTTTCTTGGGTTGAGTTGTACGGCGTGTTGTGTCCGTCCTCGGACTTGTACATAAACTCTTCTTTATCTATCAATGCATCGAAACGCAAGGCTTTTGCGTTTTCGCGAAAAAACAAGATTACATGGAGTGGACTTATCTAATACTGCTATGTAATCAGGATAGTATGAGGACTCATCAACTAAATGAGCTGGTATACAGCCTAAACCAGAAGGGCGGGCCTGGCGCAGTGGTAGAGTATCTCCACTTGTGTCCTGGATTCGAATCAGCCTCCTTGCACAGTAAAAAGCAAGGGAAAGGCTGCCTAGAAATACCCTTCCACAGACCCCAAAATGTGTGGGAGCTTTCAGCACTGGGTACCCCCTCCAAAGAGTCCACAACTTATCACCATGTTAGTACACAGGTGACACTTTCTCAACCTGTGCACATACATTCCAGAACTCAGCACTGGACCATGATCTAGCTCACCTAATGTGTACATACAAGGGACAATGCCAGCAGCACAATGACCTAGCATAGTATGTACAGTAACTAAAGCAAGTGCATACAGTTCATGCAGCGGCAGGAGTCCATCAAGCCTATCATGCATGTGTTTGTTCAAGAATCCAGGTCAGCCAGGAAATGCACACACATGTTCATCCAACAATACAGGTCCGCATGCATGTGTTCCAGCAATTTAAAGTGATGTAGTTTTGCAAGAGCTGACCTGAGTTTATTGTCAAATACTGCTTATTGTTTGTATGTCTCATAATTATACTTGCCGAGTATGCTTTGTCACTTTTGTCTTGTGTTCTATTTGGTTTTCAGGTAACAAGTCATAGTGGCACGCATGGGACTGGGAGCAGCACCTCAACATGGCTGGATACACACTACTCTCACACATATGTAGACTTAGTACACATCATGTACTGTACTTTAATCTTGCCCATTATAAGTTGCTAGATGCTTATTATTCTACACCGCTGAGACTTGTCATATGTTACTTAGCACTATAGTTAGTTCATACGGAGTTTTATTGGTATAATGCTTAATCTGAGTTATACTGAACACTATAAGCATGTGGACAGATACATTCTTATTTGGTTGTTGCCGATGTCTTTATAAAAAAAAAAGGCAGACTCTGTCGAAGTTTCTAACTATACCTAGACTAGACTTGCCAGTTTTTACCTTTGTGTGGTAGCATTTGTTCAAAGTTCAGGACAGTATTGTGGTATGCATCCAGTCTTGGAAGAGTAAGACAGGAGGTTAGTCCACTAAGGGTAAAACACTAGAGGATACTAATTATCGGAAGTAGGAGAGAGCTTGGGTCAGATTTAATAAGTATTTGGGTTTACTTGGAGTCCTAGTCGCTAACCCTTTGAAGGGTCCTAGTATCTTAGTACAGCCACCAAGCAAGAAGAAATAATTATATCCGCTATTTACTATATCTCACGTAGTTATACTGAATCACCGACAACTACTATGGAACGGAGGGAGTAGTTATCAAGGTGTGAATCAAGGACTGTTCACATCATCTCAAAGCGACTACGCTACGCATAAGCACTAAGCTAGCAACAAGAGGATGGCAGCAGTAAAAGACACATGTGCTATACCATTAATGGCACAGGTTATGTACATAAGAAAGGGAATTAAACGGGGTACCTTAGCACTTTGCTTGTCGTAGTGGTCTCTAGCATCATAGAGTAATGCTGCTGGAGACATGCTTCCAATGCCAAAAATTGATGTAGTACAATCTGGAACTCGGTGTAGAAATTCCATGCTTGAATTAGAGAGGATTCTTACGCCATCACACTCTGGAATGAGCATTATGGGTTCATCATAATTGTACTGCACCGGATCTCCATTGGGGCCGACCATCAAAAGCACTTCAGGCCAGTAAAGGAGCACGCTATCCAACCCGCACCAAGCTATTTGATCCGGTGGTAATGCAGACTACAATATTTCAAAAATAAATAATAATAGTGAATATTTGTGCACAAGAGTGCTACTGCCAATTTGATATGCATAGACAATGGTCGAAAGCACCAATGTATGCTAGTAGAACCAGATACAGATTTTACAGACTAAATAAATGGTGTACTAGAGCAGAGACGCTTACATCGCACTCGTACTCGAAAATGATCCTGGAGAAATCCGTGGGGATTACAAGCAGGCGGCCATCATGTGCAAACGCCGCAAGCAGCTTCCCGTTGGGTGAGACCGCCATTTTCTGCACGGGTCCGATCTCCAGGGCCTCCCCTAGAAGCTGCACGCCATCCTCGTCAACTGCCACTACCCGATCGCCCACTGCAAGCAGAACCTCGGGGCTCCCGGACATGACGAACTGCGGCTCCACCACGGCCATGCACAGCACCTGCTCGTCCTCGCCGACGCCCGGGTCGGCGAGCTCCCGCGGGTGCGGGTCGTCTGCCTCGATGTCGGCGGTGACCACGACCCGGTTGTCCTCTGTGAGGATGGCCACGCCGCCTCCCCAGAAGACGGCGTCGGCGACGCCACCGGAGGCGGGCGGGAGCAGGGGCGCGGGGGTGGAGGTAGGGATTGGTTTCAGATCGGGGAGGCGGAAGCGGAGGAGGGAACCGTCGGATAGGAGGGCGAGGAGGTTGAGGGAGCTGGAGAAGGCGAGCGAGTGGAGGCGGGGCAGGTGGGGCGTCCAGGGGGAGGAGGCGAGCGGGTGGCCCGAGGAGGAGAAGAGGAGGAGGCGGCGGCGCGAGGGCTCGGAGTGGAGCTGCACGATCTTGGAGTCGTCGCGGACGGCGGCGATCGGGCCGCCGAAGGGCGCGGCGGCGACGATGTGGGTGGAGAGGTCGAGGCGGCCGGTGCCGGCAGTGGCGGCAGCGGAGGAGGAGGAGGCGGTGGTGGTGGGCGGGGAGGACCAGGGGAGGGGGGAGTAGATGGTGATGCGGCGGTAGAAGCGGTCGGAGAGGAGGTCCCACTCCGCCGCGACGGAGACGGAGGAGGACATCCCCGGCGCCGGCGGCGAGGTCGGATCGCGCGCGAGGCGGGGAGGAAGGGGGTTGGAGCTCAACTGTCCGGGTTAGGACGGATTGGCCGCTGACATGTGAGGACCCAGCCAGGCTTCATCTTCTTCGTTCGGACTTCCCGTGATTCGGCTCGTGCACGGGACACACAGGCCATGGGCTTTCTTTTTCCCAGAGCTCGGTCCAGGAAAACAGGATGGTGACAAACACAGCACATGGGCTATTTTTAGAATCCACTGGCCATTTTTATGATCCGCCTTCTCCAAAACAAAAAAAAAAAGTTCTGCTCCTGCCAAATTTACGAAACTGACCTTGAACTAAGAACTTCAGCACACAAAATAACCAATATTGTGGGAAGTTTGCGATGTTTGGACGAACAAAAAATAGCATGTCATCCAAGGAGTAATTGATGCACTATCATGGAGCTCTCATAGTTATTTGAGCCTCGCGTCCGCTGGATCTTGCTAGATGTTGAATCTAGAGACTCCATTCAACCGTTTATTTTTTTACACAGCTCCCGCGCTGAAACTCTAGCTACCAGCCTCCAATGGCCTTTCTTGTTGCGGCTCCTCCAATCCCCCAATTTGCTTCCTCCTCGCGTCGCCGCCACCACATCTAGCAACGTCCTTCTCTTACACCCTCTCTCCTCTGTGCGCCTTCTCATCTCTCACCATGGCACATCCATCGTCATCCTCGCATCGTGCCCCCCCCCCAAGAAGCGTAGCTTGTGTCATTGCCAGAGGAGCGTCTGGGGGCTGGTAGGAGCAGTCCAGGTCGCTAGGATGAGGCTCCTCACGACGTACCGTCGGAGGAGGAGCGGCTGGTGGCCATCGGGAGGAGCGCGGGCTGCTGGGATGAGTCTTTGCGTGTTGTATCTCTCTCTGTCTCCCTCCATATCCCTCTCTCACACAAGATATCCTTGTCCCCGCAAAAAAAGGGAAGGAGAAAAGGAGAAGGTTGCAGGGAGATGAGGTAGACCACGTGGATTTGCCTCTAGAAGACATGAATAACCCGATTCAGCTCGGTTGTGGCTGGTTTCCCTTTAGTTCTAGTAAAGTTCGTCGTTTTTGTCATCGTATTCTCTGATGTTGGGTATAAACTTTACTCACTTTTGCTTTCTTCACATCTATGTATTGTGAGATAATTGCATCCGGCTTATTGCTGCATTGATAACTTTGCTCTAGGTTAAAAAAAGGCTAACAAAGTATATTCCACTTCATTAGGCATATTACCATGCTTATCTTTTACCAGCATTTTGCCAGGGTTGAACTATTTTGATTCAATTATCTATTGTGACTCGGAACTGCAATCCGTTTGCCGAATAACATATGACAGTTGACGTTTTGATGCATCCAAGCCATCTCAAATCCCCTGCATGCTCAAAGCTCATGAACAAAAGGGTCCTCAACAGAGTTACGTCGAATGCACCTCGTTCAGTCAAAGCACAATTGATATCTCTCATAACATAGCCCCATCCAGATACATGATTTACTAGAGTGGAGGTGGGAACGATATGTTATGTTCTTATATTGTAGGTTCATCAGGATTGGAAATGTTATGCTCAACTAAAATTCTAGGGGGGGCAACATGAATAATTGGACGATAAGGCGACAAATAGGCAATACTAGTTGCAAACAGGGGCGCATTGAGCGCCCCAGAGGATCAGAAACATCAATCCTTCATATTCCACATCGTTCAATTACACTTCGATTAAACGTTTGTGATCATCTAATTCCCTTGTGTGTTTCACCATGTTTCCCTCACGAGAACGCTTGTTGCTAAAAAAATGTGAAATAAATCACATGCCCCCTCCCCTTCCTAGGAACACATCCCACATGCCTTGATGGCGGGGCCAAACTGCCAGACGTAGTCACGACAACCGGTCATCAGAGTTGCGACTGTTGTTGCCGAGGAAACTCGTTGTAGTTCCAATCACCCTTGTAGCAGCGATGATCGGCTTTTGCAACAAGGGTGAACGCGGGAGCTGCAAAGGCTGATGGATAGAGTTTTGAAGTGAAGGCCGCTGCAGCAATATGCACCCTCCATATTGCACACCCCCTCCTACGCTGCGCCCGCATGATGTCAGCCAGCCAAACACGCCTCGTTTTGCTCCTGTCATGTTGCCTTGAGGTCATGTTCCTACTGCATCGGTGCTCTGGCTTCAGCATTCTCCACTCCCCAACTCGCTGGTGGCCGCGCAGAGCAGTAGCACCACCACCATTGTGCAATGTCGCATGATTGAACAACAACTCTGTGACCGCATGATTAAACAACACCTCAGTGAGGAGATGAAAGTTAATTACATTGCAAAAACAGAGAGAAAATTAGATTTAAATTCTAACAACTCTTATTTAGTTATGGGTTCTCATTTAGTTACATTGAGGCGAGGGGCAAAGAGTAAGGGGGAGGCGGCACAGATCTTGGGTTCTACAGTGTAGCCTTTTTATAGATACGGGGGATCTGGGGTGGACCGGTGGAGGCAGTACAATGGTGTTGGGGGGTGCTGGACACATGTCTCTGCCACTGAGGATGTGGCATCTAGTCGATATAAATCATACACTCACATATACTTTATTAATGGCTTCCATTTTAATATAATGTGTCTCACAAATATGATATGCTTATAAGGAAACCCATACAATAGCATATACATACTAATTAAATTTTGAGATGAGATATGCACTTGAGCAATAATTAGCTAATTTCCCATATTATTGGTTGTATTTGTTTGGTAAAATATTGATCACTATATAGTTTACGTCATTTAAGTCTATCCATTTATGGAGCAATTGATACCATTACTCGTTGTACACAGTGGTGGACTAAGGATTTCGAATCGGAGAGGTCCACTAAATGTAAGTGTACATTGTCCCTATATGTGTTTTTGGTAACTAATGATAATTCCCATGGAGTAATATTTTGTTGAGTTTATATGAAGGGATACCCTATAGGTAATTCTTGTAGTCCATGTGTTGGATTCAAGTGTGGATGCCATGAAGATAAAGATATACCTTGAGTCTTGGCATCAAACTCATCGATCTGAAGAAAACCAATGATATGATCAAGAAGAAAAAATGAAGATGGGGTTTTTATGTGGAACTAAATTTAGTCATGCTCTAGCTTATGTGTTAAGCAATGGATGATCAAGATCTTGAGATTTTGATTTCAAGAGTAGAATTCAAGATATGACTCTAAGTCGACATCATGATAGACTCATCAGTTGAGATATGGTTGACCAAAATTTAGAGCATGCAATCAAATGAAGTGTTCATTATATGCCTCAAGATATTATGATAGAGCATGGTGATATACAGGGTTTATTAAGACTAAGAGTAAAAATTTAATTCAAGTTGGTCAACACATGAAGCATAAAGAATGTACCACATGAGATTATGCGATCTTGAGGTATGGTAAGCCTTATCAATTATGCTTTGTGAACTAACCCATCATATATGTGTATTTGTGTTCTCTATGCGGGTTAGATATCTTTCCATGTGCATGCATAAAAGCAATATCTCATATAGCCCATGCGAGGATAGCAGCAAGTGGTGATCGTCATCAAGGCTGAGAAGGGCAAGCTCAAGATGAGCATATCAAGAATACCATGCTTGAATATTGCCTTCCATTTGGTGATAATGGACACGTGAAGATGTGCCTTAATGAAGCTATCCCAAAATGGTGAATGGGGGAGCAAACTATGGGTCTCCACGAAGCAACAATGATCAAGTGAAGCATTTCGTATTGAATGAAGCATGAAGCGTCATCGTCAAGCTCAAGCGGGATGCGCAAGGAAAATGTATGGCCTTGCTAGGTTGTCTTTTAACCGGTCTCATGGTGGTTGTTGGGAGAGCAGGTTATATGATAGATATATGCACTATCAAGAGGGGATTTTGGTTGGGTAACTTGATCACATCGTCTTAGGGATTTCAATCCTTTGCATACTTTGCATCCACTTATTCTTGTTGCTTCTTGGTGTTTCTCTATGTGAGGTTCTTGAGCTTGTTGCTATCTGTTCAACAATTCATCAAAAACGAAATTTGTATGCATCGTTCTTTGCGTTTTCGAGTTTGAAGGTTTTACCATTTCTACTTTGAGGGAGGTTTCATACCTCTCCTTATTCTATATTGTACCTCTTGATCTTTCTTGGGTCTAATAGCCTCTATTAGATATATATTGTTCTTAGCTTTTCAAAAATCGCAACTTTGCAAAAGTTAGAGTTCGGATGCAAAAGTTATCATAGTTTTTGTTAGCCTCAGCGAAACGGGAGTGCAAACCGGAACCGCCGTGCACTCCTGGTTGCCGGTTTATTCCAATATACACGAAGAACTATACAATAAGGCATTTTGGCTCTAGATCGGTGTCTCCCTGGACATCCCGACATGGAAACCAACACCGCCGATTTGTACGCCAATCGTTCCATCATGGAAACCGGCTACCGGAATTTTGACCAATCTTGACTGGACTGCCTGGTTTTTGGCCACATGATCATATGTTCTTTTCCTATAATAGGGTTTTATTCTACATTGTTTATCTAGGGTTCCTGAGTATGTTTTTTACCACCACTTTTGAACACCTTGATCTTGCTTCCTCTCCCTTTCCTCCTATGATTCTTTCATCTTGTTGAGGGCTTTGAAAGAGAAGATCTAGATCTACAACCTCCATCAATGCATTTCTCCTCTAAGTGAGGGGAATCCTTGGGATCTAGATCTTTGGTTGACCTCCAATATTGTTCTTCCTCTCTAATTCCTCTGTAGCACATGTTTCTTTGGTGGAATTTAAGTGTGAAGGATCTGAACACCTTTGGTTTTCTTGCTTCGCATCCTTGCGTAATGTTAAACTCTCCATTACAATTTGTCTGAGTGCGAAACAGTGAGCTTTTTACTCTTGGAGGTGACCCCCTAGTTGGCTTGGCGGATGGTGCTCTAAGTGACCTCTTCGTGGAAGATTGTGAAGAGTCTCGGGCTTCTCCTTTGTGGATATTGCCATCTCCGAAGTGGAGTAAAAGCTAGCCATAAGGAAATGGTCTATTTTCCTTCATGGAATTGTCTTGGAGAAGAAGTTGAGACTTTGTGGCGTTCCAGATACCTTTGTGGTTACCCGCATCTCTCCAACGTGACTTGCCTCACTTCGTGTGAGGGAACCCGGGAATACATGTCCATCTCTGTGTGTCTTGGTTATCTCTATACCCAAGTTTACTTCCTTGTGATAGCCTTCGTGCTTGAAATACTTATTGATGGATTCGTTGCATGGAAAACAAAAAAAATCTACCGTGAACAAGAACAAAACCAAGAGCCAAGATCTAATCTATGAAGATCGGAGCAGTGAGAGAGATGAGAGACTAACCCTCGAAGATCCAAAGCCTTACGAGATCAGATCCTGTGGTTGATGTAGTCAATCGTTCCGGTGCTGCAATCCGGCAGCACTTCCGTACTCGGTCGTGCGTACGGTGTTGATGAAGTCCTTCCTCTCCCCGTTCCAGCGGGCATCGGAGGTGTGTTAGATCTCATCGGAATCCCAGCAGCACGACGGCGTGGTGGTGGTGGTGGAGGAGAATTCTTGCAGGGCTTCGCCTAAGCCGGAGCAGGAGGTATGGTGGAGGACGAGAGGGCGGCTAGGGTTGGGGATGAAGGAGGGATGCGCCCCTGCCATCTCCCCTCTTTATATTGGGGGAAGGCCGGCCAGAGTTTGCCTTGGCGCCTCCTCCAAGCCTAGGTCCGGCGGCCAAAGAGGGGGGAGATTTCTTCCCCCCAAGTCTTCCCCTCTTAGGGTTTTGGGGAAATCCTAAAGGGGTGGCCGCCCTGGGCCTTGAGGGGCTTGTGCGCCTGGCCCATTAGGGCTAGGCAGCACCCCCTCGGCCCATGTGGCCCCTCATAGGGGTCGTGGGCCCACTGGTGGACCCTCCGGAACATTCTAGAACCTTCTCCGTCTTCCACCGGAAAAATCCCAAACTTTTCCGAACCCTAGAAATTAACTTCCCTTATATGAATCTTATTCTCCGGACCATTCCAGACCTCCTCGTGATGTCCTGGATCCCATCCGAGACTCCAAAAAACATTCGGTCTCCATCTTATATTCCGAATCTACTTATACGACATCGAACCATAAGCGCGTCACCCTACGATTCGTGAACTATGCGGACATGATCGACTCCTCTCCGATCAATAACCAACGGGACCTGGAGATCCATAATGGCTCCCACACATTCAGCGATAACTTAGTGATCAATTGAACCATTAAGATACGATGTTGATTCCCTTTGTCGCGCGATACTTTACTTGTCCGAGGTTTGATCATCGGTATCTCCATACCTAGTTCAACCTTGTTACCGACAAGTACTCTTTACTCGTACCGTGGTATGTCATCTCTTGTGACCTTGTAACATGCTTGCAAGCTAATTAGACGACATTCCACCGAGAGGGTCCAGAGTATATCTATCCGTCATCGGGATGGACAAATCCCACTCTTGATCCACATGCCTCAACTCATACTTTCCGAATACTCAATCCCATCTTTATAACCACCCATTTACGCAGTGGAATTTGATGTAATCAAAGTACCCATACAGTGCAAGTGATTTACATTATCTCATGGTCGAAGCACTAGGTTACTATGTATCGAAAGCTTATAGCAAGATGAACTTAATGACTTGATCTTATGCTACGCTTATTATGGGTGTGTGTCCATTATATCATTCACCCAATGACATAACATTGTTATTAACAACATCCAATGTTCATGATCAGGAAACCATGATCATCTATTAATCAACAAGCTAGTTTAACAAGAGGCTTGCTGGGGGCTCTTTTCTGTTTACATAACACACAAGTATTAATGTTTCTGGTTAATACAATTATAGCATGGGATGCAAACATTTATCATAAACACAAATATAATAATAACCACTTTATTATTGCCTCTTGGGCATATCTCCAACAGTCTCCCACTTGCACTAGAGTCAATAATCTAGATTACATGGTAAGGTACCTAACACCCATGGCATTCTGGTGTAGGTCATGTTTTGCTCTAGGGAGAGCTTTAGTCAACGGATCCGCCACATTTAGATCTATGTGT